>NW_022196909.1:64707719-64727826 GCF_008632895.1 Mastomys coucha | reverse complement strand
GTGGTGGCTGTTCACACCAGCATTACTGTGGTGCTGTGGTGGCTGTTCACACCAGCATTACTGTGGTGTTGTGGTGGATGTTCACAGCAGCATTACTGTGAGAAGCAGTTATGCTGTGGTGCTGTGTTGGCTATGGTGCCTCTGGGCGACAGGAATTTCTTATCTCAGCTATAATCCAATGGATGTATATGCAGTCCTTTGTGAATAACTGTCATTATTTGGCAGGAGAACACTCATGGAATGCATTTGTTTCTAAAATCTCTAGCAAATGGACAAGATCAATCTTACACTACTGTGAGAGAGTACAGACTTTATGACTGCCTAGAAATTGTATTCTATGCCCAAAGCCCCAAGACTTAAATATTTTTTGCTAGGTGTAGCCCAAACTTGCTCCCAACTCATGACCCTCCAGCCTCTGGTTCTTTGGTATATCCTACTGGTAACCTTATTGCTGAGGACATTGTACATACTTTATATCATATCAAGAAATGAAGGCGCTCCTGACCAGGAAGCTTTGTCCATGCTGGCTAGCTCTCACAGGGCTGACATGAGCTACTCATGCTACCAGAGGAGAAAAGCGACAATCATCCTTCCTTAGGAGTGAATTCCGAGAGCTACAGTAAAGGGTACCCTGGGGAAACAGGCCCACCGGAGCAATGGCAGAGCCAATGCTACGTAGCCACTGTGTACTCAACTCACTGTTTTCTAGTTGGATTTGAGGTTGGCTTCACAAGATGAGATCCATACTTGAAACTGCTCTCAAGGCTAAGAACCTGGGCTTAGTCAGGTCGCAGGCACTTCCTTTACGAAGATAGAAGTTAAAGGTGTAGAAAGTAAGAGAATGCAAAATGTTCATCCCTGGGGGCTGGAGAGATGGCTCAGCGGTTAAGAGCACTGACTGCTCTTCCAAAGGTCCTGAGTTCAAATCCCAGCAACCACATAGTGGCTCACAATCATCCGTAATGATATCTGACTCCGTCTTCTGAAGTGTCTGAAGACAGCTACAGTGTACTCACATATAATAAATAAATAAATCTTTTAAAAAAATGTTCATCCCTAAAGCACATCTATATTACACCAGCTTCTCCTCCCAAGGCTTAGTGATCAAGAATTGGAGGCAGTGAGAGCACAGGACACGGCCACATGTGAGTCCACAGCAGCGTTGATAGCGCGCACAGACCTATAGAAGTGTAAGACACAAAACTCCCAGCCCGGAGCCGGCAGTCAGGCAGGAAATGCACCCTAGCAGAGCAGCTATTGGTGACTGGTGGCTGCTAGGACAAAGGGAATTGGTTTCTTCTAATGGTGTGGCCCATTAATGCTATCCACACTCCTGTGTGTAGTCACACACCCAGAAGTATACAGACAGCACAAATTGGATTCAATGGGCTTTAAAAAATTGGAGATACAAGGTTAGGTAGGTAGGTGGACTGGTAGGAGTTAGAGTGTGGGAGATGACTATGATAAAAATATAATGTATGAAATTCTCAAAAAGTGTATATAGACATGTATATATGTAATGCATGTGTGTATATATATTATACATATATAATATACATACATAATTAAACAAAGTGTAAAACAGACAGACTTATTGAACTTTCTAAACAGAATATTTAATGTCCAGGCTCTCTGATGATTCACAGAGTAGCAACCCTTGCCACCAAGCCTGAAGCCTACATTCTATATCTGGGATCTACATGGTAGAAGGAGAAAACAGGTTCTGCAAGTTGTCCTCTGACACATGCACATACATGTACATGTACACATATACAAGTAAATAAATGTAATAACAATTAATAAAGTTTAAAATTCATAGACATTTAAAAGCAAAAGATAACAATACTTTCATAATACCTTTTATAATAGACCAAAACTAGCAACTCCCTAAAATACCACTAAATAACTAAATGAAATGGTACATCCATGCAGCGCACAGTACAGCAAAGTCAATGAACAAACACATCTCATCTATGGGTAGCAATAGAATTGAATGCTGCAGGCATATTGAATGGAAGCATCTAGATTCCAAAGAGGACATACCCTTCCGACCATGTGATGTGTAAAGACAGGCAAAACTAATGTGTAATGTTAGAAAGCAAGTGAGCCATCACCCCCTTTTTACCGGTGCTGATGGTGCCAGTACGTCCACTTTGTAAACTCTCTGAGCTGTCCTCAGAGGCATTGTGTACTTTTCTGTTTGTAAATTATACTCTGGAAAAAAACCAGAAAGGTTCTTGGTACTCCATTTCCACCCACTGGTTTTGTGCGATAAGCTCACTAAGTATCCAGGCCAGACTTGAACTCACTGTATACCCCAAGGCTGGCCTCACACTTGGCCTTCTCCTGCTTCAGCCCTGAGTTGTGGGAATTACAATCACAGGCAACCACGTGCCTCTTTACTTTTTAAGAGCTAAACACTTTTTGTTCCTGTATCATTTTCTTGTGCCAGTTTTTAAATACTTCTTTGCTAAAAAAAGAAGAAAAAAATCCAAATCCAGTTTTTCAAGAAATATTTTTTCTGCGACTGGAGAGATGGCTCAGTTGTTAATAGCACCCTGGCTGCTTTTCCAGAGAACTGGGGTCCAATTCCCAGCACCCACATGGCAGCTCACAACCATTTATAACTCTAGTTTCAGAAATCCAATATGCTCTCTTGGCCTCTGCAGGCACCAAGCACATAAGAGGTGCACAGAGACATATGCACCCAAAAGACTCATACACCTAAATGTTTTGTAAAAAAAAAAATGTGGGTTATTTTTTCCGTCTGTGTATTAAGTGTGCATATGTGTGTCCTGCACTTGCAGCATGGTGTGTGAGTAGAGGTCAGAGGTCCTTCTACCATCTGTGTTCCAGGGCTCAAACACAGGTCTTCAGGCTTGGTGACAAGCAGTCTTACGTCCTGAGTCACCTTACAGTCCCCAAAACATTCACATTTAATATGCTGTATTATCTTGGTCTGTCCCCTTTATGCTAACTCTAAGACTAGAATATGAGCTTCTTAAGCATTTAATTGAAGTATGTTTTGTGCTAGGAGAATAGTCCATCCAATTAATGAAGCTTTATTAATTTAGTTTGCTATTCAATAATATGTATGAATGGCCTGACATGTAGCAAGAAGGTTTTGGCGGGCATGTATGAAGAAAACTTCAGGTAACTTATATTCTAATAGGCAGGAGAAGGCAAACAATAAACATATCAATAAGATGGTGAGACAAGTAAGAACTGATCAAAAACCCCACAGCATCCCAAGTAGTCTTTAGATAAAAGATTCATTTCTTATTGATATGCTGTGGCAACATTTAGAATGAACACATTACTGGCTATTTCCTCTCCAGTAAGGAAGGCCTCCTTCAACCTCATGCAAGACTGCTTCGTTTTTCTCTATTAAATGTGCTTAACAGAAAATAGCATGTCAACGGGGGTGGGGAACTTATCTATTCTGGGCGTTCTTCAGCATACAGCTGTGTGACACACAAGACCTCTGGATACACACCAGCTGGATTATGGAGAGTTTTTCCATGTACTGAAATTCTCACCAAGTTCCTGCAAAGGCAGAGACAATGGGTGAGGACAATGACAGGAAGCCAAAAAGGCCAACCAAGTCTCACTTGCAAAAGAAAAAGCTCATTTGGAATTGAGAGCATGCTGCTCAGTGGAAGAATGCTTGTTTTCGAGGACGTGCACACACAGAGCCCTGGGTTTGAGCCCCAGCGCCACGCTAAAGGTAGTCTCCTTCTAATCAGCCCTCGAAGCGAGCCTGCCTTCGGTTAGTTACTCCTCCGCATCAACCCGTCTCCCACATGTGGCCATTTCCTGTTTGATCATTCCTCCTCAGCTGTTACTTACCTCATGAGAGACACTTTCCGCATTCCCATTCTGCCACCCAGGGCCCCTTGCTGTCTGACCACGATGATCCACCTTATGGTTCTGCCCAGTTTGTGCTGAAGACGGTAACTTCGCAGCCAAAGGTTTAGAATGATACAATTATGTGGCTTGGGACCTGAACCCTGTTAAATTCAGCCTGTGAATAGTGGCGGGCGGACATTGTTCCGCTTAACGTTTTAGACACCTACTGCTGGAGTAAACGTTTTTACAGTAGAAACCGTTTTTACAGTAGAAACCGGTCTTTAGAGACCGTGCTGTGTAAATGGCCTGTTTCTCAACTCAACTAGAAAACAAAGAAAAGTCAATTCTCAGAAGCTGCTCTTTTTCAAATTCTAAGACCTACCTGTGTTAACAGTAATCATGGGCAAGAGCGCCACCTTCTGGCGAAAGTCAGTTAAAAATTAAAGCTATTAGTGTTGTCTTTCAAGCCCCAGGGCCAGTCTTTGAACCAAAGTATTGGACGCAGTGACATAGGCTGGTGAGATGGCTCAGCTGGTAATGGCGCTTGCTGATAAGCCACAGAACCTAAGTTCAATACCTAGAATCCACATTGTGGAAGCAGAGAACTGACTCCCCACAAATTGTCCTCTTAATTTCATACATGTATCATGTGATAGCCTCTCTCCCAGTGAATACATAAATGTAATAACAATTTTAAATAAAAAACTACTACCTGCTTTTTTATGTTCAAGGGCTTCAGATAGTTAGTGTACATTAAAAAATTTTTTTCTTTTATTTTTAATTGTGTATGTGTGTTTGTGGAGGTTCCCACCATTGGAGGCTGGAAGGGGGCATTGAATCCCCTGGAGCTAGAGTCCTGGGCAGCTGTGAGCCACTCAACATGGATACTAGATGCTGGACTTAGATTTTATACAAGAGTAGGAAGTGTTCTTAACCACTGACCCATCTCTCCAGTGCTATATTTACATTTTAAAAAGGCTGCCCAGGTTGAACTGGGGAGTCTGTTTAGACAACTGCAGTCTAAGATTCGGGTAGATCGATAGCTGCAGAGACAGACGGCAGACGCAAGATAGCCCAGGATACACCTGGGAGTCAGAGCCCCACTGCCTGCCTATTGTTAGATAGGGCCGGAGCCACCAGGAAGCAGGAAAGATCCATGTCCCAGAGGGCAGGAAAGCCCTGAGGTAACGCGGAAGTGCAGAACAGTCATGGTGCCTGGCAGTATAGACGACTCAAGGAAGCGACAGACCACTGTGCCTGGTAAGAAAAACTCAGAGGTGCACAGTGCCACACACAGCTCTTGGCTTGGAATCAGTGAAACGATTCAGGTATGATATATTATCCTGTTGTTTCGTCTTGGGTAAGTTACCTTTCACTATTTCACACACAATACACATACACATAATATGCACACACCACAAACACAACACATAACACACAACATACACACATAACTCACACATGCACATATTATCACACATACACACATACACAACATACACAATACACACGAACATATTATACACCACACATCCAACACACATACACATGCCACACACCACACACAATATACACATACATACAACATACACACAACACAAATACAACACACATATAGACAACACACAAACAACATACAATACACACACACAATGCACACATACCCACAATACACACACATGCACAAACACACACATATACCATACATACCATATGCACATATATACATACACAATACATACCATACGCACATACACACATACACAATACATACCATACATGCAACATACACATATACAACACACACATACACACAACATGCACACACACAACATACACACACAGCACATACAACACATGCATATGCACACATACACATACATACAACATATATACATACATACCACACACACCTAGGCATACACCATGTACACACCACATACATACAACACACACATACACATAGCACTCACACACAGCACACATATAAACACACATACAACACACAGGCCTACACACATACAACACACATATAAACACCCATGAATATAATACCCACACATACAACACACACACACATGCATATAATATACACACCACACACACACATATACACACAAAATACATAAGCAACACACACAGCTGAGAGGAATAAATGAAATGCTCATGGAAGAACCTGGCCAATGAAAGTGAAGTCTCTTCTCCTCTCTAAACCACCTAGAAGGCTTAATCGCTCCAATAAAAGAACTCCCCTGGCCTGACATACAAGAGGGTGTATCAAATATTATTCCTATCACACAGTTATGACCTAGTTCTGAATCTGCTTTTATGTTAAGATCTTTGGTTGCTGCTACTTTCCAAATGAAGTGGTAGCATTTATGGTAAAAATAAGAGGGACTTTAAGTGGCTCTAACTGCTAGTAAATCTCATTTGTTACACTTTCAGGAGTCCAAATGCTCCCATTCCTTTTAAGGAATAAAGCTAAAGTTTAAGAGTCACTTTAACGACTCCTTTAAAAGTGCTGAATGGAGTTTAAAACCGATAGTCTGTGCTCTCTGGTTTCACTGTTCAGCACTACCAGGCAGAACCATAGGGACCACAGGCAAGGGGGAAGCCATCAGGTGATCAGACTGAAACAGCATGGGAGCCTCAGAGAATGCTGAAAATCCAGTCTCTGGGGAACTGTGCCGCCGTGGGAAGCGTGAGCTTGCTTCCTCCCACTGCCCAAAGCTCCAGATCACACATGACAGAGAGCCTGGGTTCGAGGGTCAGGAAGGCTGGAGTGGGCACTGTGGCTTTCTGTACCTTCGCCTGTCCCTGAACCCCAAGCTTCTCAGTGTAAGGATGTTTCTCATTGGACTGCCCTAAGCACACAGTACAACATTGCGCATGCATGTCAACTACCAGTAATAAATGGCTCATTAGTTGTTCCTTTTCTCTTTTAGGTAATATATGCTCAGAGAAAATTTGAAATATTACATAGAAAAGCCACATGGCTCCCTTGTAACTTTCTCATTAATGTCATATTTTAAAGAATTGTTTTTGAAGGGTCCGAGTAAATTGTTTCCTAAAAGGCCTACCTGCTACAGCATTTTCTCAGTACAATCACATTAGGGCAGTGACAGGCCTGTGATTGGACAGGAATAGAGAGGTGGAGCTAGAGTTGGAGGAGGAAAAAGGTCAGAGGAGCAGGAGAGGTCGTGATCATGGAGGCAGACGATGAGGACGAACCAGACCCCATGGGGTTATACAACCAAGCAAAGGTCTTTGCAAAATAGATTAATTGGGTTAGAATATTGTCTTTATTATTTGGTTCTGAAATTATTGTACTGTTATCTTATAAATTGTGATTTTATTATTATATAAATCTGATTGGATATTAAGGCCTTAAGAATCATGCTTTACTTACTGGGTCTTAGGCACTACTTAGATGAATGATTGTGGGGGTGTGTAAAGAGTTGCATGCAAGCAAGATGTAGCTTGTTGGGAGAAAATAACAAAAACCTGCTGGAACTTAGTATTGAGGCCAAACGATATTGGCAGAAGAATGTGGCCTGGTAGGAAAGCGAGTTTGCAGGATGGATTCATTTTTTATAATTCCCACAACACATACCTGACTTTGGGTGCAGCTCAGCTAGGAGACCATGTGCCTAGCATGATGAGGGTTGAGATTTTTATTCCCAATACCAATAAGCAAAAAAAAGTTTCTTTAAATAAAAATATCAACAATTTAAACGTATTACCAGACAGATGAATAATCCATTTATGTATGTGCTTAGTATATGTATGTGTATATGTGTGGCATATGTATGTATGCATGTGTAGTTATATGTATGTGCATAAATGTGGTATATATATGTGCATATTTTTGGCATATGTATGTGCATATGTATGATATATGTGTGTGCACATGTTTGGTATATGTATGTGCAGACACATAGTATATGCATGTGTGCATGTATGGTATACACATGTGTACTTGTGTGGTATATGAATGTGCATATGTGGTATATGTGTTTATGTATGGTATATGTATGTGCACATGTGTATAATAAGACCAGGCACATACCATCACATCAAGGCTGGACAGAGTAACCCAGCAGGAATAAAGGGTGCCATAAGAAGATCAAGCTACTCAGACATAACATATATGCAGAGGACCTAGGTCAGACCTCTGCAGGCTCCCCGATGTCTGATGTCTGTGAGTCGCCATGAATCACAGTCATTGAGTCACAGTCAGTTGGTTCTGTGAGCCCTGTTCCTCTGGTGTCCTCCCCCTCCTCCACAGGACTCCTGAGCTTGCCATAACATTTGGCTGTGGGACTCTGCATCTGCTCCCATCCGTTGCTGGGTGAAGCCTCTCTGGTATCTTTAATGATGATTGGGCTGGACTCCTGTCCCAGCACACCCTGTTCTTCTCATTAGTGTGGCCTGCACTTGATCAGGGAAGTCCACTAGACTTGTGCTTATCTTAATTTCTGAGACAAGCTCTCTCACTAAATCTAGAGCTCAATGACTGGCCAGACTGGCTGGCCACTGAACTCCAAGGACCCCCCTTGTCTCCACGCTCTTATAGCTCCGTCATGTGTGCCTTCTCCCCAGGTTTTATTGACTGGTTCTCCCTAGTATAACTGCATACATTTCTGTACGTTCAAGAATAACTCACAGAGCAACTAAAGGTAGACACTGAAAAGCCTCATTCCTCCATGACTCAGAGGCTACCTGGGGGAATATGTCTACAAAGGTGCAAGGAGCATGCGAGCTCTGTGGGCTTTAATGAGATTTCCCCTTTCCTTAAAGGGCCAGAATTAACCCTCGAAGGATAGAACTGTTTCCTAACTGCTGTGTAGAACTCGAGCTATGCATAAGTAATGCACAAAAACCAACTCTACCCCACAGTTACCTGGCAACAGCCAGGTAGGCCGACCTACTATAAAAGGAGTGGCTTGCCCCTCCCCCCCTTTTGTTTTTTTTGAGACAGGGTTTCTCTGTATAGCCTTGGCTGTCCTGGGACTCACTCTGTAGACCAGGCTGGCCTCGAACTCAGAAATCCACCTGCCTCTGCCTCCCAAGTGCTGGGATTAAAGGCCTGCACCACCACTGCCCGGCCCTCCTCCTCCCTCTCTGGTTCTCTTGTTTCTCTCTTGCCCTCTTGGGCTCTTCCCTTCCCTATTTCCTTCCCCTTCTCTCCACGTGTTTGTGGCTGGCCTCCACTTCTCTACTCTCTCCCTCTCTCTGCTTTTCTCTGCCTCTACTACTCTCTTAACTCTCCTTCCCATCCCCCAAATAAACTCTCTTCTATACTGCACCATCATGTGGCTGGTTCCTCCCCATACCTGACTACACACCCATAGAACATATTCCCTTTCTTTTTATCTTTTTATAAACACATCAAAAGCTTTTCAAACTTAAAATAAGACTGGCTATCATCTCAATGTGTACAAAATGCTATATAAATGCAAACTGTGCACATTACATACAGTTAGTTGCTGGACTGAGTAAGTCATACTTCTCAGGCATACTATCTTGGAAGATGGAGGCATCCCAGTAAGTTTGAAGGCTTGATTTAAACACCAGGGGAGTTCCAGGGATGGGTAGGTGGCCTCCATCTTAATCTGTTGGTTCTATCTCTGGGGACATTCCAGGACCATTGCTGGGTTGTGGGGGCCTAGAAACTGTTGCTGGGGAAGTCTGGAAACTGCTGCTGGCCCATTGTCCTTGCCTCAGGCCAGGTAACTGGGCAGCTTCTGAGGCCTGGACTTGCTTGGACTTGCCCAGTTCTTGGAGACAGAGATTTAGGCCTAGTCTCCTGAACTGCCAATTTGAAGCCTGTCATGGAGTCAGCCTAGCCTGTCTCAGTACTGGCCTTGGTGGATACGGTAGTATTGCACTATGAGGACATTTTATGAGCTTGGTTAAGTGGAAGGATGCATAGGAATTCTGCTCCCTATACAATTTCTAAGCCTCATTCAAGTCAGCAGTATATGAGGACCATGATGTCCTCAGGCCACTTCTGAGCCCATTCATATAGAGATTTACATGGGCATGTTGAGCCCATGCCGTTTCCAGGCCCAGTTCTATGGGGGTGATGTGGTGCATGTTGAGCCCATGCCATTTCCAGGTCCAGTTCTATGGGGGTGATGTGGTGCATGTTGAGCCCATGCCATTCCCAGGCCCAGTTCTATGGGGGTGATGTGGTGCATGTTGACTGTCATGCTATTTATGAACCCGTGCATGTGAGTGAATGTACAGACATGGTGGTCCCATGCCATTTCAAGTCCAGTCATATGGGAGGGTGTGTGGGCATGTGTACCCGATTCCATTTCTGAGCCTGTTCACCTAAGCTGTAGAATTGGCACCTGGACTCTATGCCTTTTCTGAGACCAGCTATATGTGGGTGTGTATGAGCATGTTAGCCTCCTGACATTTTTCTTTTATCTTTTTATTTATTCTTCTCCCATGGAGCCTCCGCTTTCCCCATTCCTCCTACAGCCCCATTCCCCCTCTTCCCCAGATTCACTGCCCCTCCATTTCCTCTTAGAAAAGAGCAGGCCTCCCAGTGATATCAACCACCATAAGAAGATGCACAAACTAGGCACCAACCCTCACATCAAGGCTGGACAAGGCAACCCAGTAAGGGAAAGGTTCCCTTCCCAGCAAGAAAAAGAGTCGGAAACACTCCCTTCCCCATTGTTGGGAGTCCCACAAACACCCCAAGCTAAGCAAGCAGAGAATGTATGCCTCGTGAGATTTTTAAGCATAGTAAAATACTGGGGTATGTGGGCATGGTGGGGCCCATACCATTTATGAACCCATCATATAATGAGGTTTCTGGGCATGTTGGCCTCTATTCCATGTCTGAGCCTAGTCATGTGGAAAATTGTATGGGCATCTAGACCACCGAGGGATTTTAGAATGGGGTTATATGAGCATATGCCATTTGCCTGTCATAAGGAGAGATCTATGGGCATTTTGGCCCTATACCATTTTCTGTCCCAATCATACTGGCGTTATATGTTGGCCTCCATGCCATTTCCAAACCTGGTTCTATGTGGGGCTATACAAGCTTGTTGGTCTCATGACATTTCCAAGCCTGGACATATGGAGGAGTGTCTGGGCATGTTGGCCCTCATGTAATTTCCGAGTTTGGTCACCTATGTCAGGCATATGGTTATGTTGGCTCCCATGCTATTCCCAGCCCACTTATATGAGGAGAGGTATGATCATGTTAGCCTCATGCCATCTCTAAGCCCAGTTATATGAGGAGAAATAGGGAAGGTTGGTTCCCATGCCATTCCAGAGCAGAGTCGTATGGGTAAGGTGTTTACATATTGGATCCCATGGTATTTCCCATCCTGGTCATACAATGGTGTTTTGTGCATACTGGCCTACATGCCATTTCTGAGCCCTGTCATGTGGAGGTGTATATGGACATATGGACACCCATGCCATTTCCGAGTAGCATAGTATGAAAGGTTTTATTGGCATGCTGACCCCATGTTATTTCTGAAGTGAGTGAAGAGGCATGTGCTGGCCACCAGATGGCAGGCCAGAGACACTGCAAACATGCTCAGGAGCATTCCCAGACTACCAAGTGGAAGTACTGAAACGCAGCAAGTGTGTAAACAGGTGTGCTCAGGGAGCATGTGGCTGCCTGGGGAAAAGGATGTGTGAAAAGGAGTAGGACACCATTCAGCAGCCCTGGGACACGGCCAGTGTGTGAAAATGCACACCCGTGCTGCACTGTAGCAGCACTGGCACATGCCAAGTATGTGAACAGGCATCCCCAGGCCTGCAGATAGCAGCGCTGAACCATGGCATGCATGGGGACAGGCAGGTCCAGAGCCCAGTTGGTGGCAGTGAGATAAGGCAGGTGTCCTCACTGAAGCCTGATTGAAGTTCAAACCTTGGCTAAAATAAGTGGTATTTTGTGCCACTCAACTTGGCAGCATTTTGTTGCATGATGGCATTAGTTACTTGTTCATTAAGGTGACAAGTACCTAACAGAAGCGACTTAAGGGAGGAAGCATGTACTCGATGCACAGTTCTAGGGAAATGCAGTCCACCATGGATGATGAGTCCTGGTGACTGGAGGAAGCATTTACTTGGTGCACAGTTCTAGGGGAAAGCAATCCATCACAGATGAGAAGATGTGGTGACTGAAGGAAGCATATACTTGGTGCACAGTCCTACAGGAACACAGTCCACTATGGATGAGAAGATGTGGTGACAGGAGGTAGCTGGTCACGTTTGTGTGCAGTCAGGAAGCAGAGAGGCATGGATGTTACTTATTGCACTTTGAGAAAGCAAGGGGAACATCCAGTAGCTGGTTAGGTTCCTGTTACACTGCTGGCAGGATCAGTCCTGAGACTTGCCCTTGAACCCTTGTAGATTCCTCAGCGAGGTCAGAGGGGCCATGAGCCTTCCCTCCCCTCTGTCCATCCCTCCCCCATGTCCCTGGCACATTCACTGAGGGCTGGCATTGTTTTTCTCTGTGGGTTCCAGCCTCAGTTGCTCTGTGTAGGGATACATATTTAAATTCATTAGAATTTAGATTTCATTGTGCTGGAAACAGCCAAGCAATAGCTTCAAATATAGCAGGTACTGGTCTTGTGTGAATCAAGTCAGTGTCCAGTTGTGGTTTGTTACAATGACTCTGGGATGGCCAGGACTCCAGCCTACCTCTTCTATTGTGCTATGAGTCTCAGTCATGGACTATACATTGTGGTGCAATTTGGTGCTGGTGCTCTCACCACCATGCCAGCATTATAGTAGATAGACTGTAGGGGAAGGAGCATATTCCATCATCAAAGTCACACCCTGTACACTGCATGAAATGGTCTTTGTATAACTATTGGATAAACTTGAATCATCTAGCTGTACTTAGCTAGAAAGGACAGACAATCATGCTTAAAATCAGAGGTCTGAGAAAGAAGATTCAGAAATCCTGGGACAAAGTTAGCTGTCATTGTCCTGTTGCATAACCTGAATGGAAGTTTCTAGATGTGATGCCTGAGGATTATAGCCTGTGTTACTTCTCTTGACCATGCCTTCAGCTTCAGACCTTGGTGTCAGCCTATGGAGCAGATTAGAGAGCAGGAATACCTGTCCCCTGAACTCTCAAGCAAGAATAAGAATCATTGTGATGATCAGGGCCAGCTAGGCCATCCTGAAGAGAATCCCCAGGTGTGTGTGTGTGTGTGTGTGTGTGTGTGTGTGTGTGTGTGTGTGTGTGTGTGTGTAAGCTATCAACATCCCTACCCAAGAAAGGAGTTAGTCCACCCCTAAAGGACTGTGGTGCGGTTGGGAGAAGAGGTATAGAGTTTGCAGAACTTCTGTGGTTGGCCTCAGGCACCTCCCTGCCCTTCCCTTGGCCTCAGTTTCCCCCATATACATAAGCCAGAGGTTTTGCAGATGAAGGCTCTCTGTGTGGTCCTTTGCATCCTCGAGACCACAGTGTGCATTTCTGCTCTCCCAGCTGCCCTTCTGGCATCCAGGACTTTGGCCTGGGCTCAGGGCAGGGGGGGTTGGAGCAAGAGACTGAGCAGGCTGTCCTGCCATTTCATAGAGCAGCCTCCTGGGCAGAGACCCTGGTGGCAACCTCACTCCTATGGTCACAGGCTATGCCACGTCTGCCCTCCCTGGAGGCTGGCTGAATCCTTTGCTCCCACTTTCAGAGTGTCCATATCTAGAGAACGCTGCATTGGGTAACTTTCTTGTTTTTGAGACAGCATCTTCTGATGTAGACCTGCCTTTAAAGTCACAGACCTCCTGCCTCTGCCTTGTTAAACACAGCGATAACAGGGTGGAACCACATACCTATGTTTTGTTGTAGAATCTGAGGTCCACCCTCAGACTATAGGAAAACCCCGCAAGTTTTCAAAAAAAACTAGCCTTGGGTATATGATCTTAAGCCCTAGAGGGAACAAGAATGGAGGGTGTATGACTCCCTGGATGCTTAGCCCCTTTATGCTGTATGGATAGGAACCTTTCAGGGCTGTGCAGTGGTCAACCTGTGCAGTCTTGTGCAATAGTCCCAGTCTGGCAGGGGAAATAGTGGGAAAAGAGCCGAGAAAGAAGCCTCCAGGACTGGCTCCTGAAGTGGGAGGGGCAAGCCTGGTTCTCCAAGCTGCTGGCTGCAGCTCACACAGGCTGTCATCATGAGGGCAGAGGTAAGCATCTAAGAGTTCTTTCACGTCCCTTCTTCCTGAGGTGGGAAGCAGTTCTTCCTCAGTTGCCATAGCAGGCTCCCCAATATGAGAAGCCTAAGGCAGAGGACTTTGAACCCAGAGGCTAGAAGGCAGTGATACGGCTCCCAGCAAGCCCCCAGCTGGACCCTTTACTATTAGGGACACAGAGGCCCAGAGAAGGTTCTAGAACTAGTGTAAATTGTGGGAACCAAAATATTAGAAGTTAGCCAGGCAGTGGTGGCACATGCCTTTAATCCCAGCACTTGGAAGGCAGAGGCAGGTGGGTTTCTGAGTTTGAGGCCAGCCTGGTCTACAGAGTGAGTTCCAGGATAGCCAGGACTATACAGAGAAACCATGTCTCAAAAAAACAAAACAAAACAAAACAAAAAACAAAACAAAAACAAAAACCAAAGGGAAAAAAAGTAGAAGTTATATCTCACTGAGCTGTCTCAGGCAAATGGCTTGGTCTCTCTGAATTTCAGCTTTCTTTTTGATAAAATGGGAGTGACACTTCTCTGGGTGTCTTGTGAATGGCTTGTCATACTTGTTAGAGCCTTGTGTCAAGTCCACTGAAGGAATCTGGGGAGGGCCCTGTTGTATAGGCTGTCCTTTGAGTCAAATTGCCTCCACCTTTATCAGATCTGCTGGGCCCATGTGCAGAGTTGGTCACAGCTGGGCTTGCAGACCGCCATGCTGACCCTCACTCTCAGAAGGAGGGGTAGGGAGAGCCTGAGTATCCAGCAGTTCCTCCCAGGCTGCTGTATGCAGCTCTGCCCTAAGTGGTCCGGGGTCGAGGAGGGTGAGGGTACATAGGCTGGGAAGGACTAGGGGAGGGGGCTCCATCTATGTCACCATGGGGAGGTCACCATGCATGCCAGGTGAAAACCTTCCCGTGCAGATACTTTATGGTCACCCATGCTCCTGCCTGCAACCCCTCACCTAGGCTCTGTAAGTAAATTCAATATATTCATGGATGTCTTCCACTTTGGTGGAAGCAAACTTTTTGGTTTGTCATTGGGATCTTAGAACGATTAGGGAGAGTTGTCTAGTTCCCCAGCTCTCACCCCAAAAGAAAGTTCTTATGACATGCCCAGGGCCGTGGTCTAATGGAGGGTGTGGTGTCCCCAAGGCTGCCCTCCCTCCTTGGTACAGAAAGAACATGTGGCCTTCACTCTTAGATCTTTTCAGGGCTAGCAGGAGAGAGAGAGACAGAGACAGAGACATGCGGAGACACAAAGAGAGACAGAGAGACAGAAAGACACAGAGGCACAGACACAGAGACACAGAGAGACAGACATAGAGACAGAGACAGAGGTACAGAGAGACACAGAGACGCGGAGGGGCAGCATGGGGCTACTGTTCCTCCAGTCGCACCTTTTGGACACTTACTCAGTCTGTCTCATGTAAACTCAGCTGTCTCTGGGTACCTGCAATGGCTCTAGGCCACAGCACTGGTGAACCCCACTTGGGGTTCTTGGAGGGCTTATAGTTTGGCTATTGTTTCTCCCTGAGGCCCAAGGGAGACAAGTGTTTTAAGCACCCTGATTTTTCCACCTGAGTCCTTGCCTAGAGCAGGGGATAGGATACATGGAGACATGAGGGAGGCTCAGAGGCTTTGTGTCCCTCTAGGGGACCAGTTGACCCCTTAGCTTTGGAGGACAGCTCCACAGTGGTGGGAAAGACCCTAGAGATCATAACCCACCTGGCTTGGAAAGGCCAGAGCCTACTTAGGCCTGTGTCCCAGGCCTACCAAGCCACCCACATGAAACACCAGTCAGTCACCTGTGGTGAGTTCTCAGGAAGATGAGTTCACCGCCCCCAGCCTCTCCCCGCCCCAGCCATTCATGTCATCACCAAAGCCCACAGTGCTGAGCGTGACAAAGATGAAGTAGAAGCTCTCCCCATAGCTGCAGCCTTCCGTGTGGGAGAAGAGAAGTGGAGGCAGCAGCATGAGGAACAGGAGGCCGGAGAGCAGCGTAGCAGGGCCTCCCAGCCTCCCTGCCTGTAGTGTCCTAAAACACTCAGCATCGTTCTGAGGCTCTGTCAAGCGCAGTGAGAAGCCGATGCCCCCATGCCCACCTCTCCAGCCTGTGGCCCCTCACATTTCCTGCCAAAAGCTTGAGGTGGCTTTGACCTCAACCTCATCCTCATGGACATGATCATAGACCCCCTTCTGGGGCTTGCTCCCCCAACCTTATCACCAGCCTCCTATTCCTTTCCCCACCTCTTCTGCTCCCAAACTCCATTTCCACCACAGTCTCCCAGCTGGAAGCAATTCGTCCAGGTTTGTGGCCACTGCTGTCCCCCAGGTGGTGGACACATCCGGTGCACCTCACACTACATAAGGTGGCACAGCTGATGGAGTTCCACCAGGCTGAACAGCAGGTATCCCATAAGATCAAGGAATACACAGAAGAGCGGGCCAGGCCCAGGTTGCCTTTGTCTGATACAGGAAGGAGGGGCATTTGAGGGGCCCCTCTGAAGCTTGGACATGGCCACCTCACCCAATCCACTCCCATGCTGGAGGTGGCAGCTGCTGCCTAGCCAGCTCTGATGACGAGACAGAGCAAGGCTGGCACATCAGGCTGGCACATCAGGCTGGCACATCAGGCTGGCACATCAGGCTGGCACATCAGGCTGGCACATCAGGTTGCTGTTGGGCTGTGGAGTTCTTGTTCCTTCTGGCTCCATTTGGACTCTGACCCCTGCAAGGCTGTGGGAACTTGGGCAAAGGCTTGATCTTTCTGAGCCAGTTTGCTTGACCTTAAAATGGGCTCCAGACTTGGAATGGGGGTGATGAAAAGCCACAGTGGAGCCACCGTAGGTGGGAATGACAATTTCTGAGCATTCAGTCATACCAGGCTGAATGAATGGATGGATGAATCATGATAGAAGGTTGCCATATGGGCATCTGACCTGCAAACCTCAAATCTCTTTCTCTTTCTCTCTCTCTCTCTCTCTTTCTCTCTCTCTCTCTCTCTCTCTTTCTCTCTCTCCCTCTCTCATTTTCTCCCTCCCCCCTCATTCCCATTTCCATTCATACTTTGTTTTGTTTTTCTTAAACCAGGCTTTTATGTTGCCTAGGCTGGCCTCACACTTTTTACATAACATTGAACTCCTGATCTTCCTGCCTCCACTACTCAAGTGCTGAGATCACAAAGTGATGGTCTGAATAAGTGGAATGCTCGTGAGGTGTGCATGAGCGAGCCTTGTAGGGGAGTGCTGGAAAGACAAGGCAAGGATCTACAGGATGCTGGTCCAGGAAGAGGGGCGGGGAGTGGGGCAGTAGTGGTGGAGCCTCTCATCAGCAAGTCATCAGCGGTGTGAGCCTGCCACCTGGTGGTAAGTCCTGGGTCATGCAGGCAATACTGAGGGCTAGGGGGTTTGGGCAGCTGCCGGTGTTGTTTCCTGGAATCCAGGGCTGCAGGGATTCTGGGCTTTCTGTCCACACAGTTTCCACACAACATCCCTAGGTGCTTTTAAGACAAGTTCCACCTCATCCTGGCTTTGGAGGGGTAAATGGATCCTGAGGACAGTGTTAGGGGCCAAGGGATGCTGTTACACTGGGAGGGTCTATAGGGCCAGGTGGGATGACAAAGTCTCCCAATGCATCAGCCCTCAAACTTGGATATGCACACAGCTCCCCTGGTGTCTGGTGAAGTGCAGAAACCAAGTCCATGTGTCCTGAGGCATGAGATGCTGCTTGTAGGAGGCTTGGAGTGGGCTACAGATATTAGTGCTTCCACATACCCTCTGGAATGCTATCACTGGGTCCACTGCCTTTCAGGGGAAGGCCACCTCCAACATTCCAGCAGCTTGTCCCCATGCTGCCCTCACCCACAGGAATGATGGTGGATGTGGAGGTAGGCCCCATCTTTATATGCAATGTTCCAGCAGCTTGTCCCCATGCTGCCCTCACCCACGGGAATGATGGTGGAGATGGAGGTAGGCCCCATCTTTATATGCTTGGATGATGTCCTGGGGGAGATGCTGCAGTGACCAACAGGATCTTGGGAGAAGGGGATGGGCCCTGCACCCCCAAGACACTCTCTCTTTCATGTCTATGCCCACACATACAACCATACTCTTGTATAGAGTTTCTCCAAAGGGGTAAACTTCCTCCTGGAGTAAGGAGAAGAGATCCCAAGACTTACAGGCTCAGAAAGCTCAGGAGGGTACAGGATTCACAAACCCGGCCCCCAAAGTTACATTTTACAGTAACAACTGGTGGGGAGAGCCATCAATAGGGCTGCCTACAAGTTGTGTTGTGGGCTCTAGGGATGTGAGATGTCACCCATAATGGAGTGGACTTTTTAGTGATGCAGCTCCCTTTGAAACATCCACATTTCTATTAGTAACTCCAATAAACTCCCTGGTTCCTCCAGCTAGAAGTGGGCAGGATTGTTTCTTTGGTTGATTAATCCCTGCTGCCCTATCTGGC
Organism: Mastomys coucha; assembly: GCF_008632895.1. Lineage (NCBI taxonomy): Eukaryota > Metazoa > Chordata > Mammalia > Rodentia > Muridae > Mastomys > Mastomys coucha. The sequence continues at coordinate 64,709,346 of NW_022196909.1, read as the reverse complement.
TTGAAGAGAACTTTTCATGTGTCCCCAGGAAAACTTACACATCTCATCCTTTATTCCAAGTCTGTTTGGGGCAGGGAGTCTCTACCTTTTCTACTAATCGAGGGCTTCCCAGAGGCAGGTATCATGGAGCTAAGTCCTTCTCCCGCTTATCCTGGAGTCAGGTCAGGGTGGGTCCTACGATATCTCATGGGCTTAACTGTCTAGCTCATTCCTAATCTCACAGGCCACAATATGCTGATGTTGCCAGAGGATGACAGGGCTATGACCTCAGCCTTCAGTGGAACACTGGAGAACTGAATTACCTCTGCTATGGGACCATGAAGACTCTTTCGGGTCTGAAGGAGGCTGTGTGGGAGGTCTTCAGCTTTTACATGTCTCGTTTTTCTTATCTGTAAAGCAGTATACTAACAGTGGAGAATGCTGCTGTCTTATTAGGAATACCACGCTATGGAGATGCAGAGATGATGGGGCAGAGGCAGAAGGCTTCGTGGACAGAGTGACGCTGGGTTTCCTTAGAGGGTCATCCCACTGAGAAGACATTTAGGAGGACAGGACAACAGGAGCAGAGGGGGGGAGGTCATACTGTGCCTTGGACATAAAATCATGGGAGTCTAAGAAACATCCACATAGGTACACAAGAGAAGCCTCCAGGTGATTCAATAGCCCCAGCTCTTGGTTGTGCATCTATACTAAACCTCACAAGAGCCCTGGTTCATCTCTTATGGTGATGCTGAGGCTAGTGAAGAATGGACTGGGCAAGGGAAGGGCTGTAAGGGAAACATTTACTGATGGTAGCTGGACAGCCCCTGCTCTGCCTAGCTCCAGATGCAGCCCAACTAGCCTGCCAGCGGTTTGGAAACCGATCTCCACTCATTGCCCCTTCTGCCCTATGCTGACAAATTTTTCTTCCTGAAGGGGATCTGGCTTCAGCTTAGGGACTTGGGGACACAGGTCCTGCCCCTCTCTGTATTGGAACTATTGCAGGAGTGGGAAGACTCCTCTGGAGGCATTTGGGTCTAAGCTCTGTCCCTGTCCCCTTGGCAGAGGGATGTGGGACAGAATAGCAATGGGCACAGTGATTTGCTCAGCTGCCAGCCCATGGACTACACAGGCCAGGAAGAGCTCTCCATGGGAAGCCCTGCCAGGATGAGTCATCTCCTCCCTCCTCACCCTGCAGCATCCTCATGCCCTGAGGAGCCTCTGGCTCAATGACCTCTGCACCTTTCCCTGCTCCATCCCTGCCCACGTTTCTGCTCTTAATATTCAAATATTTCAGGTAAAGTGATCTCAGTCCCAGGTCCAGTCTAGGTCTGCCAACTCTGAGCCCCATTTCACCTTTACCTTGGGCCTAGCCTAGGCAAACATCCTTTCCTCCTTAGAGTCCGGCCATGCCCCCAAGGTATTTGCCCCTCCCCTGTCATTTGAAAGAGGCTAGGTGTGGCCTTTCATCCTTTCCTGTCTCAGCAAGCCCTACAACAGGGGGCTGATCAGACCAAACACAATCCTGTCTCCATACTGACCCTAGTCATGTAGCTTGTGACCCAGGGAGGCACTGGGCTGCATTCTCTATGGCTGTGTTCTGGATGGCTCTTCCCCATCTCCATGCTGACCCTATCTGACAGCCATG
>NW_022196909.1:64696821-64707627 GCF_008632895.1 Mastomys coucha | reverse complement strand
CTCTTCCCCATCTCCATGCTGACCCTATCTGACAGCCATGTAGCTTGTGACCCAGGGAGGCACTGGTCTGCATTCTCTATGGCTGTGTTCTGGATGGCTCTTCCCGCAGTGACAGTATTGCACTTTCACTTCCTTAAAGATGCAGCCCTGCTGCTTGCTCAAGTGAGGCCCTTCCCACTGGGTCCAGCCCCTCCTGGTGGAGGTTACCCCTCTCCTCCCAACCACATAGCTCTGTTCTACCCAAGCCTGTCTACTCCACTTCTCTCAGCACTCTGCTATCTGGGGCCAGAGCCCTCATCATCCCTGCAGTGAGGCAAACCCCTACCCCACCCATTGCTTCATTCCTTGGCTGGCTCTGCTAGTTCCCTTACCTGGATCAATAGGTCCAGCATTGAGCCACACAGACTTGTGAGGTTCTGTAGGAGCTCCCACTTGTCACACTGGAAGCTGAGACTGGAGTTCCTGATGACATGATCTTTCAGTGCCCAGAACACACTGGTGCTCTGTGCCAAGTAAGCCAAGTAGGAGAGCAGCAGGAGCCTTGAACCTGGCACCCGCCAGTCCTGGGCCCAGCAGGGTGTCTCAGAGATTGTGGAGCTCAGGTGTGCTGTAGTGGACAGGAACCAGAATGGGGAGGAGAGGCCAGGAGGGGGCCTTTCTAAGCAAAGACCTGTTGCTGGCCTGTCAATGGGCAGGAGAGGCCAGGAGGGGCCTTTTCTAAGCAAGGACCTGTTGCTGGCCTGTTTTCTGCCTGAGGAGTGCTGCAGGGTGTAATAGCCTTAAAGATCCAATCCCGGGGACAAAATGATAGCTCACTACAAAGTTGGAGTGCTCATCCAAACACCAGGGGAAAGGAGGGGTTACCAGGTAGCCACAGGCCAGGGGGAAGGATGGACCCAGACTGCCCGCCACCCTGAGAAATACCCTCAGTGAGAAAGACTGAAATCCACAGTGCAGAAGACAATCAGCCAGGTTTATTGTCACAGGGCTCCTGTCTAAGTTGTCACACCAGGGACTTCCTGCAAGTGTTTGTTGTACTCAGCGTCACCCTAGGTTTCCCTAAAGTACTTGAAGAAGCCAACTAGCTAAGGTGAATCTGTGTATGTGGGAGGCAGGAACTGGGACCCAGCTTTATCCATGCTGCTCTGGAAGAGGCCTCTGAGCCCCCATTCACCCAGAGCCGAGGCAGAGGCCAGCATCTAAGGCACTGGTGGAGGGATTCAGATTTCAGTCCTTTACGGAGTGGCAGTAAGTCCTAGGGGTGGAAAATCCTCCGTGGCTGTGGGTCCTTCCCAGGGACTCCCTTCAACCTCTTGGATTCTCACCCCAAATGCTGCAAAGATGGAGATGATTAGAAACCTCCCTGCAGCTGGGGAGAAAGGAAGTCCAAGGAAGAATGCAGTCCTAACCCTCTTAAGACTGGCCTGTCCTCCCTTCAGGCAGAAGGACCAGGTGTGGATGTTCCCAGGGAACGAATTCTAAGGCTCCCGAGATCTGCTGCCCCTCCTGCTTCTCAGGAGTGCCCTGGGGACCAAGGGAGGTTATGTTCAGGAGGGCCCTGGGGACCAAGGGAGGTTATGTTCAGGAGGGCCCTGGGGACCAAGGGAGGTTATGTTCAGGAGGTGGTAGCCCACCCAGAGGATGTCCTGGGGCTTCTTTTGGAATACCTCTTCACTCATGGCCAAGGAAAGTTGGAGAGTGCTGGCAGGCAGCCTTTAGGTTTAGAGTTCCACAGCTGCGAGCCTACTAATTACACTTCCCTGGGTGTGTGTCCTGGTCCCCTCCTCCAGCCACTGCCCCGAACACTCATTCTCTCCAGGTCTGTCCCTGTCAAGGCTCTGGGGGTGCCACAACGGGGCCAACAGTCCTTAGAAAGTAAAGGTACAGCAAGAGTAGTCCCGGCACACAGTGGGGGCTTGTTGAGTGCCTAGCGTGTAGCAATGAACACAAAAACCTACTCAGCCTTTGGTTGCAGCCCAAGGCTTCCTGCTGGAATGTGAAGGTGGCATTGGTGGTTTGGCCATCATGGTCCATGTTGGGTTTTTCTGGGTCCTTTTTGAGGGACCAGGGAAAAGGGCTCTGAGGCCAGTGTGCACTAAGTCCTTGATTTGTTTTCTCTGCAGCTCCCCTAAATTTCTCTGTAGGCATGTCTATCTCCTTTCTCTGGGGAATTGCTGACCACCTTCCTGGGAAGTATATGGGTTGGGAAAGAGAGCAGGGATGAGCATGGGTTTGGGGGGAGTGGAGCAGGATGGGTGGCTGGAACCCTTGGGTATCATGTAGAGATGGAGATCTTCTGAGGGCTGGGGTCGGGGTCAGGGGCTCCTCCGTCCTTGGGATCCAGGCCTCTGATGAGCAGCCAGAGAATGGAACACCTGTGCAGAAGCAGGGATCCCAGGCTGAGGACCACCGCCAGCCACGCCAGGCTTAGGACGATCCATACAGCTGCCAAGCTCCGGTACATGGTGATGTAATGCTTGCTGGGATCCGTACCTGTGAGGGAAGGTGACGGCTTGTGTCTGGGGGCACAGCCACCCTCAGATTCCATAGGGGTGCTCTCTCCCACCAGTTGTGGGAAAAACAGAATTTCTAAGGATGCCACCAAGAGTCCACAATGGCCCCAGAAGTAACCTACCTCATCTGGTACCTTCATGCAATGCACCCCAGGTTCTAGTGAATACCTGATTTTCTTATCCTTACCAACAACATAGTCCCCGAAGCCAATGGTACTGAGGGTGATGAAGGCGAAGTAGAAACCCTGGCCAAAGCTCCAGCCCTCCACGTGGCTGAATAACATGGGTGGGACGATGAGAATGACCAGGGTTCCCAGGGTCAGGAACAGAGCCAGGCCCAGGACCTGCAGGAACTGGAAAGGAAGGTTCGGCATTAAAACTCGGGGTCTGGCCCCCGTCACTTTGCAGGTAGACTTCATGGTCTCATGTGCTGCAGAAGACTTTGAGGCCATGCCTTGTAGTGCCTGAATCACTCTTCAACTTGTCTCTCTGTTCAGCCTCACAGCTGTCAGTTCTCAGGTCTCTGTCCTTAACCCTATACATCCAAGCCCATCTCCACGTTGGCAGCTGTCTGTCCCAGAGGGCCCCGGATGGCACACACCATCTTACCTGGGAACGCCTGGGGTGGTCCTCCCACGTGTCCGGTTTGGTCAGGTGGGCACGCAGCCCTGAGCCCAGGTGGTTGAGGAAGACCATGTTGAGCGGGATGCCCATCAGGGCATAGAAGACACAGAAGATCTGCCCTGCCTCTGTGCTGGGAGCCAGGTTGCCATAGCCTGTGTATCAGGGGAGAAGGAGTCCAGAAATGCCTCCTGCCAGCTGCCCTCTCCTCGTCCTCTGTGAAGGAGAAGGTCTCTGTTCCCTGGCCCCTCATCCTATCCTTTACTAGAACAATCCGTACTTATAGAAAGCTTCTCCGCTGATGCTGCCTCCATGAAGCTCTGCCTCCCTGCCAGGCATGTTTCATGTCCTCCCTAGTTATCCCTATTTGTCTTATAATCATAGTGATTTAATTCCTCTTTTTTGAATTGGGAGGCCAAGCCTGGGTCAGATTTAAATTCATACCCTGACCCATACTCTAAGTCTCTGTTTGGAATGTCAAGGAAGGTGTTTGGAATCGAATGGGGACTTAACTGAACAGAAGGGGAGGCCTGTGTGAGACTGGGGTGCATGGAGGAGGCCTTCCGCTGTTACCACATCTCCTCAGGATGCTGGAATGTCCCCTGCAGCTTTGAGGGGCAGTCCCTCTGTACAAATGACCTCCCTCCTCAAATACCTCTACTATATGTCTCCTGAAAAGAACTTTCTGGTCTGTGGCCAGGCTCACAGTGTCAGAGCATTATCACACTAGGACCAGCTCTCAGCCATACAGGAGTGAACTCAATAGAGGGATCCACGCTTGCCTTCATACAGCTGTGCTGAGGGAGGGCCCTTCCCAGCCCTTCAGCGGGCCCCAGGGAGGTGAATCCAGGCCCTCACTGCAGCGGAGTAAGCATGCTTCACTGCTTTTATCTGTTACTGTCCCACCGTGTCCCCATCGGTGCTTCCTGTGTCACCATCTGGAAAAACAGCATCCTTTTCCCAGCCGTGGGGGTGATCTGAGCTGAGCAGGGCCCCTTTACCTATGGTGGTGACCACTGTGCCTGCAAAGAAGAAACTGCTCCCGAAGTCCCAGTTGCTGGGGTTGGTGGAGTTGCCTTTGGGGTTCACGCCGTTCACCCAGGCTTCCAGGATGACCTGTAGGAGTGGCATGGTTAGGAGGAGAGCTAGCAGTTACTGAGTGCCAGCTCTCACCAAGCTCTCAGGGGGATGCTTCTGTGTGCTTATGTTTCATAAGACTCCTAAATAACATCGTTTCCACCTCTCAGAAGGGAACATGAAAGCTCTGAGTGGCTAAAACACTTGCTGAGTGGCCAAGGGTTGGCAGAGGTTGTGTGCTCTAATGGTCAGAGAGCCAGGAGCTAAGGAGATGGTGTGGAGACATTTTTGGTGACTAGGAAGGGGACACACATACACACACTAGTTAGGACAAGGTGAGGACCTAGGTTGGATACTTCTAGAAGAGGTCTGCTGGGGAAGGTGGACCCTGGGGGTTCCTCCCATGGGCCATGTGATGGGAAGCCCTGGAGTACCCCTGGGCCTCCAGAGAGCTGACTGATTTGCTCTCTGGCATGTTTCAGTGAGCATAATCCATGCCTGCTAAGAAAAACTTCCATCAGGGGCCCAGGAGAGGTTGTGTGTGCTCTGGGGTGAGTTGTCCATCCGTGCTGTGTGTTGCATGCGTATGTGCTCTCTGTGTGTCTGTGCTTTGTGTTGCCAGGGCAGGAACCTTGGTAGGTCCAAGCCCGATTGCTCCTTCTCCCCAACTCTATCCCTCTTCTGCTTTAGCTGGGAACATCAGACCAGTCTAGTCACCCGCAGTGCTCCATAGGTAGGGAGCCATTGGGAGGGAAGGTGGCTTCTCCTACACCTCCTTCCTGTGGGGACTGATTTTCGTCCCCTAGGTGGAGGCCTCATGGCCCTCACTTGGACAGGAACTAGCGTCTTAGGATGTGGACTTTGGCTTCCTCTTCTTCACACAGGCAGACATTTCAGAGCCTGTCCCCTCCTTGGAGACCCCCACTCTTGAGGACAACATTTGCCCAAGTACCTGGCTATCCCTCCTGCACCTCTAGGCCCTCTGACACGTAGAGAAGAGTCTCTGGCCTCCCTAAAGCTCGGAGTGTAGGTGAGTGGCCTCATGTGGGTCCTACATCATTGTCTCTGACATTCCAATGGTGAAGGAGGGAGCAGGAGGGAGCAGGCGTAGAAGCGTCCGCATGGACTCATGTTTGAACGCCACACTCAGCTTCATTTATGGCTCAGTGTGTGAGCTCCCTAGGGACTGAGTCTCCCTCAAATATTACACCAGCATATCTCTGCCTCCAGGCTCTACAAACCCTGTCCTGAGACTCAGGATTTCGAGGGACATTTATGCCCCGATCTTTCCTAGTGAGTCCCTAGTGACATACTGGCCCCCTTGGGCTGCAGTCATACCTACACCTTTGTGCTTGGTTGCAGAACCAGTTTGAGCCTGTCCACCTGTCTGTCCACTGCCCAATTGGTTCCACCTCCATGCCAGGGCTGGAGCAGGAAGGTTTGAGGTGTCCCTGTCTCTGGCTCACTCCTGGGATGTTGGGGGACCTGAAAGTGGATATTTATCCTTGAGTCACTCTGTATGCATGGAGTGTGTCCTGGAAGAGCAGCGACAGGACTCTCTGAAGTCTTTTCTTATAGACAAGTTGTCTCAGGGCTTCAGCATCTCTCAGTGACCTTACACAGTTGCTGTGCCAGCAGGTCTGAGACTTGATTCCCTAAAGCCGTGAGGTGCTGCTGCTTGCTGGTGGTGGTGATGGTGATGGTGGTGGAGTGTATGTATGTGTGTGCGTGAATGTGTGTGTGTGCATGTGTGCGTGTGTGTGTGTGTGTGTGTGTGTGTGTGTGCGTGCACAGGCATAATGTGCCATGGTACGTGTGTGGAAAACAAAGGACAGTTTTTGGGAATTGGTTTTCTCTTTTTACTATGTGGTATCCAAGGGTTTGAACTCAGTTTATCGGGCTTGATGGGAAATTCCTCTGCCTGCTGAGCCATCTCGTTGCCCCACACCTAGATGTTTAATGTGGGTTCTGGGCATTAAATTCAGATCCTCATATTTGTAGGACAAGAACTTAGCTGACTAAGCCCCCTCCCCAGCCCCACATTTACTCTTTCTTTTCACAGTTTTGTTGAGGACATTTGAGTTAAGTGACACGGTTAAGGCCACAGAGGTCTAGCTGTAAACTAGAGACAGGCTCTACACTAGGTTTCCTCAGGCTCCAGTTCCCACTACACTGTCTGCGAACAGCAACCAACAACTCGGTGGTGGTTCTGAATCTGCCACGGGCTCCTCTACCCACACCCCCACGCTTCCGGTCCCATCTTTCCTTACTCCCTCACCAGAACGAGCTTCTCCAGGGCCTGCTGGTCCAGGCAGGTGTAGTTCTCTAGGAAGCGCAGCTTTTCCAGCTGGAACTGGTCCCTGGATTGAGCCTCTGCTTGTTTCTCCAGCAGCTGGAAAATGGCCGCTCCGATTAGCAGGTAGCATATATAGGCCATAAGCAGGGGCAGTACCCGGCCACCCCAACAGCGGCAGAGCCCAACATGAGGCATGGTGCCGCCAGGACCCTGCAGCAGCTGTCAGGGTGGCTGTGAGGAGAGGGGAAAAGAAGGGAAAGCCTCTGTTACTGCCCGCCCTGTCCTCCACCGCACAGGTGTCTGCGGCAGGGGAGTATGTTTGAACAGCGTGGTGTGCAAACAGACCTACCATCCCCCACCGGGCCTTATTTTTCTACACACAACAGCAAAGGCGGCAAGACCATGGGCCCCTCAGAGACGTCCCTGCTCAGAAGCAGTATCCGTCGGTGTTGCTGGTACATGGTAGGACCTGGTAGCATCACATCTGCCAATGGTTGGTCTTGACTGAGAACCTTGAGCAGATTATATGAAGGATGCTGAGCCTGGCAGACAAGGGCGTGAAGAAGACAGAAACCTGAAGGAGTCTCCATCCCCACGGGGCTGTAGGTGGCTCACTCACTCATAGGTAAAGTCATAAGACTTTTCAATTCATGTTTGTGGTAGATGTGCCAGCACTATAGAGAATATATTCACCAGGCATACTGCTCATGCATACACTTATTTATTTGCTTACTTACTTTTAACATTTATTTTTATTTATGTGCATGACTGTATGGTTGATAGATGTTCACTATACATATTTAGCTGTCCTCAGAAGCCAGGACACGGTGTCAGATCTCCTGAAGCTAGAATTACTGGCAGTCGTCAGCTGTCCAAGTCGGGTGCTAGCTTTTTAACTCCAGCCGCACCCCCACCCCATTTTTTTCTTTTGAGACAAGGTCTTGGGTAGCCCAGGTTGGCCCCAAACTTGGCATGTAGCTGAGGATGACTCAGGAACTGATGCTCTTGGTCTCAGCCTCTCTTGGGTTGGGATTACAGGTGTGTATTACTGTGCTTGGTTTCTGGAATGCTGGGGATCTAACCTAGGGTTCTGTGTATGCTGGGCAAGTACTCGACTAAGTCCTATGTGTGCCTTTTAGTGTCCGTGGCACTTGGTGTAATGCCAGCACTGGTGCCTACTGCTTGTGTGGAGCTGTCTTGCTTTCATTGTGAGCCACCTGACCTTGCGGGCTGGGAACTAAACTTGAGTCTTCTGGTAGAGCAGTGAGTGCTCTTAACTGCTGAGCCATCTCCCTAGATATTTTTATTTATATTTAGAGCTAGGTACATTTTATAGTATAAGACAAAAGTCATAAAAAAACAACCCTCATATCAGCACAGGTCTATGTACCTGTGCGTCCCTTCAGTGGTAGGTTTGGTTTGGTGGGTAGATTATACTATTATTCATTGATGAAATATTTATTTTTATTTATTTTTAAAGTTGGCTTATGAGGTAATGGGGTTTGTTATAGTAATTTTATCTGTAGATGTCATTATGTATATTTTCTTTTCATACATCTCTTCCCCTCATTGCTTTCTCCCACTGTTCTAGTTTCATTTCTGTCTCTGGTAAAATATTCTAACAGAAGAAAACATAGGATCCAAGGAACTTATTCAGCTTGCAATCCAGGTTACAGACCAAGTTAAGGCAGGAGTGTAAGTAGCTAGTCACACCTACAGTCAAGAACAGAGGGAATAAACACAGGGCCTTGCCTGCTCACTGGTTCAGCTCATTTTCTTTCCACTCAAACTGTTGAGGACACTCTGGCCAGGGAGTGGTGCCACCCACAGTAGGCTGGGTCTTCCTATACCAATTAACAGTCAAGGCAATCTCTCAGATGCATGTCCACTAGCCAAGCTGATCTAGAAAAATCCTTGTAAGACCTTCCCCAAATCGAGTCTAGGTTGTTTGATGTTGATACAAAATAACCAGCACACCCCAATATCACCTCCTTCTGCGTGTCACCTTCCTCCCTGACACAGTGCCACCTTTTAATCTCTCTCTCTCTCTCTCTCTCTCTCTCTCTCTCTCTCTCTCTCTCTCTCACACACACACACACACACACACACACACATACACACAGAATTAAATATAGATTATGCTTATAGAGAAAACATGAAGCATTTGCCTTTTGATTCTAATTTATTTCAGTTAACAGGATAATCTCCACTCCACAGTTTGCTGCCGTTCTAGTGTTCTGGTTTTTCTTTATGGTCTAGTAGAATTTCATTGTATATGTGCATGCACACCACATTTCCTTTGTCCATCTATCTGCTGTTGATTCTGTGTCTTAGTGAATAACAGGGTAGATGTACTTCTCTGAAGATTTTTTTTCTTTGCCAGTCCCACACTGACAGTGGAATGTCTTAGGGTTTCTATTTTTGTGAAGAGATGCCATAATCATGGCAACTCTTATTAAAACAAACAAAACATAACAAAAACATTTCATTGGGGCTGGCTTACCGTTTTAGAGGCTTAGTCCATTGTCACCGTGGCAGGAAGTAGTGTGCAAGCAGACACAGTGCTCTTGAAGGTGCTGAGAGTAACACATCTGGACCAGTAGGCAGCAGGAAGTGAAGGTCACACTAGAACTGGCATGAGCATTTGAGACTTCAAAGTCCACCCCCTGACACCCACTTCCTCCAGAAAGGCCACACCTCATACTAGTAACACTCCCAGTGGGCCTATGGGAGCCATTTTTACTCAGACCACCACATGGATACTACCACATGTATTGACTAATGTTTTTGTGGTTATGAAAATACATGACAAAAGCAAAGTAAGGAAGGAGGTATTTATTTTGGCTTCTAGTGTGAGAGAACAGTCTACCATGGCGAGGGAAGACATGGCGTCAGGACTGTGAGGTGGCTGGTCATATGGAATTTATAGTCAGGAAGCACAGAGAGGAATGCCGATGCTCACCTTGCCATCTGTCTCCCTTTTTCATTCAGCCTGGGACTCCATGGGGCGGTGCTGCCCATGTCTACTGGGAGTCTGCCCACTTCCGCAAACTTAGTCTAGACGCTGCCTCACGCACACCCAGATGCTTGTCATCTGGGTGACTTTACACCCTGCCAACCCTGATCATGGCTTGGAACATATCCTAGAGCTTTGTGACCACTACTACTATTATTGTTGCAAAGAGCACCGGTCACTCACCAGCCATTGCTCCCTTCACCCAAATCTGGCCCTCAGCCTATGGGCACCCACTTCCTGTCTCTAATGGACTCTCCTATCCTGGGCATTTCATATAAAAGAGATGGGATTGGTATGGCTATTCTTGCTTGTCAACTCTACTACATCTAGAATTAATATTAATAAAACCCCACCAGTGGGGGATTTTTGCTTTATTCGAAGTAGGGAGATTTGGATCTTTGAGGTGGGAAGGCCCACCTGTAACGAGGGGCCACGCCATCTGCTGGAAGCCTATGTAAGACTGAGAAGAAGCGAGCTTTGGCTTTGCTGCTTCTTCTCACTAGCAAGCCCATATCCTTCTCTGGCGTTAGAGGCCACTCTCTTGGGATGCAAGCATGTCCTGAGTAGCAGCTGAGATACCCATCCCGGTAACTGAACAACTGGATTCTTGGACCGTCCATTCATAGGATTATTCATTGTTGGATTAGCTGGGCTCCAGCCTGGAAGTCATTCTAATAAATTCATTTTCCTCTATAAGTAGAGTAATTCATTCTATAAGTTTTATTAATACAGAGAGTGTGACTAATACAGGAACACACTTGAGATCGAGATCCCGCTCTTGGATCTGAGTGACATAAGCTCCCACCACTCTCAGCTACTCTTTCAATGTTTTCTGACTCTAGCCACATGTGGCAAGGCAAAGTGTCAGTGAGAACATTTGCATGGTGATCACTTCACAAGTATCTGGCATCACAGAAATGGGCATCACAGACATAGGCATTACATACATGGGCATCACAGACCTGGGAATGACAGACATGGGCACCACAGACACGGGCATCACAGACACAGACATCACAGACACAGGCATCACAGACATCGGAGTCACAGACACAGGCATCCCAGACACAGGTGTGGGGAGCCGTGAAGCTTGAGAGGCATTTGCCATGGCAAGATGGCGCCTACTTCTGCTGTTAACTCCTAGTAAATAACTGTTTGCGCATGTGCGTAGAGTGAAAAAGACACCATGTCGCGGCCCATCCCGGGGCGTTATGGAGGGTAATGAGTGGACAGCCAATCATGGGCAGACACGCCACGCTGTGGGCAGACACGCCGCACTGTGG
>NW_022196909.1:64651979-64692654 GCF_008632895.1 Mastomys coucha | reverse complement strand
TAACTCCTAGTAAACAACTGTTTGCACATGTGCGTAGAGTGAAAAAGACGCCATGTCACGGCCCATCCGGGGCATTACGTAGGGTAATGAGTGGACAGCCAATCATGGGCAGACACACCGCGCTGTGGGCAGACACGCCGCACTGTGGTGTATATAAGCAGTGCAGATTTTGGGCTCGACCTTTTTTTCCCTCTGGGAGAGGGCAGTAAACGTAGCTGCAGAAGGAACCTAGTGTGTCCGCGTGTCTTCTTCCCGGCGAGATGACTGTGCGGGCTACACACAGACATCACAGACACAGGCATCACAGACAGGGGCATCACAGACACGGGCATCACAGAGACAGGCATCACAGACACAGGCATCACAGACACAGGCATCACAGACACAGGCATCACAGACACAGGCATCACAGACACAGGCATCACAGGTGTGGGCATCACAGACAGGGGCATCACAGGTGTGGGCATCACAGACAGGGGCATCACAGACACAGACATCACCAACACAGGCATCACAGACACAGGCATCACAGACACGGGCATCACAGACACGGGCATCACAGACACGGGCATCACAGACACGGGCATCACAGACACGGGCATCACAGACACGGGCATCACAGACACGGGCATCACAGACACGGGCATCACAGACACGGGCATCACAGACACGGGCATCACAGACACGGGCATCAGAGACACGGGCATCACAGACACAGGCATCACAGACACGGGCATCACAGACACGGGCATCACAGACACAGACATCACCAACACAGGCATCACAGACGTGGGCATCACAGGTGTGGGCATCACAGACACGGGCATCACAGACACGGGCATCACAGACACGGGCATCACAGACACGGGCATCACACACACAGGCATCACAGACACGGGCATCACAGGTGTGGGCATCACAGGTGTGGGCATCACAGACAGCATCATGCTCGTAGCTTCATTAGCAGTGGCAGCAGAATCACGCTTTCCACTTTAACCAACCGGGACAAACCACCACCACTCTTGTAATAAGTAGTGTATGATTTGTTGGTACGTATTGGTTGTGAGGAGCCTCATAGAAAGCAAAGCCAGGGCACAATTTTAACAATTTAAGTATATGAACAAGTAAATGAGAGAGTAACAGGTGCAAGCTGCAGTCCTCTACAAGACCCAACAGAGAACGTGAGGCATCACTGAAATGAGGTGAGGCTGGGGCATGGCGGCTTGAAGAGCAAGAACAGATACTGTTCTTAGGCAGTATGAAGAGAGCCAAGGAGCCATGTTCCCTGAACCAGTACGTTCAGCTCCTGCTTTCCTAAGGCATTCAGGGCCTTCTGAAGCCACTACACTTACCCTTGATTTTTTTTTCTATTTTGGGGGATGTAGGGCCAACCAGGTTTCTGAATTACCAAGGCCAGTCTTTAAGCCAGGACTGAGCTTTCTCTGAGAGGCCAGGGAACTCTCAAGTCTGCTCCATTACACTGGGGAAGCCAGGTGTGTAACGGTCCAAAAGGTCATCCATTGACAATCAGACAGGACGAGCGAGGACTCTGGCCAGACAGGACTAGAGTGTCCAGGGCCCACCGTCCTCAGCCTGGACATGCAGCGCACAGGGAGTGCAATGCTTCTCGGGACAAGCAGCGCACAGGGGACACGCAGCAGTACACAGGGAGTGCAGCGCTTCTCAGGTAGAAGGAAATGACGGAAAAGAAAATCCACAAGAGAAAGAAGAGTGGAGGAAGTCCGAGACAGCCTAGGTAGGCGGAGCCAGAGGAGCCCTCTTCCTTCAGCTCTGCTGGGGAGTGGGACCAGCTTCACCAGGATTCAAAACTGAGGCTGGAGGCCATTGCCCTGGAAGACTTGGCCTCCACTCAGCAGATCCTTAACAGGGTTTGTTTTTTTTTTTTAATTTTCTTTTTTTCTTTCTTTTTTTTTTCCCGAAGGGGAAACAGGGAAAGGAGATATCATATGACATGTAAATAAAGAAAATATATAATAAAAATAAACAAACAAACAAACAAACTGAATTTATTTAGGGACAAAGGATCTGCTGAGTGGTGGCCAGGTCTTCCAGGGCAATGGCCTTCAGCTTTCTTTCCTGACAGCCTCTCTTCCCCTGCCCCACATTCTTCCCTCCCCGCCTCTTCCCTTCCTTTCTCTTCCTTCCCTTCCCACCCCACCCCACCCCATCCCACTCCACAAGATCCTTGGAGCATCCTGTAGGGTTGAAAAGATCTTCTCCCTTCCTGAAAGTGGGAGAGACTTCCCAAGACTCAGAAAGCTGTGATAGTCACAGGTCCTCTGGGAATTACATAGGCATGAAATACTTGTTAGAGGGAGTGGACTCTTGTGGACAAGTTGTGCAGACAGCCACAGTGGTGCATGTTTTGAAGGTTGTCACCTGTGCTTGGATGAGTTTCTCAGTGAGACAGCTGCCTCTGAGTCACCCACACTCCTTTAAGTAACCCCGGTCAGCTCCTTGGTGCACCCGCTGGACCTCAGTGGGGTCATTTTTGAGGTTCACAGTCCACGCCCTTTCTGGAATGACAGGTCATTTGGTCACATCTCCCCAGGAAGTCACATACTCTGCCCTTCCCTCTCCCCGCCCCCACTTCTAGCCATTCCTTTTACACAGACAAACTAGGTGTCCTGAATGTGTTGGGACCTGTCAGCCTCTGGCTATGTTTGGAAGAGATCTTGTTGGACTATAGAATCCTCGCACACATCCCACTTCCTAGCCCAGCATCTCCCTATGTGGACACTGCTCCTCTGAGGGAGAGACATGATTTATAACCTCTTGCAGGGAATTATAGTCAGTATCAGGCAGAGCCAATTTGTGCTTCCCCAGTGGGGCAGGCAAAATCAATTAATGATGAATGTAAAATGGCCAGGCGGGCCTGATGGCAGAGGATGGCCTAACATCCGGAGATGATAAGAATTTTCTGAAGCTGAACTAATAGGAAGATAGGAGGGGAAAAGATCAATCTCATGTACAATGGGCAGAGAATCCGGAGTACACAGTAGCTAGGCTACGGCCTCCTTCCATCTGACTGAAATAAAGGGCGATTCACCTGACCATTCAACATAGGTATTTACTTATGGACTCACGACAGAAAAGTCTACACAGAGGTGAATGAGCACTTTCCAAACAGGAGCCAAGAGGAGACAATGAGGCCCACCTGCCCTAGTTTGTGCCCTGTAGGAGAAAGAGTGAGAGGGGGAGGACTCATCAAGTGTCCCCCTAATAGAGCCAAGTGATGGAGGGCTGAGTTAGGCAAGGATACTAGGGTTCCTGAAGGTCTCCTTACAGTGGGCACTGTGTGAAGCAGATGGTACAGGTCTGTGTGGATCTTCATTTATCTGAGTTGTTGATCTCAAAGGAAGTCCAGGCTGCTGTGGTCAGCAGTGAGGATGTGGGAAGCTGAGGGGAGATTTTCATGGGGCCTCCAATCAAATAAGCAGCCACACCTGATATTACTCTTTTAAAAATTTTACTTATTGTACTATTTTAATGTGTCTGAGTGTTTTGCCTAAATGTATGCATGCACATCATAGGCATGGAGCCTGAGGAGGGGGTTAGATACCCTAGGACTGGAGTTACAGACGTTGTGAGCAACCATGTTGGTGCTGTGAATTAAGCCCAGGTCCCTGGAAGAGCACACAGTGCTCTTCACTTCCCAACCATCTTGCCAGCCCTGATACTGAACTTGCCCAATCATTGCTGCTGGTTTTGGAGTGTTCCTTTTATTTCTTTTTAGCATAAAGTGTGACTCTTATCTGAAAACATTGCTAAGGGTGGGGTCTGATGGAACTGGGAAGGGCTCTCCTTCTCCCCAGACCAGGAAGTTAATTTGCATACCCCCACATCCACAGTTCTGAAACAGAAGCCTTGGCCAGCAACTGGGCTTCCCTCAGCAGATCTGAGATTGTGTGGGATGGTTCACTGGGGAAATGACACCAGAAGTAATGGCAGAGGGTTTAGGAGGAGGCAGGGAAGAGTGTGTCTGCAAGCCAGGATCTGCTGCGAACCTTGGGGCTTGGCCCTACTGGGACACTTGGGAGACTGCAGAGAACAACTTAGACGGTCCACAGAAGGTGAGAAATCCAGGTGTTCATCTGCTTCCTGGGTGCCTCACCAGGTGAGGATTGCACCAGAGGAGCCAACTGTTTTAGCTCGCTTTCTGTTGCTGGGCAAACACCTCAACAACAACGATAACAATGACAACAAGAATGACAACTACAACAACAAACCACTTAGGAGAGGAAAGGGTTTATTTCAGTTCAAAGGTTATAGTCCATCACAAAGGAAAACTGAGGCAGAACTCCAGGCAGGAACCTGGAGACAGAAATTGAAGCAGAGACAATGAAAGAATACTTCTTACTGGCTTGCTCACAGACACAACTCACCTTTAACCACCTTCCTTACACATCCCAGGACTACCTTCTTGGGATGGGTGACCCCCAAAGTGGGCTAGGCCTTCCAACATCAATTAGAAACCAAGAAAATGCCCCCTATGGACACACCCTTTGACCAACCCGAGGAAGGCAGCTTCTCAGTTGAAGTTCATTCTCCTCAAGTGTGTCAAGATGACAGTGACAATCAGCTATGGCACCAACCCTATGCTGCATATGAGTGTGGAGACCTTTAGGAGGAGGAGAACCTTCAGATAGAAGGACATGTGGTCAGGATGGAAGGATGTTCACTGGAGGTGAACCAGCCTTTGAGGGCTGGGGGATGTGAGCAGAGTTCTGATGGAGTCGGCTACAGACTGTCGATTCTCATCTCCTTTCTGGTCATTATGGTTGTAATGTCTGCAGGGATATCGCCCCTCTGATGACCTTGACGTATCACTGGTTAGGTAGTCTGTCTTGACCCACCAGACAAATGCCTTGGAATCTTGGTAAGATTAGGAGGACCATGCTTTCTCTCCCGATGGCTATTTGTCTTGGTAGGATGCCTCATATGAAAGACCCTTCAGGTACCATGTCACTTCTTCAGAACATAGGTAGAATCCAGAACTATGAGAAGCACTGGGGTCAAAGAAGTCTGAGGCCTGGGACGCCATGGGTCATCACAGTCTGAGGCCTGGGACGCCATGGGTCATCACAGTTTGAGGCCTGAGGCCTGGGATGCCATGGGTCATCACAGTTTGAGGCCTGAGGCCTGGGATGCCATGGGTCATCACAGCCTGAGGCCTGGGACGCCATGGGTCATCACAATCTGAGGCCTGGGACGCCATGGGTCATCACAGCCTGAGGCCTGGGACGCCATGGGTCATCACAGCCTGAGGCCTGGGATGCCATGGGTCATCACAGCCTGAGGCCTGGGACGCCATGGGTCATCACAGCCTGAGGCCTGGGACGCCATGGGTCATCACAGTTTGAGGCCTGAGGCCTGGGACGCCATGGGTCATCACAGCCTGAGGCCTGGGATACCATGGGTCATCACAGTCTGAGGCCTGGGACGCCATGGGTCATCACAGCCTGAGGCCTGGGACGCCATGGGTCATCACAGCCTGAGGCCTGGGACGCCATGGGTCATCACTGCCTGAGGCCTGGGATACCGTGGTAGATGAAGAATGCTACAGATCACTCAGGCATGTGAGGGTGCTGACATGTATACTTTTATTAGTTGGTTTAATGGCTAATCTTCTCATTTTTTTTATTGAAAAGAATTCATACAATATATTTTGCCTTCTTTCAATTCCTCACAGGTCCTCCCCACCTCCCTACCTCCCCAACTGTTTCCTTGGAACCATCCATAATGTTAGGCTTTTACAATCTTTCTGCCTCTTCTTCCACACAGATCCCTGAATCTTGAGGGGAGCGGTTTGATGAAAAGATTCCATTTGGAACCGAGTGTTCCAAAGTCCCTCATTTAGTTACACGGTCTCTCCCCCCCCTCTGTCTCTCTGTGTGTCTCTGTGTCTCTTCTCCCTTTCCTGAAACCCCTCTCTCAAAACAAACAAGCTTTAAAAAAAGAAAGAGAAAAGAAAACCAAGAAAATAAAAACAATGTAAATAATAGCAAACAGGCAAAAAACCAATACGACAAAAAGTGCTCAAACACAGGAAAATGAAACAAAACAAAGATACTGCTGACCTCGTTTGTGTTGGCACATACTACTGGCACAGGGCCTGCCCTAGAGCATGGTTGAATGCCAGTGAGACTCCACTGGAGACATGTTCTCCAGGATGTTCTCTCTTCCAGGGGTTACTAACTGCAGACAGCTTCTTGCTTAGTGGTGGGAGCCATGTTCCCATTCCTTCCTCTGCTGCCTTGACATGGCCGAGGCGTGGCCACGGTACTTGTCAGCTCATGTGTGCATCCGTCCTGTTACGTGAGGAAGACACTGTTCCCTTGGAATCACCCAACACTCCCGGGCTTTACAATCTGTCTGTCTCCTTTCCCACACAGATCCCTGAGCCTTGCGGGAGGGATTTGATGAAAGCATCACATTTAGACCCGAGTGCTGCAAAGTTCCCGCTCACTGTGCACTGCCCAGCTTGGGGTGTCTATGTTAATGCTCATCTACTGGAAAAAGAGACTTTTCTGAGGAGGGCTGAGCAAGGCACAGACCCAGCATGATGTCCTTGGGAGACACTTTATTGCTATGTTCCTTTAGCAGAAGTATATTTTATCCTACTATGACCTATCTAGTCTCAGGTTCATGGCCACTTTAGGAGTGTCAACTGCGGGTTCCATCTCATGGGGTGGGCCTTAAGTCCATTCAAAACATTTGTGCTGCTATTGCATGGATATAGCTAGCGGGCGTGCCCTGTACTCACGGTGCTTGTGGCTGGGTGATATTGTACTCACAGTGCTTGTGGCTGTGCGATATTGTACTCACAGTGCTTGTGGCTGGGTGATATTGTACTCACAGTGCTTGTGGCTGGGTGATATTGTACTCACAGTGCTTGTGGCTGGGTGATATTGTACTCACAGTGCTTGTGGCTGGGTGATACTGGTGGCTCCTGTCCCCTCTGGTAGCATGCAGACTATCCAGCACCCTACACAGTGCTCTGTAGGTGTGAAGCGCAGACACAGTGCTCTGTAGGTGTGAAGCTTCTGGTTAGGCACCGGCCTGACATCTCCACGTTCAAGAGCTGTCATCAGCAACAGGGCCTTACCATCAGGGTTCAAGAGTAAGACATGTGTACAGCCTTGAAAATAGCCTGTGATGTGTGGGGGTTTTCATGGGGTGCCTTTGGCTGGTGAGTGTCCGTTATCTGGGATCTAAAAGCCACGGCCCACTATTAGCCATGTAAAGTGGAGTAAGTTAGGTCTTGTGCCTCATGGCTGTAAGCAGCGGACATAATGGATCTGAAATGCTTTTCAACAGTAAATGTAAAGGGCAGAGTGCACAGCACACTGGGAAGTTCTGGAGCTATTGTACACCGTGCCCGAAGGTTAATGTATGATCCAGCTATTGACATGAGTAATGCTATAGAACAAGTTCCCTCATCTCAGTGGTTTATGACAAGAGATGTTCAGTCCCTGACAAAAGGACTTGGAGTCAGCTGTGGCTGGGCTGGCCTGGGAAGCTCTGTGTTAGTCTCCAGACTGCATTGATTTTGCTCTCCGTAAGTTCCAGGACCTGGGCTAAAAGGACAACAGCTATCAAGTACATCTCACGATGTCACAGGAGTGAAACAAGCAAGTGTAGCCGCGCCCAGCCTCTGCCTGTGTCCCAGAGCTAAGCACACCTTTAAAGTGCAGGAGAACGCCTCTCCCCATGAGTCAGTGACAAAACTTTGGATGTAAATTCCAATAAATGTGGAGAATTGACAACAGTTACTCTGTGTCCCAGTGTCTCTGTCTGTTTTCTAGGATTCCCCTTTTAAAATTTTTATATATGTTACAGTGTATGTGTGTGTGCAATGGGTGTGTATGTGTGTATGCGTGTGTGTATTCACATGGCATGTGTGTGGGGGGGAGACATGCATGCCACAGGGTGCTTGTAGAGGTCAAAGGACAACTTTGGGAGTCAACTCTCTTCCTTCCACGTAGGTCCTGTGGATCAAATGCACGCCATCAGGGTTGGTGACAAATGCCTTTAACTTGCTGAGCAATCTGAAATTCCCTTTTGCACCATATGAGAGGGCACCTTCCCACCCTACCCTCCCCCTGTGGAGGGAATGAGAGACAGCTGAACTCAATCTAGGATTGGACCAGGGTCACTGGACGGCGGCTCTTCAGAAACCATTTGATCTTCATACTTGAACCCAGACATTCCTTGTTGTTCCTGTTCTACTGAGCCCATATGGAGTAATGGAGCATCCTTTCAAAGCATTCATCCCTTCCTCCCATTTGAAGAGACCCTTTAGGGGAAAGTACATTGTGGTCCAGTGTGGGTCTACACCAAAGCCCTAGCATCCACTGAGAGAATGCTCGCTAAGGAAGCTCCCTTAAGGTAGGTGCCAATGGACCATAATCCTGGGTTCTGGGCTGGTGTGTTCTCCACTTCTTTACTTCAGCTTGGGTGACCATTTCATATCCTGTGTGGGGCTGTGTCCCACATCTCAGTCCTTTTGGATCCAGGAGATAACATTTCCGCAGGAGAGTGAAAGTCAATGGTCTTGGGAAGATTTAGCATATGAACCACATCGAGGCACTCCAGGATCACTGATCCCAATCATGATAGGTTGTGGCCAGGTCCACATTATCTCCAGGACCCCAAGTGTGCATTTGCGAGACTGTATTTATTTGCTGTGGACTTGTGAAGAGCCTTCTGTTTGGCCTTACCTGTCCTACATCCTTTACCAGGGGTTGGGCTCGGGTGGGCAGGAGTGGCCCCCACCCCATGGGCTGGATCACTGAGCCGCAGGAATGCAGAAAGAGTGCAGCTTGAGAAGGAGGTTTGGACTCCTGATCTGCCACTCATCAACGAGGGAGTGTTTATTAGGCACTGGCTCTGTGCTAGGGTCCCAGGGAGGAGCTAGACAATAGGCTCTGGCCGTCTTAGCACTTTCCATCTTAAAGTCTTCAGCAGACCAAGAAACCAGCTGTGGAGGGGAGGGTGGCCTGCTCCATCCTGCTGGTTCCTCATGATATAAGCCAGGCTGTGGATCAGAGGAGCGCTACAGGCCTGCCTAGCTTCAGATGCCCCACATGGATGAAGAACAACAACACCGGCCAACAAATCCATGTTTGTGTCATCTCCTTGTCCACTCTCCAGGGTCACAAGTTCTTGTATTACTGAGCAGACACACCAGGGACATTTGTTAGACATTTTTTATTCAGATGTAATTATTTCTGGGCACCTATTTCTCTCTGCCCCTCCATTTCTCCCCAACAATAGTTGGGTTGGGACCCCAACACAGGTATCTGCTGACTGTGCTCCCCTCCCGTTTGTGTCTACTTAGTCCAAGACACAGGGCCAGGTTGCAGGATGCTGGGAGGTTCACTGAGGCAAGATCATCGGGCAGCTATGTTCCCCTGTGGGACAGGGGGTTTGGGCCTTAATTTTGTAGAGCCCCATGCAATGTGGTGGGGTGATGGCTCAGGGAACTGACAGCTGCAGAACTCTGAGTAGCTTCCCACTGTTCTCTGGTAATGCGAGGCCTTCAGACTGCAGGGTACATAGCTCCCAGGAGGTTTGTGCTGGCACGGTGGCATTGGAGGTGCCCTGCATTCTTATCTAGGGCTTGGAAGGCCTGCCTGGCTTGCCAAGGCCATTTCTGGGCTTGTAAGCCAGGGGTAGACTTTGGTGATGGCTGGCAAATAGTTATAAATAAATAATGGATTATCATCCTCCTCGGTTGCACTGCCTGGAATGTACCCCGCCCCATTATGATGATGTACTGCACCATCTCCAGGGCTCTCCAAAGCATGTCAGTGAGCTGCAGCCCTGGCTTACCTGCAGCTTCTTGGTAGTGCCCACCCTGCCAGCAACTCTGTCAGGACCTCCCACCAGCCGTGCATGCCCTCTCTGGTGCTCGCCCAGACACCATCCTCTCAGTAGTTCTCCTCCTCTGGCCTCCCTAGGGTATCTGAGGTCACCAGTGAGGGGCAGGCTCTTCATTGTCTCATTGGCCATTCTGTCAGCAGGACAGGGTTGGACACCCATCAGAAAGTCAGTTGCTTCCCAGGCCTGAAAGGAGACAGGGTGCTGGTTAGCTTGGGGCTGGGGATTTTCCCAGGGCTGATGCACACTAAGGAGAGGCTCGCTGTACTCTTTACCTCTGAACCTTGCCTCCCAAGCTATGGCAGAGATACTTTCTTTGTTAAGGTATCATTCCGGAGCAGACCCACACTCATTCCAAACCCATGGACCCGCAGGTGCCTCTACTTCACACACACACACATATGCACACGCGCGCACACACACACACACATACACACACACACACACATGCATGTACGCACGCAGGCACACATGCACATGTGAGCACTCGAACACTTTCTTTAAGCCAGGCGGTGGTGGCACATGCCTTTAATCCCAGCACTTGGGAGGCAGAGGCAGGCAGATTTCTGAGTTTGAGGCCAGTCTGGTCTACAGAGTGAGTTCCAGGACTGCCAGGGCTATACAGAGAAACCCTGTCTCGAAAAACCAAAAAAAAAAAAAAAAAAAAAAATTAGTCTTTAAGAAGAATCAGCCTTGGGTTCCACCCTAGACACACAGATTTAAGCCTGTGTTTGAGCGGAATCCTTACACCCATGACCATGAGTGTGCAGGCGAGGTACGAGTTCACAGTTCATCTGCCTAGAGTTTGGATCACATGTGTGCTGAGTGCACGAAGGTGCTGCTCAGATCTGGGTGAAGTGATGACCACATTTTGAACAGCTTCAGTGAGCAGGAGGCTGAGGGGGTGGTGGTGGTGGTGGTGAGAGCAGTGAGATCAGCTGGGAAAGTCAGTGTAGGCATAGGCAGCAGCAAATGGACCTGGAGCCCAGGTGTGCAGGAGTAGCGCGGGCTCTACCCCCACAGCACTACGGAGGCAGAGTGGGTGATTACAACATCCCACTGAATGTGATGGGTAAGAGGGTAACACAACATGGCTCTTGCCTGCAAACCTGCAGGTCTGGCATTGCACTCGAGGGCCCACTGTGGAATTCAGCAGA
Source organism: Mastomys coucha (assembly GCF_008632895.1). Lineage (NCBI taxonomy): Eukaryota > Metazoa > Chordata > Mammalia > Rodentia > Muridae > Mastomys > Mastomys coucha. The sequence continues at coordinate 64,681,591 of NW_022196909.1, read as the reverse complement.
GATGGCCTTTTAAAAAACATATTCTTTCAAAATATTTATTTATGTATGTAGTGTGTGTGTGTGTGTGTGTGTGTGTGTGTGTGTGTGTATGCGCACACGCATGTGGGCCTATATGCTACTGCCTGTGTGTAGAGGACAAGGACAATTTGTGGAAATTGTTGTTGTTTCTTTTTTTTATTTTTTATTTTTATTTTTATTTTTCTTCCTTAACCACATAGGTGATAGAAATGGGATTTAGGTCACCAGGCTCAACACCCTTACCAGCTGAGCCGTCTCAATGGCTCTCTTTCCACAGACTCTGTCCTGGCCTAACCCAACACCAGGACGGGAAGGAAGTCAGGGCACATCCTCAGTTACAAAGGTTATGTTCAGCTCTAGGGCCCTTTAGACACTGCAGGCCACAGCACAGACCTATGGGATGGAAATCCTGTGGGTCCCAAGTAACTCCAGTACACAGCCAAGGCTGAGCCAGCTGTTCGGTCTCCCTAGTCCAAGGGCCGGGCAGGTGGGGTGAGCATGAGATCACCTCAGGCCTCAGGTAGGATGTTTCCTCTATGCTGTTGATGAGAAGTCTGGGTAGGATTACCTCACACTGCTGTTGGGAGGTGGAAGGGAGTCTGAACGAGCTCCCATCTCGAGCTCCCCACCTCTAAAGTCCTAACTCTCCAGGATACAGGTATGCAGCAGTGCCCAGGAAGGTTGAAGAAGGTGATGCCTTCCTGCTGCTACCTCCTCACACGAAGGGCCCACCACGCAGCCTCTCTGGTGCCGTTTTGTAGTACATACTGTGTTTGTTAGGCAACAGAGCTGCGGCGGCATAGAGGTGAGGGCACACCTGAAATGGAGGGCATCTACCATGGAATGGGGCCATGTCTCATTACCAAGCCACCTTCCCTGCTGCCAACTCGGGTGTGCAGTACATTGTGAGAGACTGTCTCTGAAGAGGCTAACTACAGAGGCGGGTGGATGCTATTGCTGACACACAGAGATCACCGCACGACCTGCCCAAGGCTACAAATGGCAGAAATGGCTTCACTTGAGGGCTTGTGCTTCCTAATCCCCCCTCTCACTTTCTCTTCATCTCCTGCCTCTGAGCCCGGGATGGGCTCCAGAACTTAAGTGGGAGTTCAGCCTTTTCCTGGCACCTACTGAAGAGGGAGAACTCGTGGTCACAGAGTCACTCCAACGGACTTTTCTAGATGGAAAAACCCAAAATTCGAGAATTAAGGGAGATTGTAAGGGGGTCTGCAGAAACGGGCCAACCTTATTTCCTCAGATGTCAGACGCATGCTTGGCAGTGCAAGGACAGACTTGACTCCATGGATGACGGATGCCCCTGTGGGGGGACATATACCTGTCTGCAGGTGCCCTAGCAGGGATTTAAACATTTTGCTGGCATTTCCCTGGGTCCTAAATCAAGCCGATTCATCCTGGCTCTTGGTGCTTTCTCAGAACAGGGAGCCTTATGTTAAATTGCCCTCTCTGGGATCTCGCTTCCTCTATAGTCACAAATTCCCAGTAATGAGTGCTGGGAAGAAGCCATGACAGGATGGATGCTAAATTAGGAGCAGAGAGTCCCAGTCAGGGCAGGGTGTTTGCTTTGGCTGGGGTGGCGCAGGCCTGGCTGCCGTTTACCAGGCAGCCGGGCCTGAGAAGTGGGCTGCATGCAATATGTTACATGGTGGGACCCGGGCCATCAGCTGTGTCTGGACAGGTTAAGCCTACTGGCTGTGTGGGACATGGCCCCTTTAGCCCCCTCGCCATGGCTTCCCCAGAGTCTGCATGGTCAGTAAGAAACCAGAGGGGCGGGGGCAGTTCCTTAGAGAGTAAGAACCGGATTGCGGGACTTGTGTGTGTTGATGAATTGCTTCCTGGCTGCCGTTTGGAGAGTCACACTCCTGGCTGCAGGACACAGGGGGCTACAGTTCTGCTTTTCAATCCATCCTGGTCCTATTCCCCAGAGGCCGAGAGGCTCAGCAGAGAGGGCCACTCTTTCTCCTTGTGGCTTTTGAGACAGTGTGGCTTGGTGGAGAGAGCAGCAGAACATGTGGGCTTCCATGGTTCTGCTTCCCATTAACTAGACAACCTTGGGCAATTTCTTCATCTGTAGTAAGCCTCAGATTCCTCACTTATCAGAACAGGGGTCAGGATCTTGTCTCTGTTTGCCTTGTAGTGCATCAGGAGCATAAACTTCAGTAATATAAATGAAAATCTTTGATGACTAACCAAAAGAGAGAGAGAGGGAGGGAGGGAGGGAGAGGGATAGAGATAGAGAGAGAGAGAAAGAGAGCGAGAGCGAGAGCAAGAGAGAGAGAGAGAGAGAGAGAGAGAGAGAAAGAGAGAGAGAGAGAGAAAGAATGTGAAAGCAATGTGTAAGTGAGTTGTGTGCCTGTACCCACATATGTGCATGTGGAGGCCAGAGGTCAATCTTGGGTATTAATATTTAGAAGGCATCCATCTATTTTTACATTATTTAATGAACTTAGAGTATGTGCTATGGAGCCCACACATGTGAGCTCAGAGGGCAACTTGTGGGGGCTGGTTGTCACCTTCCAGCAAGGAGTGCTGGGATCAAAGTCATCAGACATGGCAATGAGCATGTTTACCTTCTGAGCCACAGAGCTGGCTCCACCTTGCTTTCTGAGACAAGGTTTTTCACTGGGACTGGACACTCAGCTGTTAGCCTAGACTGGATGGCCAGACAGGAGTCACCTGTCTCTGCTTTCCTAGCACCAGGATTGTAAGCGTATGTCCATGCCCAGCTTTTTACATTTGTTCTGGGGATAAAACTTGGGTTCTTGTGTCTGTGTAGCCAACATTACTGACAGGACCGTCTCCCAAGCCCTGATACACATTCTAAGTAAAGTACTCACACTGGGCAGAGGCCTTTAACCCCAACACTATGGAGGGAGAAGTAGGCAAGGCCAGTTTGGCCTACAAAGCAAGTTCTAGCCAAGGTAATACAGAAAGAACCCTGTCTCAAAAAACAAACCAAAACAAAAAGTAAAGTGCCCAGGCTTTGCTCTGTGGCTCTCTTCTGTCAGGGACAGGGACAGGGACAGGGACAGGGACAGTGTCAGCAGGTACCATTCTGACACCAACTTTGGGCTTGCATCTCTTCTAAGAGTGTTAGGCAGCAAATGCCTCAACACTGCTTGCTTCCTTGCAGGCTCTGTGGGGAGGAATGATGGTTGTCTTCTGCAGTTCCTATGGGGAGGGCAGTAGGGCCCTTCCTTCCCTCTCTTATGTCCCCACATCATCTCTTCTTACTTCCTTGGGGAGGTTTTTGGTTCCCATGTGATGGTTAATCTTGATGGTCAACAAAGAGTGAAAAGTACCTAAGAAGTCAGGAAATTACATTTCTGGGTGGGTGACATTTGCAGAGAAGATTAACAAAGCAGGAAGGAGCCACCCTGAATGTGCAGGCTCCATCCAGTAGGCTAGGGTTCCAGACAGGATAAAAGCAGGGAAGGAAAGAGCCTTTTAATCGTTTTGCCTGCTTCCTGGCCCCATCCTGTGTGCTGCTCTTCTCTGCCCTTCCTGCCCCCATGGACTGACGTTCTGATACCATGAGCTATGGACTGACATTCTGATACCATGAGCCCAGACGGAACTTTGTTCCCTTAGAGTTGTCTGCTCAGGTATCTTGACACATCAGTGGAAAGGCGACAGACACACATCATACTGTGAGCTTCCTCCTCCTGCTGCAACATTGCTGTCCTTACACAAAATCATCTTCACAGCCCCCACTTAAGAACAGCTTATGCCTGAACTCCTGAGTTTCTTCAGCTCTGGCCCCAGCTCCCTCCTCTGCACAGCCACCCTCCCTACGTATGCCTGACCCTACATAAAATGGCATTTGTCCACCACTACTGTGTGGTAGGGCCCACGCTGCTGCTCCTGGCGCTCAAGCGGTGGCCATCCAGTGACACGCTAGTTGTGTGCTGTGATGAGAGCAGTCCTCCTTCAGCGCCAGTGTCCCGTCCATGTCAAACTGAACCTTTCTAAGCCACAACCGGGCAATAGAGAATCTGAGCATGATATCCACCTGGGCAAGGTGTCAGCCACATGACCCAAGCTGTCTGTGGTCTGAGTCGGTGCACGAGGCTTGCTTGTCTGTGTGGTGAGGCTGGGAGGTGGGGCCTTTAGAGGGTAGGGTCAATTGGGAGATCCTTGGGTCTCTGCTGAAGCCTGAGCCCTGAATGACCCTTGGTTCCTGTCTCACCATGTGACCTTCCCTCTTATCCCAGCTGCCATGAGGATCTAAGCAGAGCAGAGCTGCTGCAACCGCTGTGTGCATCCTTGAACTCCTAGAACTGGATTAGTGGGGCCGCTTTTCTTGACTGAGTTGCCCAGCCTTGGACATTTTATTATAGCAATGGAAAACAGACAAGCAGGTACACCATTAAGGAGTGCAGCTTTTGGCAAGCCAAGACAAACATTAGGTCATTTGAATACTGTGGTGAGGCCAAGGTTAAATTCAAATGCAGCCTGGCCTTGTTCCTGTGGGTATCCAGGAATGGAAGAGGCTTGTCCGTGGAGAAAAGATGGTTAGCTGACAAGAGCACAGGACCAGTGAGGAAGGCCAGGGGACTTCTCATCCCGCTGTGGGACAGGTATGTCCTCCAATTCTGACAGTGTCCCCAGCCCCCGGCCCACAAGTGATATTTACGTCCATAGCTCCAAGAAGAGAGTGAGGTCTCTAATCAGGGTTTCAAGGAAAGACCAAACCTCCCTCAGCTCCTTCAGTTTGGAGAAGGCTGGGCAGGAGACGGGACAGAGAACAAAGCCACGGTCAGGAGCAGGGAGAGGGAGTCTGGCCAGGTGCATGCAGCAGGGGCACCCAAGCCACCCACCCACACACCTGGCCCCTGGGACGAGGGGTGACAGGCCAGGACGTGGCTGCAGGAGCTAATGTGATTTCCCTTGCAGATTCCTGCTTGCTTCAGTTTTCTCTCAAGTCTGGGACAGAAGAGTGGGGACTGCCGGACCCTGGAGGGGTCCCAGGGGATGTGTACTTACATTTCTTCTGTAGAATGCTCTGTCTGGCCTTGATGAATGCTAGGATGTCGGAGTCTGTCTGTCTGTCTCCAGTGAGAGGGATGGATGATATGGGCCTTTCCAAGATTGAGGACAAACGCACATCACAATGTTATAAGTCACTGCACCCTACCCTGCACCTTATACCCGGATGTAGTGAGTGAGTGCGTGTGCGTGTATGCGTGTGTGGTCAGAGAATAACCTGGTTCTCTCCTCCAGAGGGCTTTAGGGGTGAAACTCAGACTATCAGACAGGCTTGTGTAGGCTTTTACCCACTGAGCCTGCTCTTCTGTTTTGAGGCAGTTGGTTTTCATCTGCCTTTCCAGCTTTCCTTTATGAAAACCTCACATTGTATTCCTCCTCTTATCACTCCTGGAATAGATTTCAAATCCTGCCCCAGGACTTCCTGGGTCCTAAGAGCCCTGATCCTGGTTCACCCCTGAACTTTATTTTTCTACTTCAACAAACTGACCGTCCGTCCAGTCTTGGGGCCTTTACTCCAGCTGCTTCCACTCCCTGAGGCTGCCCCGGATGCACTGGTACACAGCTGACTGATGCCAGTCATCTCCAGCCTTCATATTCTCTCATCCCAGACTTACTCAAACCAAACAAATCCTACCTACCTTTCCTTTGGCACCCAGCATAGATTTGACATCTTGATGATGTCACCCCTGTACCCACGCACTGCTGACAAGGTGTAGCTATTTGCCCCCAAGGCAGAGGCTGCTATTCTCTATCTCTTTCAAATCACAACCATATTGAGCTAAAGTGCTACTGTTAAAAACTACATTTCCCAGCATCCTTTGTAGCCATGTGGCCAAATTTGTAAGTAGAATTGTTGTGTGAGATGGAAAAATTCTTCCGAAAAGGGGAGAGTACTGGCTTTTCTTCCCCTCTTCTTCATGTGGCTTAGAGAACACCCCACCCCCCTGCCCCCGGCTTTGCCAGTCTCATGCCTGGGAACCATGAAGTGAGTGCGTTCTTGGACAGCCAGGTGATGAACTTGTTCTGGGTCACTGTGAATTTTGGTGGGCACCCTATCTGTAGAGTTCTGCTCAGGAGCTGCATGGTGGGGGTTGGAGGGTAGAGGTGGGTGTTTAGGAACAGCAATAAGAGATGGTGAATTCCACCAGTAGAGGTGCACTCAGCCTGAGGCAGCTCTGAGAGAAGGGCTCAGATAGGTGACTAGGGTTCTAGTCTCATGGTTCCAGTAGCCCTTGCTGGCTAGAGGCCCTGTAAACTCTGTCAGTCTAAGCAGGCCCCGGCTTCCTGGGGAGGCTACTCAGCTCTCTTTAGTGGTGAGCAGAGGGCTCTCCAGATCTTCTCTAACTGGCTTTTTTTTAGGGGAGGGGAGGATGGGACAAATTTCTACTATATAGATCTGCCTGGTTTTGAACTTACAGAGTTCCACCTGCCTGGTTTTGAACTTACAGAATTCTGCCTGCCTCTGTCCCCCCAAGTGCTAGGATTAAAGGTGTGCACCACCACACCTGACTCATCTTATACATTCAGCAGGAGATGGGAGCTACTCTGACCGGGCCTCATAGATTTTGGGGGGGAAGTCCTCTTGGTTTGAGAGTTTGGATGCAAGAGAAGAATGTGGGTGTGGGTGGGGGAAAGCCTCCCAGGTCAGGGCAGAGGTCAGCTCCAGGTTCTGCCTACTGCAATGGATGGACAGGGACCCCTCTTGTTGGAGAAGTAGACCTTCGGCCCAGTCCGCTCACTACAGGGCTGTCACGGTATTAGGGATGAGGTACACACATACCTATCTTGCACTGGAGCCCTGGAGCCACTGGGCTCTTGGCTGTGTTGATTGGGGCAAGGGGGGCAAGGCGAGGGAAGGATTCTTCTGGCATTCCTATCACTGGAAGAAAACAAACAAACAAACCAGAAGTCACAGGAAGTTCAAAGAGAAACGCAGAGCTAACAGTTAGCGGCTTTGGTGGACTGAGTGTATTATCTCCAAATTCCTATGCGAAAGCCCTAGTTCCAAGAGTGATGACATTTAGAGGTATGCCTTGTAGACAGATGACCAGATAATGACTAGATAGATGAGAGCTTGTAGGTGGAGCTCTCATGAACGGCTAGTGTCCTGTAAGAGGAAGGCAGACAGACACAGCAAGAAGGATGTGTCTGTACACCCAGAAGGGAGCCCACAGCAAGAGCTATATCCCTGTGCTATAGAATCCATAGGTTGAATTCTGCCCCTAAAGTGATGGAGACAGAGTCTTTGGGTTGAGAGGAGGTAACAAGGCTAGACCTTCAAGACTGGGGTTGATAATGTTACAAAAGAAACAGAAGTGCTTCCTGACCCTGCCACTGTGGGGTGGGGCTCACCAGACATCCAGCCTGCCAGCTCCATTTTCAACTTCCAAGTCTCGAGAACTGTGACCAAACAAACGTAGAAAAGCAAATGAGAGTGGGACATAGCACAATGAAGGAAAGCTCATTGGATACACACAAGATCCTGGTGTGTTCCCCAGTACCAGAAAAACCAACCACCAATGGCCAGTGAGCCACCCAGACACTGACATTTTGTGACAGCAACCCGAGAAGACTCGAGAGGCTACATGGTGAGTTTCATTGTTGGAGCAAAGCCTTGTTGTCCTGAAGAAGATGGACAAGCAGGCAGTGATGTGAAGATCACAGCTGTCCTTCACGGATGGTGTCTACAACCAGGCCCTCTGGCAGGGCTCCACGGATGCATGCCCGTTGGCCTGCAGGGTAGGGGCAGAGACCCAGACTCACCCTCAGAAGTCTAAGGCATTCCGTTAAGACTTTTCGGGGCACCAGCTCAGGAAAGAATTCCAGGACTAGTCAGTTTATGAGGCAGAGATGTGGGCTCATAGATGCATTTTAAAAAGGCATGTGACTGGAGAATAGGTGTGCATCCAGGAACAGAGGTGTGGGCTGCTCAAAGAAGAGCCTCAGAAAGTGAGGGGTGTCACATGTGGGTGCGGGATCCTCAGGAGAGGAGCACAGCTGACTGTATTAGCAGTAGCCGTTTAAACCTTTCTGTGGCTCTGCAGTTATATCTCAAAAGACTGCTTGAAAATCACCTCAGCCTTTCCCTTCCTCTCTCCTCTGAGAAATGGGATTATGGGATGGCCCCAGAGAATCCTTGGTGAATCCTTGGGTGAAGTGATAGTGGGATAAGGCGATACCAGAGGCATTAGGACTGCACGAGGGATTAGAACATGTCCTTTTCCTGTTTCTGTGAGAGTCCTAGGCCTCAGGAGACTTATGGCTGGGAGGGGAGAGAGATGGTAAGCAGTTGCTAACTGCTCTGGGGTCCTTGCCTCTCTGCTGGTAAGCCCCATCAAATGGATTCTGGGGTGAGGTCTTCTTTCCTCTGTTGTGTCCCTAAATTTTTCCACATTTCAGTTTAGTCCCTGCTGTGGTCTGGACAGGAAGTGTCCCCTCCCCCTCCCAGAGGCACTGCTGTTCATGGCTGCCAGCCTTGGGGAAGAGACTGGGTCCTGAGGGATCTGCCTTCAGCCTCTGATGGATTCCCCAATGCTGGCATTATTAACAGACAGATGGCAGAGATCAGGAGGTGGGTCCAGGTTTGAGGAAGTAGGTTACCAGCAGAGGCAGCTTCTAGGCCCTGTCTGTCTGTCTCTGCTTCCCACGGCTTTCATGAGGCGAGCCTACACTGTCTCCTCTGTGTGATGTGAGGCCTCCGCTCAGTTCAGAGCAATGGATCCAGCTGACCTCAGTCTGAAACCTCTGCAAACTTGGGACAGTCAAGTTGTATTGTCACAGCATGGGAAACTGAGACACAAGCCCTTGTGTGATGAGAGGAGGACGTCGCCATCATCCTCATCTTCAGAGATGTGAGCACAGGTGGAGAGGGGTTACAAAGCAGAGGCCTCCACTGTGCTCCCAGCCTTCCCGTCCCACTGACTGTCCTGGCTGCTGTTACAGAAGGCACTCTATCCCTTGGCTGCACTGCTCCCCTGCATGGTCTCTCACGGGTGGAAGATCCACATCCAGTAGCTCGCAGCACTGCTGCCTGATGTGTGCTCCTGGCCCAGGACTCCTGGCTGCAGGATTTCCACATTCCTCTTGTGGAGGAGCAAAGGCAGGTTGTTGTTTGTTCTCCGTCTCTCTAGGCTATCCTGCAATATGCTCTGCCCTATGGACGGGGGAGCCTCTGCCCTACGGATGGGGGAGCCTCTGCTCTACGCTGGTATGCTTCCCTGAAGAGTGGTGTCGGAGGGGAAAGGGGCTCAACGTGTCAGAACCTTCATTTGATAGCTGGCGACACTGGTAGGGAGCTGGGCCAGGGTGACAGACACGTGAGACAGCTTAGTAAGTCCACTGTCATCTATCCAAGCTCTTGATTAGGCCCACAGCTTGCTTTCCCACTTAGGAGTTTGGCTAGTTGCCTAATGCCAACTGTCTGCTCTGCTCTCCCACCTGACATGACGAGAAGGTCTCTTACCCTGGGGCCGTCTCCACAGGCTCAGGACTGCGACTCAAATAGACAGGAGGGAGGCCAGAGTGTGTGGCTCCCAACGCCCTACCCACACCCCCATGCTCATCCCATAGCTGTCTAAAGTTTCTCTGTGACACCCTAGAGAGAGAACAGTAGACTGGAGCTCCTCTGTGCTGGTTCTGACGTGGGGTGCTGCAGGACCAGGGATGGCCACAAGGTGGCAGACTCTGCACATGCTTCTTGAGAGACTAACTGCCATAGTTTTGAGTTTCAAGAGGGTGGCTGGGGGGAAAGCCTGGAAAAGGGTAGGAGGGGTTTCCTCCTGCAGGGGCTACCTTTGCAGCAGGTCAAGGGCAGTCTAGAAGCACTAGTGAACCTGTGGGAATAAGCCTCTGGCTGTCAAACGGCTCTTCCACGTGATGCTCTCCCAGCTTAGTTTTCTTTAGCGGCCAGGGAATGTTCAGGGTGCCACATTGCTGAGGGCCAGGAGCGAATGGTGGAGTGTGAGAGATGAGCCAAGCAGCATGGCAGAGGGATGTGACCACCAGGGAGACGGAGGTAACCAGGGGTTCCTGTAGAGGCCAGCTGCCTGGTCTATCCGCTCCTGTGACTCAGGCAGGAGGATGGCACCCTGTGAAGTGTGGAGGGAAAGGACCCCCAGTTCCTAAGCTGTTCCCCATTCTGGAATACCACAGTTCAGATCTTCCTGCCTCTGGTTCCCAAGTGCTGGGATTAAAGGTGTGCACCACTAAGCCCAGCCCCATTAATTAACTAATTAGTTACCATTAGTTACCATTGCACACATAAGTGCACATATATTTTGGTGGAAGTCTCTTGTAAGATATGTACTTTGCAAATATCCTCTGTTTTGTGCATACTTCTTTCTTAACAGAGTCCTTTTATTTTTATTTTATTAATTCTTCATTTATTTGTGAGCGTGTGTTTGTATGAGCGTATGCACATGCTTGTTTAAGGATGCCTGTGGAAGTCAGACGATGGCATTGGATCCTGTGGAGCTAGAGTTCCAGGTGCCTGTGAACAGCCCCAAGTGGGCGCTGGGACTGAGCTGCAGCCTGCTGGCATCTCTGGCCTGGTGGCATCTCTTAAGATTTTAATAAAGTTCAATTTACTGTCTTTTCTTTTTTGAATTTACTGATTTTTAAAATATCCAGGCATCCCAACAAAACACAGTTGTTGCTCTGTGGTGAGAGGCGGGCACTGCTTCCTGAGGCAGAGTGTCAGGGAAGCGTGGGCACTGAGAGGCGGGCACTGCTTTTTGCAGTGCCAGGGAAGCGTGGACACTAAGGCCCGGCATGATCTGGGAGGCCTGGGGAATGTCAACCAGAAGAATTTTTTCTAGATAAGATCTTTTTAAATTAAAAATATTAATTTTTAATTATGTATATGTGTGTGTGTGCCCACAGAAGCCAGGAGTGTGGGATCCCCCTTTCCTCTAGAGCTGGAATTACCAGTGGTGTTGTGAAAGGCCTGGGCCAGGTGCTTGGAACCAAGCTCAGGCCCTCTGCAAGGGCAGCCAGTGCTCTTAACTGCTGAGCCATCGCTCCAGCCCCAAGACTCTGTAAAGACAGTTTCTGAAGACTTGCATAGGCAGCACAGACAGTCCCCATGAGCCCTGTCCATTTCTACAGCAGCTGGTCCAGCTGCTACTCCTACCCAGCCAGCCCTGAACTCAAGCTCGCACACCTCATGTGGCAGTTCTGACAGTTTACTTCTTTCGGCTGCAGTACACCACCCAGGGCTCCAGGTTATCTGGAGCTGGCAAGTCGTCTTTGCCTCCACTTGGCTTCAAGATGATAAGATTTCTTGCCACTTTTGAACTGTACTGGCCAGGTACTTTGTAGAATGTCCCTTGCTGAGATCTGTGTGACATTTCCCTCAGGCTTCTACAGGCACTCTCAGACACCTTTAAAAAATGTGTGTGTATGTGCATGTACGCCACAGCATGCAGGTGAAGGCCAGAGGACAACTGCAGGACGTGACTGTCTCCTTCCACCATGTGGGTCATTGGGATTAAACTGAGGCTGTCACAAGGGTTTGTGGCAAGTGGCTTTACTCACTGAGCCATGTTGCCTGCCACTGGCATCTTATTTATTCTTTCAATTTTTATAATTATTTAGTTATTTACTTTCACTTTGTGTATGAGTGCTTAGTCCAAATGTGTGTAAGTGCACTGCACGCACGAGCGCTGCCCTGGGGGATGGGAAGAGGGCATCAGATTCCTTCGGCTGGAGTCACAGCTCGTTGTGAGCTGCTATGTGCTTGGTGGGAATTGAACCTGGGTCCTCTATAAGTGCAGCGACTACTCTTAATCGCTAGGATATCTCTCCTGCCCACTGGTATCTTTTTAGAAAGCTTCATTTCAGACTTCAAACATAGGCTCTTGGTGTGCTGGCCCCTTGATGGCAGAGATGGGTGCCTCATTCACACTGTCCCAGGCTCGGGCCTGGAAGGGCTGAGTCCGGGGTGGATGGCTGGAGGGTGTAGATCAGAGAGATTCTGCCACCTGTACTTGATGATTAGTAAGGGACCAGACCATGGTGTGCAGAGACATGAAGCCCCCGCTGGTTCTCTATACCATTTAGAGATCAGAGGGCATCAGATCCATGGGAGCTGCTGCTATAGGCATTTGCAACTTGGGCAGCCTTGTGGGAGGCTGTCAATGACTTGCCCATTAATCTCCTCAATCTTCTCTAGAAAGAGAGATAGTAATACCCTTGCCACAACTGCCTGATCCCTGGTGGACTGAGTACTCCCTAGGCTACCTCTTCCCAGGCCACGCCCTCCCAGGCCACGCCCCCTCCGGCTTAGCCTACCCCTTCCTACTCCTCAGGTGCCAGGACCAGAGCTCATACTGTTGGACAACTTTCCTCCTGTTACAGGGATGGTAGGTGTACTGACGTGGCTGTCAGAGTGGGGGTCTGAACGGGGAGCATTCAAGAGAGCTTCAAAGACACAAGCTGGAGGAGCTACAACCAATCAAACAGCAAAGGCAGGGAGCCTTTCCTGGGTGACCTAACCCAGGCCGATGACTGTTTCCTGACCTTTTCTTGGAAAGAAGCTTTGTCTCGTCCTGCCTGGGAAATGGCTTCTCAGCGTCCTGGAGGTTCGAGGTCGGGGAGTTCACCTGCTGGCCCAAGAAGGGATTTTGTGAGTTTATGTCCAACGCTACGGTATGACGTTCTCATTGTAACCCTTGTCCTCTGTCCCCAGCATTGAGTCTGAAACTAGAGGCTTCAGGCTGGCTAGGCTAGTGCACCGCCACCGAGCTGAATCCACAGCCCTTGATGTAATTCTCTAAAACACATTTTCTTCTTAAAATTCTTGTTTATATGTGTGTGTATTTGGGGGCCAGAAGAGGATGCTGGGTCACCCTGGAGCTGGAATTACAGGCAACTGTGAGTCACCCAGTTTGGGTGCTGGGAACCTAACTCTGGTCCTTCGGAAGAGCAGGAAGTGCTCTTAACCACTAAGCCATCTTTCCAGCCCTTTGATGTCATTCATAGAGGGAAAAGCCCATTACAGAAGTTAAGTTTATACAATGCATGTGTAAAAATAAATCTAGACATATGCTGAGCAAAGTTTTGTTTCATCAAAAAGTCTGTGAATGGGGACATTGTTAATACAGTCTGGATTATTCTCTGTGCCCTCCAGTTTTCCAAATAGTATGTACTTTTTTTCAGGTAAAAAAAAAAAAAAAAGGTGAGTGTGGTTTCATCTGCTCGCTCTGAGGAGATCCGAGTGTGTGCTTCTTGTCCCTAAGATCCTCTTATGGCATAATGGAGCAGGTCCCAGAGCGATCGCCTCTGCCACGACGGTCCCAGAGCATTCACTTCTGCCTTAGAATACCCTGCAACCCTCCCAAATCATACTGCAAGCCTCCCTGAATACCCTGCCAGATGCCCTGAACACCCTCTGGGCCTCCCAGAACCCATGAGCACAGTGAGCCTGCGAGGCGCTGAGCCTGCGAGGCAGTGCTGCCAGCTGCTCCCCTGGCTTCCTGCCTCTCGGGCAAGGCCATCACAGAGCACCATCACCTCCCTTCGTCCGCCTCAGTCCACCTAGGAGACTTTTATAGGATGGGCTAAGAACTACCCACAGCTGTGTAGCATCAGTTTGCCCTGGGGCAGGGTGTCTGTCATCTCTGTTGTCACCATCTGGACTCTTTTGTCAGCCTTGGGTGGCAGGAGGCTTATGGATCTGACCAGCATGGCTGCGCTGGCTTTCACTGTCCATATAGCCAACAAGCCATGGGAAGCTGCGAGCCTTGTCTGAACACTTCGCCAAGTACTACATGAGGTTCGTCTACTGTCCCGTGCCGAGCTCCCTTGGGCACCTGCTGACAGCCTCCCTCCCAGATGAACTTGCTAGGAACAGTCTTAGACCCAGAGTCCCAACAGAAGTCAGGCTCACCGTGGACATACATGGAAATCAATCATATCTTCATTTTCCCTAGCTTCAACCTGAGATTAAAAATGACATCAACCACCCAGCCACTCAGCAGTCCCTGTGAATTTGCTACCATTCACAGCACATATTACCTTATTGCCATGGCTGGTGCAGAAATATTGAAATGCTGTCTTCGTTGTGACTCTGAAATCATGGTAAATGCCACTAATACTTCATTGATAACCACACACCTAAATCTTATTAATTAATATTACTACAAAAGGATAAACATTTTATTACATAGCTTTATTTTTAAATTATTTTGATATCTCTATTTCTATTTAATTTTCTTTATTTTCCCATGTATTTAATTTTAATGAACTGATTTTTTTATTGAGATGTCATGTGGTCACTGGCAATGCATGAACTTACTATTTATTTGATTTTTAATTCATATGTTAATTTATTGTGTATGTGTCAAAGTACACCTTATGGGAGTTGGTTTTCTCTTTGAACTATGTAGGTTACAGGCATCAAACATCATCCTCTACATCACCCTCTTCTCCTTGCATGTCATATACAAGCACTACAGATATATTTAAACCTAGGTTGCACATATGAGAGACACATGTGGTATTTATCTTCCCAAGTCTACCTTATTGAACTTAATGCAATTGTTTCCATTGTATCCATCTTCCATAAAGATTATGGTTTCATTCTTCTTCATGGCTGACTAGAACTCCGCTGTATATTTACACCACACGTACCTTTTCATCTGATGATGCACGCCTACATTGGCTACTGTGGCTAATACAGAATGAGAATAGATGTGCACACATTTCTGTGCTGTGCTTAGGTTCCTTCAGGTACCTATCCAGGACTGGCATAGCCAGGTAATACTGTTATTCTAGTTTTGTCTGTTTAGGAACCATAATACTGATTTCCATAATGAATAAAAAATTCTTTTGGAGATGAGGTCTTGTTTTTGTGTAGCCCAGGCTGGTCTTGAACTCATAATCTTCTTGCTTCTGCCTCCTAAGTGCTGTGTCTGAAGGTGTGTGACACCATGGCCAGACATAATGCACTGTCAGTGCTTGGCTGGGTGTCCTTGGGAGTACACCCTTTCTGTCTCGAAGTTTCATTGTCCTTAAGTGAAGAGTGAGCCTGGGGGACTCTCCAGGGGCAATGTGAGCCTGTGACCCCCTCACTTCCATCCTACCATACCCATGGGGTTGCATGAGGGCAAACAGAAAGCTGCGGCTTTTACTGCTGCTTCTTAGCGGGTTATTTTAGCCTTCACAACATCAGAGAGACTTTCTAGAGATTTGTCTGGGAAATATGCAAAAACCATCTACAGATATGTCTACTGTGAAGAACCAGAAACTATCTAAATATTCAAGAACAGATCGACTAAATTGTCTAAAGTATATTTACAGGATGGAACAGTGACAGTTGGAAATGACATTACAGAGTTGTGATATGAAAAAGGCAGTTATTCTAAAAAGTTAAGAAATACAAGGCCAACCACAGTACTTGAAGACCAAAAAGATGTGGCTAGCTCTGTGGTAGGATCCTTGCCCAATATGCTTGAGATTCGGGTCTCGAGTCCTGGTACCACAAGCCATAAACCAACCAATACCTCTTCCCTCACAACACACATACACTTCATCAAAATGATAATGACCCCATGGGGGTATATATGCAGAAAAGCATGCAGCATTTTTCTTTATCATAAGCTGACTTGGTTCTCTTAAAGTGGCAAGATAAAAGTAATTTCTACTTTCTTCTTCATGTTTTCTAAAATTTCTAGAACTAGTGTGTGTGTGTGTGTGTGTGTGTGTGTGTGTATGTGTGTGTGTGTGTGTGTGTGATGAAAGAATGAACAACCAGGTCTGGTGGCACCTGCCATTAATCCAAGGACTCAGAAGGCAGAGGCAGGTGGATCTCTGAGTTCAAGCCAGCCTGGTCTACATGGAGAGACCCTGCCTCAAAGAAAGAAAGAAAGTAAGAAATGAAGGTAGGGAGGGAAGGAGAAGGGAGGGCAAGAGAAGGGGAATGCCAAATGAAGTCTCCGAAGTATCTCAGATGAAGCAACAGAGATACAA
Organism: Mastomys coucha; assembly: GCF_008632895.1. Taxonomy (NCBI): domain Eukaryota; kingdom Metazoa; phylum Chordata; class Mammalia; order Rodentia; family Muridae; genus Mastomys; species Mastomys coucha. Next base: position 64,665,598 of record NW_022196909.1, on the reverse strand, counting down.
TCTGAGCCGGAGACACTGGTCTTCTTGCGTTCCTATCACTCAGGGGTGCTCTTGCTTCGTGAGCCAGGCAGGGCCAGTGCCCACAGGCCTGCGGTTTGAAACCCTCATCCCACCCCACTGCCTCCCAAGGGACCCAAGCTTGTACAGGACACTGTCCCGATGTTCCCCACAGCATACCTGCAGGCAGGTGGCCTCCTCTGCCCACCAGGCCTCGAACTCTTTCTGCAGCTTGACCTTGGCTTTGTCCATGAGCAGCTGCAGATGCTCAATCTCCACCTTCAGGGCTTTCAGGCGCATAAATGTCGTTTTGTACCTGCAGTAGCGTTAGAGGAGCTGCAGTGAGCTGATGCCTGGAAGTCACCTGTACAGAGGGGCTGGGGGAGGCTGCAAGTGAAGAGGGTCTATGCCCTGGAAGCCTAGCAGAGCTGGGAAGGTGCTGGGAAGGGGGATGCAAGAGAGGCCTGCCAAGGCTGGGGCATGACTCTAGGTGTGGAGCTGTCAGAGAGATCAGAGTGGATTATTTTTGCTCACTAGGCACAGGGACTTCTCCAAGAATAAGAACTTCTTTTCATTGAACATGTCCTAAGGAGAAGTGTGACACTTGGTCTTCAGTGTCAGCATGGCTCAATTCTGAGTCACCTAAGAGATGCACCTCTGCAAGTACCCAGGAGGCTGTTTCCAGAGGGCTTTAACTGAGCATGGCTGATGTTCCCTGAACTGGGCAGCACCAGCCCAGGGACTGGAGCTCTGGACAGGGTAAAAGGAGGCTGAGCATCCATCTTTGCTCTCTGACTGCAGAAGTGTGTGGCCTTGTGTTCCTGCCCAGGCCTTCCATGCCCTGATGGACCACGAGCAGAAATAAACTCTTTCCTCAAGCTGCATTTGCAGTTGCTTTCACAGCCACAAGGGAACGAGGGAAGAAACTGATACAGTGAGAAGCAGATGGACAGCTGAGGAAAACGCCAATGGTGCCGGCAGACGGCACAGGGGTGCTGTGACGCTGTGAGGGAGTGGGGCACTGTGCGCGCGTGCGCGCGTGTGCATTTATGTGTGTTGGGGCAGTGATGTACTGGTGGCAGTGATGCCACCAGTAACATGAGGCAGGAAAGTGACTTGCTTAGGACCTCCAGTGAATGAACGAGCTATGCTGCCTGGCCGGGAAAGCCTATGTCTGCTCACCCTGTAAGTAAAATCGCTTTGGGCCTCTTGATAGCTGGGTGAAGACCCGAGGTTTTCAAGACCCAGGTTCAACTTTGCTAAAGTTGCGGAGTGAAGCCCACCATGGGCATGCTTCTTGGGTCCTTTAGAGCAGTGGTTCTTAACCTTTCTAAGGCTGGGACCCTTTAATACAGTTCCTCGTGTTGTGGTGACCCCCACCATAAAATTATTTCATCGCTACTTTGTAACTGAGGCCTGTGTATCGAACTCTTCACCCACTGAGCCACTCTACCAACTCCAATATTTCTGGTGGATGAACATTTGCTTTCTGTTGACAGACTTGCTGTGGCCGGCAGCTAGATGCTGTACGTGAGAACGTGCTTTATTGCTCCTGTTATGGATCAGAAATATCCAATATGGAATCTGATATGCAGGATATTAGGTGACCCTTGTGGGGGTCGCGATGCCAGGTTGAGAACCACTGCTGTAGAGGCCACTAGCTGTCAGGACAGGCCTCTTCCTCATTTGGCACCCCCTTTCCAGGCGCAGGTCTTGCTTAAGGCTACTCCTACTCTCTCCTGCAGTTTAAGGTTCCAGGCTGGACACCTTTTCCAAGGAGAAGCTATATTCCTGGAGGCCCAAGGAGGCTGGGCTCAGAATGCACAGCTGGTCTCACCTGCCTTTTTCCTCCTCCAGCTGTGCTCGCAGTCTCTCCTCCTGAGGGTCAGGCATGGAGGGTGGGACCATGTTCTCTGAGATTCCTGGAGGAGTAAGATACCAGGGGGTTACAGCGACAAAGAAAGGTAGAAGGAAAAAAATGGGAAGGGGCCTAATGGCAGAGGTCAAGGGCATCCAAAGACAAGAAGGGTCCTGGGAGTTCTTTTGGGGGCCTCTGGGTGGCAGCCTCAGCCTGGCTTCAGAGCCACCCTCCTCCTGTGTTCCTCCAGCTCTGGTATCTGTCACTGGAGGCAGACCTAATGGCAATGACGCCTGGGGGAGGCCTGAGACTGGCTGGTGGCTGTGACGTGGCCTGGATGCCAAGCCCTCAGTGTGGGTACCTGGCTGTAGGCTGGGGGCCCCAGAGCTCCTTCTAGCTCCTCTGCGAATTCCCCACCATCTCGGGGAGTCTGCAATTGTTCCGTGCTTCTTAGTCACAGCAGAGGAACCCACAGGTACAGCAGAGTGAAGGCCTCCCCCCTACACATGCTGCTGCTCTTCACTTTCACCCCTGCCTCCAGTTCATGCCCCCAGGTGCCAATGCCCCATATCCTCTCCTGGTCCCCACCCCTCCCCCACCCTGGCCCCCAGCACATACCATTGCTCGACCACCCTCCCTCCAGAATGAAGGCCTCTCTGCCCCTCCATACACCCCCCTCCCTGCCGCCCCAGCCCATGCGCTTTCTGAATAAGAACAGACTTAATCCTGATGATAACTGTTGGAGGCAGGCATCACTCCTGCATTCCTAAGGGGGCTTAAGGAGGTCAATGCCAAGCCCTGTGGAGAACGTCCAGATATTGGGTTCAAATCCCCCCTTGTTTGGTGGCCAGGGTCCTGAATTCAAAGCTCCTGGTAGAACATTTTGGTTTTTATTCATTATCATGTATGCGGGAAGTGCATATGTGTCACGACATGCATGTAGAGGTGGGGACAACTTTCCTGGATCTAGTCTCTCCGTCCACTTTCACTGGGTCCCAGGGGTCAAATGCTTCGCCCCACCAACCCCAGTAGTTCTGAGGGATGGAAATTTGCTTTCTGTTCACAGGCTTGCTGTGGCCGCAGCTCAGTGCTGTAGAGGGGACCACACTTCATGGATCACAGCTATTTCCACCAACTTTGAGCAGAGACTGTTCCCATTAATGTCCCCTTTCACTGCCACACGGGCTCTTTGGAGCAGCACAGAACATCTTTTCTTTTCTTTTTCTTTTTTAAAGATTTATTTACTTATTATATATAAGTACACTGTAGCTGTCTTGAGACACACCAGAAGAGGTCGTCAGATCTCATTATGGATGGTTGTGAGCCACCATGTGGTTGCTAGGAATTGAACTCAGGACCTTTGGAATAGCAGTCAGTACCTCTGAGCCATCTCTCCAGCCCCAGAATGTCTTTTGTATTTGGAAGGCCCTATATTCAACGCTACCACACTACATGAGTCTGGAGTCTTGTTCAAAGGCTGACTTGCCCAGTTCCTTGTATGTGGGGTTCAGTGAACTTGTTATTGTCTGATTATCCCATTTAAAAGTATCAATTTTAAATGGTATCACTGGTATCACTTTGCATCTAGGGTGAGAGGTGAGGGGGTGCAAAAGGGCTCTTTCCAGCTTTTAAATATGTAATTTCAGGCTGGGGAAATAGCTCCATGGGTACGTGCCATGAAAGTATGAGGACCTGTATTTGAACCCCCTGAACCCAAGGAAAGCTGGGTGCAGTAGTATGCATCTGTAGCCCCAGTGCCCAGGTGGGAGCTGAGGATGGGAGAGCGCCTGGAGACCCAGCCAGCCTGGCATCCAAGAGTGCTGAACAACAAAAAGAGGGTCCTTGTCTCAAACAAGATAGAAGGCAAGGACATCCAAGACTGTCTTCCAATGTCCACCTCCACGTGTGTGTCATGGCACGTGCCTGCCCACATTCACACCCAAAAAAGTCACACAGTGTGTAAGAATGTGTGTTCTGTTGTGCACAGTGGCGCACCCTTGTAATCCCATCACTTGGAGGCTGAAGCAGAAGGAGTAAATGTCTGAGGCCATCTTGTCCATCCAGGGATAGAGAAGGAGACTCTGGTCCAAACCGAAACCCCAGGTAATTCTCAGTCCATATTTCTGTAGGAAGCAAGTTACTAATGCTGACCGCTTATTGACTGTCCTTTCTAAAATGTTTTGCCCAGTTCATGAGGCACATATGAGGCCCTCTATGCGCCAGGAAGACCTCAGAATAACCATGCAGGGACGGCACTACCACCTACCTCATCACAGACTCCCTGTGCATAAATAACACAGGTCACATGGCTGGGCAAAGCTGAGGTGGGAATTTTTTTCCTGGTTCCAAAGAGCCAAATGGTTATACCAGCTCACCATCCTGGCATGTACGGCCCTCTGTTAAGCTTGTGGTTGGTCGAAAGCCTTTCATGCTTTTTTACAAGTGGCTGTCCTGTGTCCTGTTTCTGCAGGCTGGCCCTTGATCCCAGCTGCAGCACTTCTGGCTCTTGGGAGCCTGGCCTGCAGAGACTCATCCTCCATTTGCCCAGTCATCCCCATCTTCTTTCCCTCCTTACTGCTTCAACTGACGCATGGACACATATGCCAAGTGGTCACTAGTCTGCCTCTTATCTCTCTCTCTTCCTTCTGCTAGGCGAGCAGGTCTGTCATCTCAGCTGAAGATGAAGCTGGCATACTGTGGGAACATTTTATGTCCCGGTCTTCACGACCCACAATCCTCCATGACCCCCAAGTCACAGGCATAGGGAGCCTCAGAGGAGGGACGCACAGCACTGGTTTTCTGCTTTTTTTCCTGGAGCTTTGTTTAGAGGCTGAGCACAGGACACACTTGATTCCATGTTTATTTGATGGCCCTCTCTCTCTCTCTGAAAAATGGCAGATGTGAACCACAGAAAGAGGTGTTTAACACCAAATGACAGCGGGCCTTTAAATGCTCAGGACACTTCATTCCCCAGAGCTCCAGAGACACCCCATCTGCCGCGCACTCTGCACACACAGAACTCTGCCTCACCTTCCCTGTTTTAACACTGTTGACCCTGCACCAAGGGCACACAAGGGATTCAGTGACAGCCTGAGTGATGACCGGGGTTGGGACCAGCCAAGGGGCTGTGGGAGGAGGGTGGAGGAAGGGCCCTGGTTCCATTTGGGAGTCAGCATCAAGGACTGTGAGGGTGAGAGGGGAAGCTGAGGGGGACTGAGTCCCAACATGCATTCATGGCCCTTCGGCAGGAGGGAGGCTCCTGCCTTATCCCATGGCGTGTGCTGGTTTCTGTGGGCGTGCTGCAGGACTGGGGGATGCCCAGGAGCATAGGCAGAGGGTCATTCTCAATGTGTCTGACACAAGAATAAAAGGCTAGGTCAGCGACGGCTGTTGTAGTCATGGTCCAGGTTGATGTGTGTACCTCAATCATCCCCCCCACCACCGTAGGCTCTGCTGTTTGCTGTGTGAGCTAAGGATCAACAGGGCTAGAAGTGTGCAATGATGTGTGTGTGTGTGTGTGTGTGTGTGTGTGTGTGTGTGTGTGTGTGTAGAGATCAGAGGACAACTATGTAGAGTTGGCTCTCTTGGGTTGTCAGAGTTGCCCAGAAAGTAGGGTGTTACCTATGTAGGCACCCTCTCCTAGCCCCTTAAGAAATGTGTATTTAGTGGTGACTATTGGCCTATCCTATTCCAGAAGGATTTTGGCGACAAAGATGAACTTGAATCAACAACAGGAACAAAGTTAGGTCTACAGTATAATACAACAGATTGAAAGGCAAAGGTGGACAAAAGGCTCACGGGTGCCCTTTTGGAGGAGGGGGCAAGAGGACAGAGACTTGCAGAAATTAGGTGACAGAAAGGCACATGTGAAGGTCTCAGGCGTGAGCCTGCTTGTTGCCTATGGGAACAATGAGAAGGCCTGTGAACCTGCAGGAGTTGGCAGAGAATAGTAGAAGCTGAGGCTGTAAGGAAACAGAGACAGAGTGTGTTTGGCCCCTTTAGGCCATGGTAAGGACTCTGGCATTGAGATTGTGAGAACCTACAGTGGTAGAGTAGGGGGTAGGGGAGTCTCTTGATTTACTCTTTTGTAGCTGATCTGGGATTGCAATGAAGAGTCTCTTAAGGGGCGGGGTGGGGGGGGAGCTGTGCCAGGATTCTCTAAGCTCATTGAAAGGGTCTGGGAAAGAGGACTGTGGCAAGGGACCTCCAGCAGCTGGATGAAGGCACACAGTGTCCCCAAGTCACAAGCTACCTTGAATGTCCCAGATGGGCCCAGGCCAAAGGTGATGTTAGTTTTTTAGACTCCATTGGGACCCATCAGGAGACAGGAGCCAGCAGCCCCTGTGACGAGGAGTCTGGGCTGAGCAGTCAAAAGGAGGCAAGTGAAAACAGATTGAGCAAGGACAGAGGGGGAAGAAAAAGGGAGCTTGGGCTTGCATGCCTTTGTTCCCACTGGGACCGTGGCCATGGGCAGACAGTCACCTGACAGGAGGCACAGGGGGAGCCATCCTTTCAATGGAAGGATTCTATCTGGAAGAGTAGAGCAGGAGAGGCTAGCCCTGAGTGACCCTTGAGGCCACTATGATGCCCAACCAGCTTCAAAGCAACACAGAAAAGCAAGTAGAGTTTAGTTTTGCTCTGGCAGATGTCTCTCTGGATGTCACACAAGGAGGACGCCCCAAGCAGCTGAGAAGCATTTTTCAAATCAGGAAGCCAGAGGGCAGGGCATCCAGTTCCCTCATTGCTGCGGAGGCCAGCCAAGATGGGAGCCCTTCTGCCTGATCTTGTTCTACTGGGGAGGTCTCTAGCCCTTGCTTCTGCTTCTCTGAGATCCTCCACTCCAGACTCTACACAGTTATCTGATGCCTGAACTGTACAAAAATCTCATTTCTCTGGTTCGGTGGCTCTTAACTGAGGCGCTCTTTGAAATCACTTATGGAGCTTGTCAAAGCACAGTGGCAGCTGGGCCCCGGTCCAGACCTGCTGAGTTCAGGTTTGTTAGCATGTCCTCTGGAGATCCTGATGCCACCCCTTGTTAAGGAACTAGCTAAGGCTTTGGGCCCTCCACTGTAAATGTCTGTGCAAGAGTTCCGGAGACTACAGGACCTGCACAGGAGCTGGCTTGTGGGATGTAGTGTGTCCTCACACCTCTGGCTTGCCCTGCAGAAGTTTGAGGGCCACTGTCATGAAGGGGGAAGGAGCTCCGGGGTTTCCAGAAAGGACCACACTCTGTGAAGCCAGAGCTGGCTGCAGTTGGCCTTCATTAGGTGTTTGGCCCAATCTGTGTAACAATATGCACCACGTGGCTGTGACCAGACCTCCCAGCTGTCATCTCAGGAAATCTTCACACCTCCTGTTCTCACACACAGGGGACTTGGCCTTATCAAAGCCAGGGATTCTTCCACTGCAAGTGATCCAGTGGTTAAAGGAGACACAGGCAGCTCACTGAAGTCTGTATTAACTTACCCTAAGTGAGTCAAGGTGGTGCTGTTTCCTTGGAATGACTTTCAGGTCTGCAGCAGGGCCAAAACAAGGCCTCAGCACCCAGGCACTGGCTTGTGAGGACTGCCATTAACTAACCAGAGCATGATAACCTGTGCCAAGCTCCCAATGTGCAACTTAACCACTGGCTATGAGCAGGAGTCTGTCAAAATCTACGTCATCCCATGGGACTCCCAGGAGCAATCTGCCCCATCATCGTGATCATACTAGAGGTACACAGGCAGGCAATGATGGTAATTCCAACCATGTTGTGAAGCTGAGAGGGGCCTCTGGGCTTCTGTAGAGTATAGACTGTGGGGGTCTAACATAGCCGTCATTTGGCCAGGACCCAGCATGGGAGGATGCAGTAGGCTCGGTTGTTCTCCCAGACCAGACAGAGCAATTAGACATTTCCTTAGCTACCCAGTAAATTCTTTCAACACCCACTGGGTCTCCGTGGGCTAAACTTCCTCGTAGAGACGTAAATCACTCAGCCTTGTCTTGTTTGAGGAGTCAAAGCATCTACTCTTATGGAGATTAATGGTGTCAGAGGCTCAGTCACTGCAATGGTCAGCAAGCTTCTGGCCTCCCAATTAGACCACCTCTTGTGTGATGGCTCACATTTATTGTCAACTGAAATCATTGTGCTGACAGGTGCTCAGTGCCATTATCTATCTTGGTATCGGCTTTGTGGAGCACCTTAGCAGCACACAGCATGCCTGGGCTTCCACTGTGGTGAGCGTGCCTGGGACACATGCCTGGCGGTTCCTGGGACACACTCATTCCTGCACACACTGTCTGTCATCCCCTCCAGGAGAGCAGATGATCCTTGAGAGGAGAACAGTGACACTTAGATACAACCACAATTGTCTATCTCATGGAAGATCACAGGCCAGATGGCCCCCCTTCTACCTTGGGCTGCTGCAACCCCAACTGTGCCTTGCATGGTGTTCTTCCTATGCCTCCTCATGCCCCCAGTGGAGGAGCTGGCCCACAGAGAGAGACAGTGTGCACAAGGTCAATCAGCAACATGGCAGAGATTCTCGGAGAAAAGACATTCTCCTGGATCCTGGAGAGAGACATTCCTCATACCTACTTGAGCTTAGCTCTGTGGTCACCCCTGCTCTCTCTGGGAGCTCTCTCTCCCACTCACATCTATTCATAGACCTTTCTGACTCATATCTTTCCATGTTCTCTAATCTATCCATGATCCTTTCTTCATACTCCTTCTCATCTTCAAGATCCTGCTCTAGAAGCAACGTGTCTCTTGTAATCCTCTGTCCAGGCACAGGAGAGATGGCCCTGTGGCTTGGAGCATACAGCTCTCCTAGAGGACCTGAGCTCAGTCCTGGGCTCACAAAGGGCTGAAACGCCAGACGCCCTCTACTGGCCTCCTTGGACATTAGACTCGTGTACACATAGCCTCACACAGACACACATACATGCATATAATTAAAAACAAAAATAAATCCTAAAATCTTCTCTCTTGCCCTCTCAGCTTCATGGCTCCATTGTGACCACATGGTTGTTAGTGGCTCTCCAGAAGGGAATAAGTATGAACTGGCTCTCTTGAGACCCACATGCAGGTCTTTGGGAAGCATGGGTTCCCTATGCTAGAAAGAGTGACTTAGACTTTCTCTCTATGGAGATCTGAATGGCACTGGCAAGTAGTGTGGGCCAATCTCTTGACTGGTTTAGTCGGGAAAGTTGCTTTTGTTTATTTGGCCATCATTTATCATACACAGGAGCCACAAATGGGCTCCAAGGTGGACCTCAGTGCCGAACTGGCACATCATCAAGAGGGTGAGAGCTGCCTGAGCTCTCTTGACTCTCATCTAACCTCAGACAAGGACCAGAGCAGATGCCCTGGGAGACACTTTGAAAACAAAACAAAATAAAACAAAAATCTATCCATTTCCCCCCATCCCACATCGTTCTCTTAACTGGGGGTTGCGGGGAGGGATGTGTGTATGATGTGTTCCCTTCCATCAGAGCCAGCAAGTGGGGCTTGAAAGAGACCAACAGGAAGCTTGGTGGGCCCGAGTGAGGAGTGAACACTGGTCTCATGGGTGATTTCAAGCCACCAGTGTATTGTTCCTGAATCTAGAAGAGATATACAGAGTGGGCTCTAACGAGCCTGTGTGAGCTGGTTTCAGTACATCCCTAGACACTCTAGCACACTCCAGGAGACCAAGAACATTTTTTATAATGCCCCTGGATGGAACAGGACCCCAGGAAAAGTGCAGCAGGAGTGAAGCCACAGCTTCCTGGGGTTTGGACAGGCCTGTTGCTCCTCCATTTTTCTCAGGCTCAGTTCTTTTTGCCCTTCCCCTTCACCCTGGGGATCTGGCTGATGTGGGCTTCTTTAGCCTGGTATCCTGCCTAGGATCAGTCAGTGGAGATCATTAGCAGGCACCTGAGGGTAGGGAGAAGACAGAAGGCAAGACAGCTGAGGAGATGTCTCTGCAGGGACTCCACTTGACTGTCACATTCAAGCTTCAGTTGTGTCAGATGGCCAAGGTTTCAATGCATCCCTCCCAGTCTCCATGTTCCAGTCACTGCTCACATATGCCTTGGTCCTACGGGTGACAATAATTTCTGCTTTGATTGCACCCCTGGCGTGCTAGGTTGGCTTTTCTACACTCACCTACACCTTTATGAATAGCCCTTTATTTAATTTACTTCACAATGCCTAAAATGAATACTACCATATATTTTTTGTCAAGACCCCTGGTCACATGAGGTACATAGCTGTCCAAATACGAGCATACCCTTAAGTCAAGGACTTGAGGTGGAAGACCTCCAGAAACCCCAAGTGAGGAAGAGTCCAGTCACGGACATGTCACTATAGTACCAGATAGGGGACATCTATGTCAACTGGCCTCCCTATTGACAACCTCTTCATGTGGCAATGGAGCCCTAATGGGTGGAGCAAGGAAGGGAATTGAGAGCAGCTGACCACAGACACGCTGTGGTCACGACAGAAAAGTCTTCTCTTTGAAGAAACTTTGGGGTTCTCTGTGTAACTCTGGCTTTCCTGGAACTCACTCTGTAGACCAGGCTAGCTTTAAATTTACAGAGATCTGCCTACCTCTGCCTACCATGTGCTGGAATTAAAGGTATGTACAACCAACCATTTAATTGGTTGGTTGTTTTTGTGATGAACAATGAATGACCACTTGAATTGTGTGGTCACTCAGTTTCTGTTTGAGATAGAGAAGCCAAACATTCTGTAAGCATTTCAGAGAGGGAAGAGAGAGAGAGAGAGAGAGAGAGAGAGAGAGAGAAACACCAAAATGATGCTCTTCATGTACATAGCCCTCTGTACCATTCAACATGCTGGGCATGCTCTGTGAATTGTTAAGCCCACATAAACGACCACATGCTTGGAGGCAAAAATGAGAACTGGCACATTTATGCTTTTCCCTTTAAGTTAAGTGATCCTGATATAGTCATAGTGAGGATACTTAAGATGAATTTGAATAGTCATGGGATTCTCACTTTATTATCAAGGCAGCCATCATGGTGATTCGGAAAAAACAGTAATTTTTGTTTGAATTCTAAATCCTTGGAGTCTAATCTTTCATTGAGCTCAGAGGATTACTAGAAATCATTTCAACAAAGCTGAAAATATGGTATAAATAACCCTCTGTTATTTTGAATAACAAAATAACATCTCTTTATTTTGAAAACAAAACAAAACAAAAACAAAAACAAAACTCCAAGTCCTTTAATATAGTTGTTTTCATTCTTATTTTTCAATAAAAACCATTACAGGTGGTGGGAGGCTCTGTGGCCTCCACCATCCACTCTTCTCCACATCTCTCTCCATGGTTCAGTTTCCCACTGTGTATGTGTGATGCCCTTTAAGCATCACAGGTTGCACTGCATCCTTATGGGCAGCCCAGAATGGGTGGGAAACAGAAGAGGATGCAGAGCTGGGTGGGCAGGGAAGCAGGGTGGGCAGAGAAGCTGGGTGGGCAGAGAAGCAGGGTGGGCAGAGAAGCAGGGTGGGCAGAGAAGCAGGGTGGGCAGGGAAGCTGGGTGGGCAGAGAAGCTGGGTGGGCAGGGAAGCTGGGTGGGCAGAGAAGCTGGGTGGGCAGAGAAGCTGGGTGGGCAGGGAAGCTGGCCTATCTCAGAGGAGCTGAAAACGAGGTGCTACACTCAAACATCGTGAGAAATTTCCAAAGGTCTAACTAAACAACAACAAACAAACAAACAAACAAACAAACCCCAATCAAAACAAGTCAGAGCAAGGCTGAGGGGATTGCTCACGTGGGTAAAGCATGTGCTATGCAATTGTGAAGACCTGAGTCCAAGTCCCCAGCACCACAGAAAACCACATGTGATAGCACACATCTTCAGACCCAACACTCCTGTGGTGAGGGAGATGGGGAGCAGAGATCAGAGTCCCCGACAGCTTGGGGGAGGAGGTAGCCCAGTGAATGAAAAAGCAAACAAGGAGGAGGGTGAGAACCGCCACCTAGGTGGTCTTCTGTCCTCTACACATGCACTGCGGCATGTGCCGTAGCACACATGTGCCTATTCACACACACATGCACACACATACAAACACACATATACAAAGGTTTCTTTTTAAAATCACAAAGTAACTGGAAAGAGGCTGCACAGGTGTCCCCTTTATAAATGTTTCAGGGACTACTGAGACACTGGGAATTACACAAGGGGACACCATTGCTGGAGCTCAGCTCGGCTCCAACACTCTACACACCTCAGTGGTTCCCTCTCTTCCAATCACTACTGCACGTCTAAGTTCTCCATCACTAAGTCGGATCTAGTGCATGTATTATTGATTCTGGTCTTCACTGGATGAATGCACCAGTCTGAGCTCATCTCTCGACTGCTTGGTTGGGGACCTCTGTGCTTTCTATTTAGTTGGTTGGCTTGTATGTCTGTCACTGTGAGAACAGTGCTGGCTTGAATGTCTCCCTGGACTAGGCTCTTCACAACAGCTTCCTCGTGGCTCCCTGAGTAAACATTAATATTTTCGAAACACCAATTAAAGAAAAGGTTTTGAGGCAGGGCCCCACTATGTAGCCCTGGCAGGCCTAGAACTTCTCTGTGTGCTCCATATGAGCACAGAGAACACTGGTCTTCTGTTAACAGGTACCCATCTTATCATCAGCTCTTTGGGGAGGTTGAGAAAGGTTTTCCCAGCTCCATGACAGATGGGTGGGGCTTTCTCAGCCCTGTATCTATCCATCACAAATGGTGGTGCGCACGTGTATGTGTGTGTGTGTGTGTGTGTGTGTGTGTGTGTGTGTGTGTGTAATAGAAGATGTTCTATGCTAGAAGATGAAGTAAAGGGGCTTGTGTTTTGTCTTCTATGTGCTTGATTAAATGCCTTATTGATCCAGAGGAGCACATATGAAGTCTGGATTTGCAGAAAAGATGGCATTGATAACTAGCAACTCCATCCTGAGGCTCCGTAGTGTTTCTTCAAGGGAGTAAAAATGTCAGTCATCAGATGAGGTTACTCCACTAGCCTTGCCAGTGGCGCTGACGGCTCAGAGCTGCAGTGGTGAGCAGGCTGTGCCCGCTTCCTGGACATTCGTTTCCTTTTGTCCCCTGCCACCATTGATTTGCTGAGCATCTGCTGTGTCCACGCCTATCACAGACACACAGCACTTGAAAGGGAGACCAGCTCATGAAGCATATACTTTTCTGTTTCCTGGGGACAAGGAAAGGGATGCTCAGGAGGGCTGATGCCACGCACACTTGGCAGGACAGCAGTTTATGAGGCACAAGCTTCATGGAAGCCAGTCTCCTGCTCCTGCATCGTCTCCTTGGCAATTCCCTAACTCAGAGGTAGTCCAGATATGTCCTTGTGAACACGTGTGCCAGGTGCCCACCAAGACACGATTTACTAATAGTAGACAAAATTGGACATTGATCTCTGACCCTTACCAATGTTCCAACATCTTAGCCAAACCCTGCCTTGGAATGTTACCCATCCAGACTAATTGCCTTCAGCATTGAAGCTTACAGAATGGGAGACTTATCCCAGGGCAAGGCCAAGTAGAATCCTCATCCTCAGTCAGGTACTGTAGCTAAACCACTCCTAGGAATTAGCAAGAGACAGTCTCTACTAGCCCAGAAGATTAGCATAGTGGGTGTTTTACTAAGGATGGGCGGGACCTTGAGCCGAGTGTGTGTGTGAGACAGTGTGTAGCATTCAGCATTTGAGATTGAAGATTTGAGATTCTACATTTGAGCTTTGAGGCTCTATCCTCCTGGCTGGTGCACCCGCAGCCCCCCCCCA
>NW_022196909.1:64650814-64651704 GCF_008632895.1 Mastomys coucha | reverse complement strand
TTTTTGGTTTTTCCAGACAGGGTTTCTCTGTGTATCCCTGGCTGTCCTGGAACTCACTTTGTAAACCAGGCTGGCCTCGAACTCAGAAATCCGCCTGTCTTTGCCTCCCAAGTGCTGGGATTAAAGGCATGCGCCACCACCGCCCAACGTCTGATGTCATTTTTAAGAAGTACATTCAGACCCTGCACTTCCTTGTGTTGTGTCTGCCATTATTTCTTTGCCTATGCCTTGTCGACCTGACTAAGACCCCATTTCTCCTGCGGGTTGAGGGAGGCCCAGACTGGCTGGCCCGCGGCAGGCTGATAGATCAAGGTTCCAGGACTAGTAGATCACAGAGGTATCTGTCATGCTTTTTGTCCTGCTCCTGAGGTGAAATGGTTAACCTTATGTGTCAACTTGGCTGGACTAAGGGCTAAGGAATGTCCAGATAGTTTGTAAAATATCATTTTCTTGTGAATCTGTGAAGGTGTTCCTGGATGGACTAAGAAAGGAAGAGCATCCTCATCAATGTAGGCTGTCATCATTGAATCCACTGAGGATGTACTGTAGAGATATACAGGTCAGACTGATTTGGGATCTGTGCATCTGTCATCTTCCCATAGTCATGAGAGCTTCTGGTTCTCAGATAATAAAACTTAGGTCAGAACTCATACCACTGCTGTCCCTGGTTTTCAGCTTTCTGATTGGGACTGGCACCATACCTCCCTGCTTTCCTGAGTCTCCTGCTTGCAGAAGGACTGCAGATCACATGACTCCTCTGCCTTTGTAGTCAGTCCGTCATAATTTATCTGTTCCTATGCATCAGCCTCTACCCTCTTGCTTGGCTCTCCTGAGAGGCCTGACCAGCATCAGCCTCTACCCTCTTGCTCGGCTCTCCTGAGAGGCCTGAC
>NW_022196909.1:64646510-64650669 GCF_008632895.1 Mastomys coucha | reverse complement strand
TCCTGAGAGGCCTGACCAGCATCAGCCTCTACCCTCTTGCTCGGCTCTCCTGAGAGGCCTGACCAGCACACAGGGCGAGTGCCCTTTCCCTTGACCGCAGGTCAAGCCTGGTGCTGGGCCAGACAGTCTTCATTCTCCACAATCCTGGGAAGGACATCTGGATGAATGCAGGAGACTGAAGCCACCGTCTTCAACAGTGAGTAGAAAAGTGAGCTGGGGCCTTCTCACTCATAACTTTCATCTTGAGCCTGGAAATTCAACTGTGGAACCCCAGCTATTCACTATACTTCATCCTATATTCTCCCACACAATGGTGGGCTTGAATCCACGGAGGTGCTGAGACTTTGTAGCTGGTCTCAGAGAATCCCCTCACTTGGAACCTCTGAGACGCCATATCTGGTGTCATACAATTTTTTTTTTTTTTTTTTAGATTATCTGAAATTGCAAGGAATTGACATCTCTACCACTTGTTTCTGAGAGGACAGATGTGTAATTGATCCAAGCCCTCACACATATCCATACTGTAGTGGCATGCATCCCAGAGACAACTGCAGTCATGGAGGTCATGCTCTGTTGCTGAGGGCTGGAAAGACCAAGAGAACCATTAGTTCATGCCATGAGCCATCAGTTAAGTCTCAGGGGCTGTGCTGGGTACTGGGCTATTAATTTGTACAAACACCTCATTTACAGATATTGGAATCCAGGCCCAGAGCCCCTTAGCTGCCTGGAACATTTGTAAGGCAAAACTGTAATGCTATAGATCTCACTGGTGGCTCAACAGGTGCTCTGGGGACCCAGCGCTGTGTGCTAGTCACTTGCCTCAATGCTGAAGAGGTATATTTTATCATCTCGACACAAGCTTGAACCATCTGAGGAGAAGGGCCTTTTAGACTGTCCTGACGGCAAATCTGTGGGACATTTCTTGGTTGTTGATTGAGGTAGGAACATTCAGCACATGTGGGAGGTGACCTTGGGAATCTGTGGGACCTTTTCTTGACTGCTTATGGAGTTAGGAAATCTGTGGGACGTTTTCTTGACTGTTGATTGAGATAGGAACATTCAGCACATGTGGGAGGTGATCTTGGGTTGTTTAAGAAGCAGGTCGAACATGTCAGGGGGAGCAAGCCAGGAAGCAAAGTTCCTTTGTGGTACATGCTTCAGTTCCTGCCTCTAAGTGTTAGCATTTTGTGTAGGCTCTGCCCCACAGTTACCTGACACACTGTAAAAGGGACTGCTCACCCACTCCTTTCTCTCTTGCCTCCTTGCTCCGGCTCTGTCCTCTTGTCCCTTACCCTTTCTCTCCCCACTCCCCTCCCCTCTCTCTCCAGGCTCTATTCCTGCCCCCAACCCCCACTGCTTTCTCTGTCTCTACTTCCTCAATTCCCCTTCCCATGCCCCGAATAAACTCTATTCTATACTATACTGTCCTGTGGCTGGTCCCTCATGGGGAAGGGATCCCTCGGCATGAGCCCACAGAGGCACCCCCTCCCCCCACACCTGACTACACATCCACCATATTCCTTCTCTCTTTATTTTTATAAAACACAATACTAGGTTCCTAGCTTGAGCTCCTTCTCTGGCTTCCCTGAATTGTGGACTGTGATCTATAAGGTGAGATAAGCCCTCCTCTTCCCAGGATACATTGGATGTCACAGGATCAGCAAAACTAGCATAGCATGGCTCTGTGTAATGGTATGGGGATGAGAAGTGACACTTCATAGAGGTATGTGCAGAGTAGAGACAGCTCAGTAAAGGGCAGTGTAGACTCTCTAACTTGAGTTTTCAACAAAGCCTCAGGCAGACGTGTGTAAAATCTGCAGAACTTCCCATGGACACACTGAACAGCAAAATAGGCCAGTTGTTCTGTCTGAAGTGGTCATAGGGGCCATCATAGGACCCTTGATGCTTGCAAGCTGGTCCTGCCCACTGTCACTAGTGGTTCTAGGGGTACCTTTACTACCTTGGTCTCTCAGAGTTCACTGTATCCACTTCTGGGAAGCCCTTCATCTTTTTCTCAAGCAGTGGGTCTTCACCATGATTGTGAGCTACTGGTCTCACACCCTCAATCACACTGAGCACCCAGTGAAACCTGGGAGTATTTGAGCTTGGTTTGTCTCTGAGCTTTTCAGATGTGTAGTACTCTGATGATCTTGATCAAATGGGGCAAGCAAAGGCATCTGACCTCTGAAGGACAGGAGCCACAAGAGGTCACCGCAGGAGTTTCTTAAGGGAACGGAGCTCTTGAAGGAATTGCTGAGGGAAGTCAGTAAGGTAGGGGCTAGCCCAAGGAGGCCTCTCAGCTTCCTGAGGCCTCTGAGGTGCTGGGGAGTGATGATCCAAGGGCTCCTCCTGTTGCTGAGGCTGGCAAGACAGGGGTGGGCAGAGGGAAAAGGACCTGGAAGAGTAGGATTTAGGGGACCCCAGATGTCTTTAGAACCTGCCAGTGGTGACTTTGGGTCTCTCACCACCATTAACACAAAAGAAACAGAACATAAAGAAACTCCCCATCACTGGGAGACAGTTGTCTTCACAAGGTTGTCAAGGGAACATGCCAGGGCTAGTGCCCCCCCCCCCAGCTGCTTCCCCTCCCCCTGTCCCTCCCTCCCTAAAAGTCTCACCGGGCTTCCGCATTTTGAAAGTTCTGATCACAGCTCTTGTTAGAATTTAGACCGTGATCAGAATGTGACCTAGACCTTGGTAGAATACATGCTCCAGAGGAGAGGTGGGGCCTCTCGGGCACATTACCCGTGGAAGACTCCCCCCCATCTATCGCCCCCTCCCTGTGGCTGTCAGAAGGCAGGGTCCCTGGATCCTATTATGCTCGTTGCTCACATAAACACTCTACGTGAGTTATGCTTTAATGTCAGACACCGCGCTTTTATGGAGGGTCGATACAAGAATCATCTGGTTGAGCAACACTGGGATGTCTTTTGTAAAACTGCGGCTGAAGACATCACTCATTGTCACTTGGTGTCCTTTGCATGAGGATCCACACGATAAATTCTGCCTTGTGTTTAGTTTCGGGGAGAAATTCTATTTCTGTGGAGAAATTAGTTAGTGTGCTCCCTGCTGTTAGGAAATGGAACCTCGGGAATTCTGAAGCTAGACAAGAGGGAAGCAGATTGACTGCCTGTGTGTGTGTGTAATTCGCTCAGCTGTGGTTCGACAAGCACTTACCCCGTCCACTTCTTTTAAATGGACTCATTTTATTTTATGTTTCAAATGTCTTATTGTACTTTTGTGAGATGTGTGGGTCTGGAAGCCGTCTGGGGGAGCATTCGCTGGCCTACTGATTTGGCCTGTTTTCTGCTTATGTCGGCTGCTGGGGACATGAACCTGAATTCCTGTGCACCCAGATTTCAAGGAGCTCATGTTTGAATGCGGAAAAGAGCTTGGAAATTATTAGTCATTATAAAATGAGGCTGGTGAGCTTAGAGACACACAAGTCTAAGGGAAAACAAGGCGTGGGAGAAGAGGCCCAGGGGATCTTCCTGAAGGGAGTTGAGGCTGAGCTAGCTTTGTGTACAGAAGGGAAAAGGACACTTTCTGAAAACTCAAAGCTGACCTCTTCTTAATATTTGCCCTTCTTTTTCTAGTTAGACTATGGACTCTCAGACTTCAGGCTTTAGCTCTGTGCTCCTAAACGTACACCAGGATGCCAGGCAAATGGCCAAGGGTAGTCAATATGGCAGCTGGCCAAGCTGGAGTCAACGAGGCTATCTGGTTTTGTATCTATAACCACTTTGGGTTTTAGCTGTAATGTGAGGACCAGCAGGGCAGACCAGCTCTGTGAAGCTCAGGGCTGGGGAGCAGAGAGGACAGAGCAGCCTTGCCTGAACATGGCCACTGTTTCCCAGACCCGAGGTAAAAACTGACCCTGGGTGGGTTGGTTTCCCCACTGCACTGCTTCTGATGAGCTGGTGATAGGAAAGTTAGAGAAGGAATAGGTATCTTTTGGGGATTTGTGAGCATTAAATAAGAAAATACACAAATAGACATGCTGTGAAACTCCTCAAAGACACTCCATGGTTGCCTCAACTGATCCATGAACTACTGTATCATTCCAGGAAGCAAGGACAATACAGTTGTACCCACATTCTCAACTCTCCAAGTAATGCCTGTGCTAATGTAACACCATGTGCTGAGTTGCAAACCAGAG
>NW_022196909.1:64577301-64646483 GCF_008632895.1 Mastomys coucha | reverse complement strand
AAAAAAAAAAAAAACCCAAAAAACAAAAAACAAAAAACCAACAAGAACAAACCCCTGTTCCCTCCCCTCTCCCCCTTCCCACTGGACACCCCACCCTCTCCAGCTTATTGGTCCTGGCATTCCCCTACACTGGGGCATAGAACCTTCACAGGACCAAGGGCATCTCCTCCCACTGATGACCGACTTGGCCATCCTCTAGTATACACATGCTGCTGGAGCCATGAGTTGCCCCCCCATGTGTACTCTTTGGTTGGTGGTTTAGTCCCTGGGAGCTCTGAGGGTACTAGTTAGTTCATATTGTTGTTCGTCCTAAGGGGCTGCAAACCCTTCAGCTCCTTGGGTCCTTTCTCTAGCTCCTTCATTGGGAACCCTGTACTCAGTTCAATGGATGGCTGTGAGCCTCTACTTCTGTGTTAGTCAGGTACTGTCAGAGCCTCTCAGGAGACAGCTATATAAGGTTGGCTTGCCCATCCTTCAGTCTCTGCTCCATAGTTAGTCTCTGCAACTCCTTCCATGGGTATTTTGTTGTAGATGTTCTTTTAAGTGGCTGGTGACATGTCTCTTCAAGGCCACCTTGGATTTCTCAGGCTGCCACATCCAGGTGGCTCACAGGGCTGGGTGCTGTTTGTGCCTCATGCCAAAGTCTTCAAGAGTTTCCTTGTCCATTGATTTTCTAAAGAACCAAGGTTGTGAGGAAGTTTGAGTTCCTGCATATACCTCGGGCAGGTGATCTGTATCTGTAGCCAGACAAGGGAGGTGAAAACCTTGAGCACACATGTGTGAACGCACACACATGTAGCACATGTGTGAGCACACACATGTAGCACACGTGTGAACACACACACATGTAGCACACATGTGTGAACACACACATGTAGCACACATGTGTGAACACACACATGTAGCCGACCTCATGGGTGCTTGTCTGTATTGCCAATATGTCGGCGCTGTGTTAGCAAAAGGCCCCAAAGCCCATGTTTAGAAGATCTGCCTATCCATTTGATGTAATTCTCCCACCATAGCTGACTCTGAGCTGTTGCATGGTGTTGCACCAGAGGAAACAGACCAACATGCACTGTGCAGGCCACATCCACCCCTGAAGAGGCAGTGTAGCTTCAGATAACGTCAAAAGCACAGCTAATAATTAGCAAAGACTGAAATTCACGTGTTTGTTGCTTTTGCTTCAAAATATAATGCAACTCTAAATTTACATTATTTGATTCTCAACATTAGCTGTATTGAGTAACAGCACTCCATATTCTTGACACACCCCAGTCAGGTCTTGTGACATGGAGTAAGCTGGCTCCAGGACAGCCCTGGGTGTGGCTTCCTTCATCAAAGCAATGATCTCTTTCAAACAATGCCTCTTATATCATCACTAAAACTATTTTCTTTGGGACACAGGGTTGATTTTGTGTGAATTTCTTTGGACACCCATTTGCTTTTCCATATAGTGATGTGTTCTTCTGTAGGATGTCTGGGCCAACCTTCCCTGCTTAGTTTCCAGGGTACTCCCAATCAGTCACCCAACCATCCTCCATAGAAACCTAGGAACATACAGCAATACTGATGCCTCATGCCTCAAAGTGAAGGGTGAGGCAAAGTAAGGAGGTGGAGGGAGCGCGGACCAACGACAGCAGACACCCACTGTCTGGTCACTGCCTAACTCTTGCACTGGAAGCCCAAAAGACAGGATGTGACTGACAGCAGGCAGCAGACCATGCCAACATACTAGGAGTGCTACTTATTTTCCCGAAGCCCTCTGCCCTAGTTTTTGACACAAGTGCCAGCCGTAGATTGAGGGTGAAGGAGAGGGTGAAGCTCCCTTCACAGACAAGAACCCCTTCTGTACTGGGGTCACTCAGGGCCACAGATTTAGACAGTCCTCTAAAGCACTTGGACAGCAACCAGGAGTCAGGTCCCTAATACTGGGAACTACTAACACCTGGTCTCTATTGGGATAATGCGGTTCTAAAGTCAACAGGTCTTTCTGAAGCTCTTAATTAGACTTCAAGCCAGAGTGCCTTGCATTTGAAGTTTGCTAATGGCTTCAGGCACAGCTGGCCCTGCTGACCCTGACACCTGTGTAGTGTGGAAGGTCCCAGGGAGGCAGGCAGAGAAATTAAGGCACAGGATTTCTGAGAATACTCAGGAAGGCCCAGAGGTTGCTTGTCCTAGTAGGGAGGGTCAGACCAGGGAGGTTCTGAGCTGGGGAGCACAGAGGACAGAGCAGCCCTTACCTGCCAGCCCATGACCACAAAGTTTGGGCATGCTTTTCCTGGTCCAAGGTAAAAACCACCTCTTGAATGAATGGCATTTCTAAGTTGGTGTCTCCTCTAATGAGTCAACACTATGAAGGCTAGAGAAGACCCCTGTGTGAGGGACAGTTGGGATGGCTCCAGTCCAGTGACATGCCCAGGGTGAGCACAGGGTACTGGGTACTGGGTTTCTTCAATACAGGACTCAGGCTATCACAAGGGGGAGCCCCTCATTTGTCATAAAAAATGATTGAGTCCTAACCAGTTGGAAAGAGAGGTGGCTTTTCCAGAGATTTGTGTCACTATTCTCCAGGCAATTTCATTGAGTTCCAAATCAAAAGAGACACTTCCAGCATCTGTCTGCCACTGCAGGTGCAGGGGGGTCCCTTGGGAAATGACCATGTGGGTTTAGTGTTGACATTATCAATGCACTCAAGCGAGTCGACCATTGTTGTAGGGTGGGAATCAGAGGAATGTTCAGAGAGACCTGGGGTCCTTGTCTGGTTCTAGCCAGCCCTAGCCCCATGACAGGCAGGCCACTGGATCTGCCCCATCTGGTTGATGCTTCAATTTCTCATGAATGTGGTAATGAAGAAAAGACTGGAGACACTGGTGAATTGGTCACTGTTTTTACCGTAGGCTGCTGTGTAGGATGGATCAGTCCTACCCCTAGAAGGCTCAGAATATCACTTTTGAGGAGCAGAGTTCAGGTTGTGATGGGACAGGAGAATTTGGGGGGATAAGGAAGCAGCTAAAAGGGTTGCGAACATCCAGGTGCAAGCACACAGTCTAGGACATTGGTTTGCTTAGAGAAGGTACGCAGACCCCAGTCTTTGGCTTCCTTCAACTTTCAAGGTGTTTAGGACTTGTTGTTTGGATAAATTGGTTTTGGGCACTCATCCAGAGGCTCTGCAGTGCACACCCCCTCCATCCTTCATCCAGAGGCTCTGCAGTGCACACCCCCTTCATCCTTCATCCAGAGGCTCTGCAGTGCACACCCTCTCCATCCTTCATCCAGAGGCTCTGCAGTGCACACCCCTCCATCCTGAGGCTCTGCAGTGCACACCCCCTCCATCCTTCATCCAGAGGCTCTGCAGTGCACACCCCCTCCATCCTGAGGCTCTGCAGTGCACACCCCCTCCATCCTTCATCCTGAGGCTCTGCAGTGCACACCCCCTTCATCCTTCATCCTGAGTGCACTGCAGTGCACACCCCCTTCATCCTTCATCCTGAGGCTCTGCAGTGCACACCCCCTCCATCCTGAGGCTCTGCAGTGCACACCCCCTCCATCCTGAGGGCTCTGCAGTGCACACCCCCTTCTTCCTGAGGCTCTGCAGTGTACTCACCAAGAGCTACTTGCTGTAGGTGCCGCTGGTTGATGGCATCTTTTAGCTGACCTGTCAGAGACACAAAGAAAAACCACCAGAGTGTTTCCAACAGGCTGAGAGAAGACGTCACTTTAGGAGAACCTGGCTGGCAAACTGAGGCAGAAAAAAAAAGTCCAGAGTTGGGGGGACCCTGGCAGGCACAGCTTGGAGTGAGAGCCCTTCTGTATCCCAGATTGTATTGGAAAGGAGAATATGAAGATGGGCGTTAGAGAATCAGCCTGAATCTCACCTTGGGGGTCAATCATCTTATGGTTTAATCATGTAAGCCTGTCATTCACAATCTTTGCTAGGGCCCTGATCTCTTAAATAATCCATTATTAATAAAGAAGGAGGGAGGATATAGTCCTTTAATAACTTAGAAGAACCGCTCTTCAATCCAGTCATTTTTTTTTTAAAGCTGTATGAAAAGTTGATTGCAGGTTATGAAGCACATATAATTCTGGGTCATGTTAGATGGAGGTCCACAAGAGTCACAGAGTTCTGTGGAACTGGGATCAGAGTGTGACATTTATTCTGGGTGCTTCTTTCACAGGAGACGTTTGCAATTGGAAAATGTTCAGCAGAGGGGCGAGGAGATGGCTCAGTTGGTAAAGTGCTCATTGAACAAATAGCATACTCAGAACCCACACAAAAAGCTTGGCATTGTACCCCACCCAGCACTGGAGAGTCAGAGATATGAGGTCCCTGAAGCTTATTGGCCAGGCAGACTACTGAATCAGTGAGCTCCAGGTTCAGTGAAAGAGCTTGTCTCAAAAATATGAGGGGGGAAGTGATGGAGAGATATCCAACACCAACCTCTCTCCCTCTCTCCCTCTGTCCTTCTCCCTCTCTCTCTCTCTCTCTCTCTCTCTCTCTCTCTCTCTGTCACACACACACACACACACACACACACACACACACACACAGAGAGAGAGAGAGAGAGAGAGAGAGAGAGAGAGAGAAAATATCCAGAAGATGGTGACTGGGAGGTGATAGGTCAGAGGTCATGCTCTGTGAGGATTTTTGAGGTTACCTGATATACTTTGATGGAGAAGAAAGACAAGGAGCTGGGATGAGAACTTCCTAGATAAAGCAGTGGCGTGTGGATGCTTTATTCTGTTTAACTTGGGAGTGGGTGCATACGGAAGTCAAGCCATAGGAGGGCCAACTTGGGAGCTCAGGAGGAGGAAACAGTTCACAATTGGGTGTTCTCAGGCAGTCCTACTGTCCCAGGACAGCAGCAACAAGAACCTCTCAAAAGCACCAAGCAAGAGCATTTTGTGGGTTACTAGGATGAAAATTCCCATCCTTAGAGGATTTGGGAATTGGTGACTCTGGGCTTCCTCTATCTTGAAAATCCTAAAGTTGGGGGCTTGAGACCTGGGCAGTTCTTGGGTTAGTGTGAGATATAACACACTCATTTTAACTTAATGCGGTTTAGAGCATGTCCCAAGTGGGAACTGAGATCTGGACACTGGGGGGAGCTGGTGAGCCTCACTGATCCTTTGTCTACAGCTCCACTGTGATGATGAGTAGACAGTGTGTTCATGGGAGACCTGATCATTTAGGAGAGTGTTAGGCGATGCTAAGATGGAGAAGGATGTCACAGCTCATTCAGCCATTCAGCTTAACTCCAACCAAAAGAACGAGCTAGACCCCTTTCCCCAACCAGTTTCACAGAGAAAGCCGTAGAGAATAAATTATTCCTGTGGAGTCCATACCTGCTTCACTTCCCCTTCCAGAACTGAGAGGATTATTTCTGGTTGGCAGGGAGGGTGCCACACTCTCCCCAGCTTGATGGCCCCTCCAGGTTAAGCATCAACAGTTCTTCAGTGATCCCTGAGGTGGGGGTGGATCACTGCTTCCAGGTATGTGATCACCTAGGGGCGGTGGTCCTCCATCCTCCTAATGCTTCAAACCTTAATACAGTTCTTCATGCTGTGGTGATCCCCAACCATAAAATTATTTTTGTTGCTGCTGCATAACTGTAATTTTGCTACTGTTATGAATTGGAATGTAAAATGTATCAGTAAATCATAATTGTAAAATGAAATCTGATATGAGGGACATCTGATATCTTACCCCTTGGAAAGGGTTGTTTAACCCCCAGAAGGGTGGAGGCTCCCAGACTGAGAAGCACTGACCTATGGTGAGGGCCTCAGGTACCTGTAGGGCTGTGTACTGCCCTACACTGGAGAAGGGTATAGACTAAGAGGGAGCTGAGGGCCGGTCTGAGCACTAATTGCTCCCCAGTTCTAAGTAGGGGAGGGTGAATGAATCACTGGAAGTGTGCTGGGGGCTGGGATGAAACCTGGCTTTGAATGATTGCATTTTCATGTGCATACAATTTTTCTTCTCTTAAAGGAACATAATGGTTTAATTACAGAAAATGAAGATTTAAAAAAAATGGTTTCTCATGTTATTCCTAAGCTGTAACTATCAAAGCAGCATTTCTTTAAGTTGTATTGCATTAGGTCGTTAAGTTTTAGAAGCAGACGATGGGGCTGCTGACTTACGTTTCATTAAAAACCCAGTAAATAAAATTTAGCTTGGTATTAGGACAGACCTTCCAGCAACTTCTGGAATGATCCTGAACGCACTTCTGCTGTTTTGTACTATGTACTTATGGGAAGCTATACTAAAGAGTCAGCCCTGAAAACATACATACAAGCAACATTATATGGACTGAGTAGTTAGTATTTACATTTAAGTAAAAAGGGGCATGAAAAAGATGGGAGACATATGGGATAATTTTGAGGGAAGAATGGGAAGGGAGAAATGATGTAATTATATTAAATGTTAAAGAATAAAAAATTAAGATGGAAATTAAAAGGGGAACCCTGCTTTGAAGCCCCAAATCCTCCCAGGAAAACTCCCTCCCAATGTTCTGAAGAAAGAATCTCTCCGATGTGCCCAACAACGCACCCCTCCCCCATGCCTCCTCTCAACCTGTCCTTCCTTACCACAGCAGCAAGTGTCCCAGCAGTCATCTCCAGTCCCCTGCTTCCCACGGCAATGATGGCTGCCCAGGCCTGAGGGGAGCAGGCTTTAGCAGACTAAGAAGA
Source organism: Mastomys coucha (assembly GCF_008632895.1). Lineage (NCBI taxonomy): Eukaryota > Metazoa > Chordata > Mammalia > Rodentia > Muridae > Mastomys > Mastomys coucha. Next base: position 64,639,793 of record NW_022196909.1, on the reverse strand, counting down.
GTAAGGATTTCCTATAGGCCCTGGCTTGCTCATGTAAATGAAAAGGGAAGATTGGACCAGGACTGTGAATTCTCTAAAATCTACACACATGCAAATGTGCTCTCAGAATAAGGCATCCCTAAGGGACAAAAGAGTGGGCCTTTATACCGTCCCATAATGACATGATAAAGGCAGGTGTAAAGTGTGACTCCCTATGCTCAGGTTGGCTGAGCTGACTGACATCCCCCACCATATGGCATTCAGGCTGGGAGAGCCATAGCCCCAAATTAGCGTCCAAAAATAGCCTTATGGCTGACACCTAATTATACTTGCCAGCAGAGGCATTCTTCAGGCAAAGATAACAGTCTCTCTAATCGGCAGGATCTTGCAGCTCCATGGGTTTTGGCAAAGGAGGAGCTGAGGGGGATTGCAGAATTCGCTCAGCATGAGGCTTGCTGTCATTACTACAGTGATAAATTTGTGGGTTTTGGCCAGGATTCCTGGATATTTTCCCTGTGTAGAGGTAGGGAAGAGATGAGACAGAAACTGAGGAGTCCCTGCCTAGGCAGGAGACAGCCTGAGAGGGAAGCATTGGACCCAGATTGGGGCAAGACTTAACCAGTAGGGTATGACTTACAATGTTATGTGCAAGAAATGCCTTTTTCCCTCTGAGGCAGTCATCGAAGGGGTGGGTGTCAGTGGGGGCAGATGGGGTACTCTAAGCCTGTACCCCCCTCTAGAAACACTCTAGAGATGTGGGGCCTTGGGGCACTCAATCAGATCAGAGCACATGGAGGGTGAGTTGTAGGTGGTAGGGATGGATTCTCTGGACCCGAGCAGTCCCTGGGACAAGTGTTATCATCATGGAGAAACAAAGCTGACTCCACATCCTGGCACTTGCTGTGTTTAGGAGGCAAGAGTTTTCCTTAAGCCTCGTGCTTGGTTTCGAATGTAAACTAGCTTGAGATCCCTCACTAAGTGGAAGCTGGTCCTGAGGACCGCAGTTCACTTAAGATTGTAGCAGCAAGGCTTTGCAGGCAGCTCTTGTAAGGACTCCCTTCCCGCCCTGCCTCCCTGCTTTCCCCACTACTTCCTCCTTCCCTCCCTTCCTCCCTCTCTCCTTTGCTCCCTTCTTCCCTCTCTCCTTTCCTCCATGCCTCCCTCTCCTCCTCCTTCCCTCCCTTCCTCCCTCTCTCCTTCCCTCTCTTCTTCCTTCCCTCCCTTCTACTCTCCCTCCTCCCCTCCCTCCCTCCCCCCTTCTCTTCCTCAACCTCCTTCCTTCTTTTCCTTCCCTGCTTTTTAGAGATAGTTTCTCACTATGTAGCTTTGGCTGACTGTTCTGGAACTCTCTATGGAGTAGACTAGGTTGGCCTTGAAATCACTGAGCTCTGCCTCCCTCTGCCTCATGAGTGCCAGGACTATAGGTGTGAGCCACCAAGCCCTGTTCTTCTAGGGATTCTGGGATGCTATGCCACACTGAAGATGCTTGCATTGCTACCAAGCATACGTATTCATCACTTGTCATTTAGTGCTATGTCTAAAGTGCCAGGTGACACAGGGCAGTAGGGTACACCAGGAAGCCAGCACACTACAGGAGTCAGGGAATTGCTGGTCTACACGCCCTTTCTAAGGTGTCAAACATGGCTGACTTTGTTCATCCATGGTGACTGCTCTCTTAATTCCCTTTCATCACTATAATAAGGTACCAGGGGCAGGCTAACTTTATAAGTCAAAGAGGGTTTTAGCTCATTGTTTCATAGCTGAGGATCCAAATAGAGCCATGCAGGTTCTGATGAGGGCCCCTCCTTGGTGACATTACATCATGGCAGATGGCAGTGGTGGAAGAGAGTGGAGAAAGTCATGCTGCCAAACAGGAAGCCAGAAAGAGGCCGGGATGCTACATCAAGTTATCAAGTCCCTTCTTGATAATAGGCCACCGAGCACCTGGAGACTTCCCGCTGACCTCTAGCTCCCCTGGCTGCAGGCATAGCTCAGCAGATAAACACCTGACCAAGGTTTTGATCCCCAGAGCCCACTTAAAAAGTCAGGAATGGTAGGATATGCCTGTAACCCCTCTTGGAGGCCTCTGAAGGGTGAGCAGGCCCAGGTGAGAAAATTCCTGTCAAGAAAACAAACAGGCAGAGCACAGTGATCAAGGAAAATCAGCTACCTCCCACTTCAGGCCTCCACATGTAGGTATCTATATGCACTCATACACAAACATCTTTCCCCCAAAAGAAGATTCCACAGGAACCTCACATCCTACCCACTTCAGTAGCTGTCTTTCTAATATAGCACATAGGTTGGATGAAGCTAAGTTCTGTATCATTTTGTAGGTAGTGGAGATGAGTTATGTAGTGTAACAGCTCCTGCCATAAGTTAAGCATTCCTTCACACAGGAAGCGCCTTAAACAGGAAGATAACTCGAAATAGCTTCAGGAAGTTCCTAAAACTGAGCAGATTCACTAGGCCCCTCCCAGTCCGAGTAAAGGAAGCTGAGCTGCCAAGAAGACTCACAGACAAGCCAATCTACAAATAAAGACTCTGATATAGGTGTCTGTGAGTCTCTGATATAGGTGTCTGCTCCTATAAGCAATCCCTAAAATCCATTGTTTCATCACATTTAAGTTTGGTGGTATCTGTGCTTTGGTCTGTTGTGGGCTTCATATCTGGGGTGAGTAGATTGTATGTGTGTGTGTGTGTGTGTGTGTGTTGCTGTGTATGTGTGTGCGCGCATGCTTGTGTATGTGTTGTGTGTGTGTTAAGTCTCTTCAGGAAATGTTCTGCCACACAACGGTTCAAATCTCAACTTCTCAGTAGGTGCTTTACAACTGTAGGTAGGTTTTAATTTCATCATTTGAAAAATTGAGTGGATATTACTGAAGTGACATGTGTTTGACCATATCTGAAGATGCCTGGTGTGTGTGTGTATGTTGGGTGTGTACAAATAGGTATATGTAATATATCACCTAATTTTAGATATCAAGGTTAATATTTAGCATCAGGAAGTTCCTGAAAGTAACAGGAAGCCTAGTGAATCTGGCTAAATGGAGACCACACAGTTTCCATGATGGACCCTCAAAGGCCAAGCTGCGGATGCTAAGGCAATGGTAGACGTTCTGGAGTGGGAGGGGTGATTTAAGAAAGGCTATAACTTAACTAGATACAGAAAAGAGCTGGGGTGTCCAGGAGGGTTGCACATGTGTGCTACAAAGACAGGTACAGTGCACACGCAGCAGAGGAGGAGGGGCTGAGGGATCCCACCTATTCTGCAGGCAGACATTAGATCTCGCCATCCAGATGGTGGTGGGAGGAAGCAAAAGTGGAGAGGGATGCAATGCATTCCTACTAGAGTGTGGGGTCCCAGATAACCCAGGGACTCAGGAGCCAGGTAAAAATGTAGTCTTCTGTCTGCGTATACCATAGGTGAGCCTCACAAGCCTTAGAACTGGGGCATCGGAAGAATGGATCTACTATGCTCCCTGCCTGAAGGGAGGGGCTTGCTCGGCAACAGGAGGTCATGGTTGAGGTTCTGACTCCATAATGCTGAGGAGGCCAGTTTCTCTGTAATAACAATGAAGATCTGAGATAACCAGCACATTAGATCCCTCGGAGCGGTTTGTAAAAATAATGGGCCTGGGATAAATTAAATGTGTAATCCTTAGATGGATTTCCAACAAACAGAAGTATGTAAATCCTTTGAAGGCTTACAATTAGACAATTCATCCTCTCACTAATGTAGCTAATGTATAGCTCATCGGGCTTGTTAGTATAATTTTAAAGTCTGTTGAGGCAGGGACGCCATCTCTGCTCAGTACAGCTGTAGTTCAGGAAACACAAAAGAACAGCAAGAAGGCTTTGCTGGCTTAGGCTCCAAGGCATGCTTCTGAAGTCGGGAAGCAGAGCAGAAATCGACAATGGTGAACTGAGCAGGAGCCTGGAACCCGCCAGGCTTCTTGGCTCCAGAAAGAGGAAGATAACTGGAAGTGCACTGTGCAAAACAGTGGTGAGAGCCAGGCTCAAGGGTGAGACTGTGGGCTGAGGTGAGGCTCCTGCCACCATCCTGAAGGGAAGAGGCCTGGAGGTGGGAGGAAAACAACATGCTTGAAGCTTTGTTTGAGGGGCTCTGGCTCCTACCCCACTGCAAGCCCCAGGATGGAGAAAGAGGGCAGAGGAAGGGAGGAAGAGAGGCAGGTGAACCAGTCCAGCTTCCCTCATGCTGCTAGGCCCAGCTGCTCAGCATCTCTACAGCAGGAGCTGCAATGACCAGGTAGCATTGTGAGGCAGTCCTCCTGATTGTCTCTGTCAGAGCTGCCTCTGGTTGGGGGAGGGGCTGGAGGCTCCATCAGCAGGGAGGAGTGGTCATAAAGAGAAAGAGCCAGGGCAGTGAGTTGGGTGTGTCTCAGGAAAAAGAGGGGAGCACAGGAAGGCTGATACAATCTACACGCACAATGTTAGAAAGAAGAGCTAAGTCAACAGGCAAGTCACAAGTGGGCTACAAGAGAGGTTTATTTGACAGGCAGGTAGAATTTTATGGAGATAGAAGTCCAGAGACCTGGGCTGTCTTCTTTGAAGGCTTAAAATCAGACAATTCACCCCCAAATAATGTTTGAATAAGCCCTTGCCAAACCCATCTCCCACTCCACTCCCTTCTCCCTCTCCCTCCCTTCCTCCTCTCTTCCCTTCTCTCTCTCTCTCTCTCTCTCTCTCTCTCTCTCTCTCTGCCTACACATCAGAATGTAGCTACTGCTCCAGTGTCACCCTGCATGCCACCATGATCCCTGACATGATGGAAATAGACTAAACCCCTGAAGCTGTAAACAGACCCCCAATTAAACACTTTCTCTTATAATAGTTGTCTTGTTGAAGGTGTCTCTTCTCAGCAATAGAAAATGACTAAGACAATATGCGTGTGCATATGTATGTATGTAAGATTTTTACAGCACCCAGTTAGTCCTGAAACTTGCTATGATGACCAGGCTGCCCTTGAACCTACAGGAATTTACCTGTTTCTGTCTCCTGAGTGCTGGGATTAAAGGCATGTGCCATCACGGTCAGTTTTGTACATATGTATTTTTATCCCCATGCCTCATGACTCTTTTCTCACTCTCCTTTTCTCTCAGTAGCAACCATTCTAATAGGCTTGATGTAAATTCACTTATCATCTGTATCCTTACAATTTGTTTCAAAGTTTCCTGTGTAATGTTCAAGCTATGGAAGTAATGTCCGTTAAGCCCAGCTACTCGGTAAACTGAGGCAGGAGGCTGGCAAGGTCAAGGCCAGCTGGGGGAAGTTAGTGAGACCATGACTCAAAATAAAATGTTACATTGAAAACAATGATGGCTGGGTTCTGTCCCTAGCATTCCTTCTCTTCCATAACACAGACAGATATATGGACAGACAGGTGGATGGATGGATGGACAGATGGACACACACACATACACACTACTGTTAGGCTTCTGATCTTTGCCTATACTCCTCTGTGTGCACCTAGTTCTCAGTTTCTAGCTGCTATAAGCAGCCATGGTGCATTGCTCGGCATTGGACTCTCTCCTTAAGTCTAAACATCTGGGTTGTTCCCATGCTCCCATTCCTCTGGCAGGAAGTGGTATGCGTGACACGGGTTTCTGCTCAGCCGTGGCCTTCTGTGTTTAGTGTGGGTGCTGCCATACTGTCTACACTCCCAACGCAGAGGCTTTAGGGTGTGCTGAGGCTCCTCAAGGACACTGACGATGGCATGAGGTGACTCTCACTGATGGTCAGAATAGCCAGAAACTGGAAACAGCTTGGGGGCCAATGACTGAAGAATGAATGGTAAAAATGTGGTATGCTTACACAATGAAATATTATTAAGCTGTTAAGAAATATGAAAGTAAGAATTTTGCAGGTCAATAGAACTAGAGTGTTGTAGCCCCAGCTCAGAAAGAAAAACATTTGCATGTTTTATCTCTCATATGTAGATGTTAGCATTTGTGCATTAGATCTCTCTGTTTTGTTTAGGATTTTCATGGTAGTTAGGTAGCTTGTTGGGTACCCAGGGAAATCTCCCAAGGAAGGGAAATGAAAAATAAAGAAGAAGGTAGAGTGAGAGGATTATCAGGAGCAGAAGAGAGCAGGATAGAGGAGGGAATATGGGGAGAGGCGACTAATACCACAAGCCTTTTGAAAAGCCATATAGAAATGCACTCCTGCAGAGGCTTCTTATAATACATACGCATGTAAAAGGAGTTTCAGTGAAGTCACCACATAATGTAGAAACAATACCCCCAAGCAGACCCCATATATCACCAAATAAAACCCCCAGTGGCAGGAACAGGTTACATCATCTTGAGTTGTTAGCCAGAGAGGCCCCATAAACTCTCAAACATTACAGACTGTTGACAATGCTATTGGTTGTGCTCCACTTGACTGCAAGACCTTATTGCTGAAGCCACTGCTTACCTGTATCACAGAACATGGAGAAGTCAAGCTGGCGCTCAGCGGCCTCACCTCTACTGACTGGTGTCCATAGAGCTGGAAGGGGCTATGCATGAGGCCAGAGGATAAGAGTAGTCATCACCGTGGCCTGGGGTGAGGCCCAGCAAGACGTCCTAACAGGGCCAAGTGTTAGCATGCTCTTTTCGTTTTGAAAGGGATGGCATGCAGAGGCCATCCTAGCAGTCAAGTGACCCTGGGGCCAGCATCATTAGCTTGGACACCAGGCAGATTGCTAACTGTAACTTGGGGCTGGGTCAGTGCACCTTTGTTTCCTCACCAGAAGAATGGGGACAAGAGTATGTACACGAGGATTGAATAGGGGCCTGCGTGTAAGATGCTTAAAATAGGGGACTAGGGCCTGGCATGCCAAGAACCACATGAGCATCCAAGCTGAGATGGTTGGCAAGGAGGAAAGATGTGGGTGCAAGAGACAGTGCTGGCAGACAAGACTGTGGACTTAGTGAGTGAACATGAAAGACTGTGTGAGTGTGTGAGTGTGTGTATGTGTGAGTGTGTGAGTGTGTGTGTGTGTGTCAGAGAGGGAGTGGGGACTAAATCTAAGCAAGATGAAGACAGGATGGTAGGGTGCTATGGGGAGATGGTTCGGTGGTTAAAGCATTTCCTTGCACATCTGTGAGGACCAGAACTCCAGGCCCCAGAACCCCTAGTAATGACAGGTGAGAGTGGATGGCTTCCTGTAATTCCAGCTTCTAAAGGCCAGGACAGGGGTCCCCAGAGCAAGCAAGGCTAGCTATATTGGAGAGCTCTGGGTTTGACTAGGTAGAAAATCAATCTAGGATGATTGTTCGCACCAACATTGCACCCTCACACAATGCACATACTTGTATATGAGTATTTCCCCCACATGCCAATGTGCATACACACATGTAAAAAGGGAAAGAAAAGGAGACAGACACCAACAGAGCCACAGCACGAGGTTTAGCTGGGAGGGCACAGTTGTAACAACTATTGCTATTGCTTTTGCTCTTTAAAACCCGGAAGAATAAAGGCACAAGGAGAGGCAGCCAAGGCAGTGTAAGAAGAGAAGAAAGGTGGAGTTAGTGTTGTAGGGAGAGGGTGTCTGATTCAACAGAAGGCATGACGGAGAAAAAGGAAATGAAGAAATGGATGGAGGAGCTGGGGAGGAGGCTCAGTAGTTAAGAGCATGTGTTGCTCTTCCAGAGGACCTGGGTTTGGTTCCTAGAACCCACAAGGTAGCTCAGAAGCATCTGGAACTCCAGGGGATCTGACTGATGCTGTCCTTTAGCCTCGTAGGACACTGGGCATGCACGTGAAGGTGCACATACGAGAAAATACTCATGCACATTGTAAATGTTGCAGCTCAGAGGGGAAAGGTATCCTGCTAATCTCGAGCTAAGGAATACCACAAAGTCACACAACAAGCCTCACACAAGAGACTCTGTGAGAGTGATATGAGAGGGTGGCTGCCTCTGCTCGGAAACTGAGCAGAGGCAAGCTTTATATAAGGTTCCTAGTGGGTGGGGTTTTCCAGGGTGGAGATTGGTGGGATTTAAAATTACGTCCAGGGATTGGTGGGATTTGGTGAGTTTACAAACACAGAAGTGGGTTCAAAGCTTTTTCCCTACACACATAAACTAAACTTTATTTTTAAATAAATGAATACATATACAGAGTCCTCTGCTTTGTTAAATTATAGCAAAATCTCTCTCTCTCTCTTTCTCTCTCTCTCTCTCTCTCTCTCTCTCTCTCTCTCTCTCTCTCTCTCTCTCTCTCTCTGTGTGTGTGTGTGTGTGTGTGTGTGTGTGTGTGTGTGTGTGTGTGTGTGTTGGCATCTGGAGAGACCAGAAGTTTCTCTTAGAGCTGGAATTCGAGGTAGTTGTAAGCACCTCAGGTGAGTGCTAGGAACTGAGCTCTGGCTTCTACAAGAGCATCATTAGTCTTCTCTCCAGTCTCAAGGCAAACATTCTAAAGCCTACTCATCCCAAAATGACAGTTCCATTCTCCAGAGGTCGACCATTCTGTTCTTCCATTTAGTATACTAAATGTCATCTGTGATAAAGTAATGCATCCACAGCCCACTCTGAAAGGATTTCTAGAAAATCCCACTGGAGCAAGCAGACTCCCTCTCTTTTTCTTTCTCCAGGGATTCCCCAAAAGATGTTCAACGCCGTGGCCCTCTTGCAAAAGACGGGATCTTCCGTGGTACTTGATGAGGTCCTCAGCCTCGGATAAAGTCAGCATATACCATCCAGGCTCCTGAGATGATATCTCCTTTCTTATCATCTGAACGCTGCACACGGTTTGGGGAGTGTGCTGTGACTGGGAGACTCAGCTTCTTTCTATGGGGTGTTCATTGGGGCTAACCACATAATCATCAGAATTACACAGGACTGGCACATTCGTGTGTGCTTGGCTTTGGTATATGCTCTATTACACTGATGTCACGATTCCATTCTGAGTGAATATTCCACATACACAGTCAGAGGATTAAGTAAATAGGTACATTTGTTAAAAGCTTGAACAGGCATAGAGTGGACAGAGAAGGAAGCATGGGTTTTCTACTCAACATGAACTGGCCCAATACCATGAGGCTGAGAGGTACAGCACCTGGGTTTTATTTGTGTTCCTCACCCACTACAAGACGTCACTTTAGATGCTGGGACGGTCCCACCTCAACTAAGGAGGGACACAGCCAGCTTCCTGGGCCTACCCTAGTAGGGGCACAAACAGAGTCTACCATAGTCTTCCTCTGGATGCCAGGGTGCTGTCTGGGCCAAGGACAAGGCCTGAGTGGTGCCCTCTGATTTTCTGCCATCATCCTTGAGGGTAGAACAGGGCACACTCACTGGGGTGCCTGGGGACATCTACGGTGGGGCAGCTACTTATTTCTAGTGTCCCTCTGTTCACACTGGAAGTTCCTCACTACCTGGAGGCAGGAGGCAGAAGGCAGCACTCATTTCAGCAGAGGGGTCTAAAACCAGCCCTGAACACTCACATGTGAGTTTTGCAAATGTATATAGTTTTAAAAACTTAGATTAAGACATGAAGACTGTCAGTTTAAATTTTTTAATATATACACCACACTCTTCTACTATAAATTAAGACTTGATTCTGTTCATTTTACATTAACTAGTGCTTACAAAAAGCTGGAAGGAAGAAATCCACCCTGGTTCAGGTCAGCAGGGTTCTGTGAACCAATTAGCTCAGCAGAAACATGTGCCTGTAGGAATTTTTCTCCCTATGCAGAAGCTGGACAGCATGACGCACTTGGAAGCACAAAACAAAATAGAAATGGGATCAATTTCCAGGTCTGAAAATCTCTTGGAGAGCTAGAGAGATGGCTCAGCAGTTAAGAGCACTTGTTCTTGCTGAGGACCTGTGTTCAGTTCTCAGCATGCACACGAGGGCTCACAATTGTCTGCAATTTCAGTTCTAAGGCATCTGATGCTCTCTTCTGGCCTGTGGGCGATGAATGCATTCAATGCACACATACACATGCAGGCAAAGTACTAAGATAGATAGATAGATAGATAGATAGATAGATAGATAGATAGATAGATAGATAGATAGATAGATAGATAGATACATACATACATACATACATACATACATACATACATACATACATGGATGGATGGATGGATAGATGGATAATGTTTTTAAAAAGACTGTAGCTCAGTGGTAGAGTGCTTGGGCAATGTGTATAAAGTCCTTCTGAGTTCAGTCCCCAGTAGCAGGAAAAGTAAATGAGTCGCCCCCTTCTTGGTGCATGGATCAGTTGCTTCTTTCTGAAATCATAGTCTAATTTTTAGCAGCCCTTGGCTCTGTGTCTGCAACTGCTTATCATGAGGTTCAGATATGTGAGTGCAACCTGGGCCAATAATTCGTGGGAGCCAAGGAGGGCTGAGCACAAGGGCAGGAGGAGCTGGTGGGAAACTAGGGAATCATGGTTGAGATGCACAGCAGGGAAGTAGAACAGGTCTTCAGAGACAGCTGGGAAGTGAAGACCCGGAGAACTACAGAGGTAGGGCTGGCCTTCAATGGATGATGGAAGGAACATGGGCTTTGGGGACAGTCTAACTAGTGCTGGTCACAGACACCTGCTACCTGCATCCTTGGTTACTTAATACATTTGGGTTTCCTCATTAAAACAAGGTGCTGAGAGGCTGGGGAGACAATGAGTGAAACATTGTTAGGGTGCTTTTGTGTGAGTATATGATGCTGGGGATGGAACCTGGGCTACCTGCATGGGAGGCAAGCGCTCTACCACTGAGCCACACCCTCAGCCCTGTTACTGTCATTCTTTAGTATACTGGCTCTAATATCAAGTTTATTAAATTTAAAGTATATCTCCTTCAAACATGAGGACCTGAGTGTTATCTCCAGAACCCATGTAAACAAACAAACAAACAAACAAATCACAGTGTATGCTAATACTGCTAGTTCAAGGAAGGTACAGATGGTAGGATCCCTGAGTATCCCTCGCCTGCCAGCCTAGATGACTTGCTGAGACTTATGCCAATGAGATATGCTGTCTTTAGAAAATAGGTGTATGGCACTGCCCACCCTCCAAATGCGTGCACCTGAACACATGGGTTCACTTGAGTGCAAGCATGTGCAAGGCCCCTGCCCCCCAACACTGATTTTTCAAGGTTGTTGCAGAATCAGAAAAAGCAAACAGAGTGTTCCATACTGTCTCAAAAGTTTCTATGTGTGTGGTAAGAGGCAGTCATAATGGCAGCAATAGAAAGGGGGAGAGAGAGGTTCAGTTGTCTGAGGCTGTGATTCTGTTACAATAGGTGTGACCTTTGAGTCTTCCCCTGTTCTGGTTGATGGAGACAGCTCTCAGGCCTCCATGAACAGGATGTCTTGAGCCCCACAGGCTTCCCTGAAGTGCCTCCATCCCCTGGGGAGGACACACTCATTATGGCCTCACAGTGGTCCAAATCAGAGGTACCCATTCAGCTCACATTCCCCATCCACTCTGCCTTCTGATGACTTATCCTACAGCTCTCCGTCACTTTCATTAGTAATGGGGTCTTTTCACAGTCCTTTATAGTCAGATATGATTGATTCCCATAATTGGAAGCAAATGGCTTTTTAATAAGCTTGCTTGAAATGCTGGTGGTTAATGGTCTCATTTCTGGAGCCTGTGATGATTCTGACCCTCATCCCGTTACTTTCTTTCAGAGAACAGACTAAGCTGCTTTTGTCTAAAGGGTTTCAAAGGGTTTCAAAGGGGAGAGGAAGGGAGGAGAGGTGGAGATGGACCTTGCTGCTATACTGCGGAGCCAGGCTTCCAGGAAGTGGTGCTCTCTATCTCTCAACACGAATTCTTCCAGTGTGCAATTCTAGCCCAGTCTTTCTCTCAAAGTCCAGCCCCAGTGAGTCCTACCTGCTCACTTGTGGGATAATAATGAAACAAGAAGTTGGAACTAAGGGACAATGCAGACACATAACCAGGGAGGGTGGCGGTGGCAGAGGAGGGGGTTGGGCTGTCTGTAGTGCAGCTTTGAGAAGAGGGGGAAGCTTGAAGCACACAGCCCAGAGCTTCTGCATGCTCACCCATCAATGGTGCAGGAATGTGTAAGAGGGAGGGACACCACCCAGGCTTGAATCCTGCACATGAAGGGCTGACACTGGGAGCAAAGTGCCTGCCGAGCAAGAAAGAAAAGCAGTAGTGGAGAAACAGCTATGGTACACAGAGACAGTGCTGATTTATGAGCTGTGTTAAGACTTCAGGCGAGAGGGAGCCTGAAAACCTTACCACACCCTAGAAATGATGAAAGCATGGGTCACATGACAGACATAATTAGGGCAAATTGGTGGTACTTAAAATATTGTTCAACTTTCTCTCTTTGTTTCTGTCTCTGTCTGTCTCTCTGTCTCTCTGTCTCTCTCTCCCTTTCTCTCTCTCTCTCTCTCTCTCTTTCTCTCTCTCTCTCTTTCTCTCTCTCTCTCTCCCTCTGTGTGTGTGTGTGTGTATGTGTGCTTGTCTATGCTGGGGATGGAACCTAGGGCCTCATGCATGCTACGCAATTATCATGGAGCCACACTTTCAGTCTCATTAATACACTTACTTCCTTTACTGGCTTACTACTTACTCTCTCTCTGTGAATCTGCAAACATAGTGGGCATTTTCTTAGACTTACTTGCAGACCCAATCCTGTCTTTCATATACACAATTTTTCATCAGTAATGTATTTTTATAACATAGGGAGGTACTGGTCCTTCATGGCTAGGGATGGGTGGACTACTGCACTTCTGATGTGGAGCCAGGCATCATGACACCTGCCTGCAATCCCACTACTCGGGGAGGCTGAGCTAGGGCTGTGAACGTCTCCATTTCAGATTTCACACTATGGTCATGCGGTGAGACCCCATCTCTGAATGAATGAATGAATGAATGAATGAGAGAACTAGGAGACCTGGCTGTCATTCCGAGGGCCCAGAACCTGTTTGCAGTTCTCACAGTAGCAGACTCTGGCTTTGCTTATGCACTCCATTTATCCCCAGTTGCCGCAGGGAGGCAGTCATTCTGGGAGGAGGCCTGTTCTCTTGACCTAGCTCGTTCTCCAGGAGACCAGGATCACTGCCTGCAAGGACGGTAATCGCCAGCTTCAGCTTTCTTCAGGGGAATCTGGATATTATCTCTGAGGCAAACACAGCCTTATTTGAGATAACAACATTAGCAAACCTTTTGAGGTCTGCACATATACAGCAAATGCCCACCATGTTTTCTGGGGAAGAGTCTAAGAAGGAGCTAATCTCAAGCACAGGTGCTTGGTAGCAAGACTTATGTGTTTGGTTCTGAATTCCGAGTTCTGACACACAGACTATAGCCATGCAAGGAAGAGGTTCTCCCAGCCCCAACCTTAACCCTAAATGGCTATGTGTGCACTCAAGGTTGATGGTGAATTTGATGTGTCAACTTGGCTGGAGTTTGGTACCTAAATGCTTCATCCAACTTGTCAATATTCTATTGAAATCAACAGATTTTGGGGCTGGAGAGATGGCTTGGCAGGAATAACACCTGCTGTGTAATAAACATGTTTATGAGGACTTGAATTTAGAGCTCCAGAATGTGTGTAAAAACTAGATGTGGCAGTAAGTCTTTGTAAGCCCAGCATTAAGGGGTGAGTGGGGACAGAAGAGTCCCCAGAGCTTACTGGGTAGCCAGCCTGGCTAAATCCATGAGTTTCAGGTATAGTGTAAGACCGTGTCCATAAAAAACAAATTGAGAAAGACACCCAACATGACACTCTGGTCTCCACATGAATATTCATTGATATGCACACACACACACACACATATACACACATACACACACACATATATACACACACATACATACACATATATACACACACATACATATACACACAAATATGCACACATATCATAACACAGAGACAGTTAGGCAGACACACAGACAGCCAGATAACCATGTACAAATATCATCACACACAAATATACACACAAATGTGTACACATATCATAACAGATAGACAAACATGTACGTACACACACACACACACACCAGACTTGGAATAAAGCCAATTACTTTCTTTAACTGGCAGTGGTCCTCACCTGATCAGTTGTCACTTAAGGACATTAAAAAAAAGAATGAGCAATAGACCTAAGGGCCGCAAAGGAGAAGAAATTCTGCCTCTAGGCTGCCTCTGGATATGAACCAAACTCTGGCCCTCCAGCCTTCAGGCCTGCCCTGAATTCTGCAGCCCCTACAATGTTGAGACTCCCTCCTCTCCTTGTGTCCAGACATCCTCTTGCCTCTTGTTTCTCTGGAGAGCATTTTATTATTGTTATTATTTTTATGTCCTTACTCCAGTTTCCCTCTCTCCTCTCCTCCCCCCATCCTAGGTCAGACCTCTCATGGATATCAACCAAACATGGCATATCAAGTTGCTGTAAGACTACGCACCTTCCTTTGTATTAAGGCTGGACAAGGCAAGCCAGTAGGAGGAATAAAGGGTCCCAAAATCTTTCAAAAGAGTCAGAGACAGCCCCCACTCCCTTTGTTAGGCGTCCAAAGAGACCAAGCCACACAACAGGAACTTATATACAGAGGGCCCAGGCGAGTTTAGGCAGCTCCCTGGTTGTTGCTTCAGTCTCTATGACCTCAATGCCATGAGAGGGAGTCCATCCCTGACACTGCCTGGAGGGCCAGGACCCAAAAGCTGGATGCCCAGAGACCCGGGATAGAACCAAACACGACTAGCGAAAGTCAATGAAATGATGCCTAATGATACTCTGCTATTCTCATAGATTGGTGCCTAATCCAGTGGTCATCAGAGAGGCTCCATCCAGCCACTGATGCAAACAGATGCAGAGACACACGCTCAGGAAATCCTGTGGAAGAGGGGAGGAAGGACTGTGGGAGCCACAGGGCTCAAGGAACCACAAGAAACCCTCCAGAATCCAGAGAGTATTTTAATGTGGAGGCCTGCTCCTGTCAGTACAGTCGCTCCGGCACCTGGGGAAAGAATGCTGGGCTGACCAGTGAGACCTACAGCCTGGTCTTGGTCTCACTTTGCATTGGAGTGAAGGAGTGCAGGCAGTCACAACAATAGGAGAACTTAATGAGCTGCCACGAGAAACAGTGACACATAGCAACTTTGCTCTGTTAATGAACTTTCTGAATAGGCCATAGATGGTTTTGCTCTTTTTTTTTTTTTTAAAGACAGGCCTTGGTTACCCTGGAACTTTCTACAAAGACCAGGCTAGCTTTAAAGCACAGGAGTCCCCTTGCTTCTGCCTCCTGAGTGCTGGGATTTAAGGCATACATCACCCTGCCTGGTTGAATCCATAATTTTGGAAAATGACTTATGTACCTTCTTTCCAGGGTTAGCAGTCCAGTATCAAGGAGAGAGTGGATATGTTAATAGACTCCTGTATGAGATATATCCATCTGGGATCAGTTAGTGCCCCAAGGACGGGGCAATGATGGCAGCTCTCCATGAGCCCCATGCCACTCTCTGGGAACCTTCTCACTATACCCAAGGTTTTGAGAAATCTGCTCGGCTTTATCAGATGTGGTGGCCAGGGACCTTAGGTTTTAATTTTTGTTGTGGCTCCCAGCAATGCTGTCACCAGAAGCCAGTGTACCCAGCAGGTGGCAGTCCTTGCTGCATGGAAGTAGATACAGGAAGCCAGCAGGGAAAGACTCCAGGCACAAACCCCAGGACATTTTAGAGGACAGTCCTTTCAGGGACCAGCTGGGGACTTATTTTGAAATGAGTGAACTAATTTCCAGGGGCAAAGCCAGTAGGACTTTGGCCATGGTCTTTTGGGAATAAAAAGGAAGGCTGGTTCTGGCTGTTGTGGGCTGGCGAGGTCTGAGACATGTGGGAGTCATTGGGAGAAATTTCCTTCAGAGCTGTCACCTCTCCAGGAACAAGAACAGGATGGCTTACTGGGGCAAGAAGACCCTGCAAACTGGGAAGGGCACGGCATTCTTTCAAACACAGTTGAGATGATTATATTCCCAAGTCATGCCAGCCCAACTCACAAAATGCTGAAGAAATGAAATCCAGTTAAATGTGTTCTTTTTCACTCTTCTTAAAAAATATCAAGAGCTAATGTTTTGCAGACAGCTCTCTACTGGCCATGCTGGCCAGGCCTTGTGGGGTCCAAAACCAACACACCTGATCCAGATTTGATCCGCAGCATCAGGAGGCCAGAGAAGTGGCCAAAGAATTAATAGAGGAATCTCAGGGTTGCTCTTTATCCCAAGGGGCATCAAGGGCTTAGACCTGAAATTGCTCTTGATTAGAAGTTGTGCGTGGTGAGGGATGGGGAGTAGGTTGTGCTGATGGAGAGAGAGAGGGAGGGGGGGAGGAAGGGAGAGAAAGAGAGGGAGGGAGGGAGGGAGGGAGGGAAGGAAGGATGGAGAGAGAGACAGAGACAGAGACAGAGACAGAGTCAGAGACAGAGAGATGAGAGAAGAGAAAAGCTCATGGTCATCCCAGCCTCGTCTATAGGGTTAGAGTGCCATCCCAGCCTCTTTCTTCTATAGGGGTTAGAGTGTCATCCCAGCCTCTTCTATAGGGGTTAGAGCGTCATCCTAGCCTCTTCTATAGGGGTTAGAGCGTCATTCCAGCCTCTTCTATGAGGGTTAGAGTGTCCCTAGAGACAGACTCCATTGCCCTGCCTTCTTCATGAATACTCAGAACCCTTCTCTTCATACCTATGGGCGTCAATGAGGAACATGATGACCTATTTCTAGTGAGAATGTTGTGTTGGGCCTTAGGATGATGCTTGTGGGATAGAATACGCTTGATGTAATGGCTCTCTCTACCACAGAAATTACTGGAATCTGTTTTCTATGGGTCATCAGATAAATGCTAACGGTGCATTGTGGGGTGTTATTTTAACAATGTGGGGGAAAGGTGTCTTGTGGAATTGTTATTTGCCACCTGGCTCTCAGGAAACCACAACCTATGCTGATGTAAGGGGCAGGTGACGTGTGAGCTACAGCAGCTCAGATGACAGAATGGAGTATCTGGGAAGCAAGCAGAACCCTCATTCCTAACAGTGTCAAGCTATTGAGGACGCTCTCACAGGGGCCTGTCTGTGGCTCTCAGCTCACGTTAGTTCAGGTTCAGGCTGCCACCTCTGTACTGTCCTTCTTTCTCATTTGCATATCTAAGTTGTGATGGGTGTGGAGAACAGCTATTCAGTTAATGTCAGTTTGCTTTCTTTCAGGAACAGATGTGGGTGATTCATTTGGATCAGAGCTCCAGGAAACCCTCTGAAACTGTAAGCCAGCCCCAATTAAATGTTGTTTTTTATAAGAATTGCCTTGGTCATGGTGTCTCTTCACAGCAATGGAAGACCTAACTAAGATATCCGCCCCCGCCCCAACTCACTTGCAATATCCAACTAGGACTCTCTGCTGGAATGTTGACTGATCCTGCTGGCCTCATCTTGCACAAATACCATAACTACAGTGGACCCCTGAGCTCATAAACACAGGCTGAGGTGATGCTGCGCTCTAAGTCTAGGAAATCTCCTGAGAAGTGACAGGCACATCCCTGGAGCATGCTGGCCAAGTCAGTCTAGCTTTGGGGTCTGTATACCTCAGTGAATGTGAGGCTCAGTGATTCTCAATCTTCCTAACGCTGTGGCCCTCTGAAACAATGCCATATATTGTGGTGATCCCCAACCATAGAACTGTTTTTGTTGCTACTTCATAACTGTAATTTTACTAATGTTATATATGTAAATAGCTGATATGTGACTCCTGTGAAAAAGTCATCTGACCCCACAAAGGGGGCTTGACTTACAGGCTGATGTTCTGGACCACTGAGACATCTCACCAGCTCTCATGTGTTGCTGCTGTTGTTCTAGATCTCTCACTGGACTGAAGTGAGGCTTAATCCATCACACTCTTCTCTTAAAGGTGTTGATTATTTTGTAGCCTTCAAGCATGGTCCTCATCTTACTTTAGATGGCTGGTACAGGTAATTGATAGACTTTATGACTTGGTGTCTCTTGTCTGTGGAGTGCTCCTTAGTTATTCACATTTGTTGTCAGGTCACAGGAAGTGAGTGTTCAGACACAGCAGTGCTTGTGAGGACGGTCAAACTATTTCCTAGATTCAGGTCTCATCTTGTCCTGTCTTTATAAGCCGTTTAACAAAACACAACACAAGAGTTACTCAAGGGAGTGGGTGAGATGTCTCCGTGGGTAAGGGTACCTGCTACTGAGCTTGGCCTCCCGAGTTTCATCACGGGAGGCACATGGTGAAAGGAAAGAACTGAATCTTACCAAATTGTCCTCTGGTGTTTATATGTGTGTGAGCTGAGGCAGACACTCATTAGCATACAACAGACAGACAGACAGACAGACAGATAGATAGATAGATAGATAGATAGATAGATAGATAGATAGATAGACAGACAGATAGACAGACAGATAGACAGATAGTTAAATAGACAGACAGACATACTGATAGACCAGATTAATGTTTTTGATATAGATTAAAT
Source organism: Mastomys coucha (assembly GCF_008632895.1). Classification (NCBI taxonomy): domain Eukaryota; kingdom Metazoa; phylum Chordata; class Mammalia; order Rodentia; family Muridae; genus Mastomys; species Mastomys coucha. Next base: position 64,621,347 of record NW_022196909.1, on the reverse strand, counting down.
CAACCAAAACAGTAGAGCTGGTGATAAAACTTCCATTTCATTAGTGAAGTCATCGAACTCTGGCCTGGCAAAGACTTTAGCCATCTGTCTAATGCAGTTATTTCTTCTTGCAGTGGCTGTTGGCCTTAATGCAAGTGATGGAAATCCACTGTGCCCCTGTATGTTTCACCAACAGTCTTGGCAGTATCATGTCTGGGTATGGGGGCAGTGTCACAGTGATGAAGAGTAAACCACTTCCTGATTCACAGTAACTTAGAAGCCAACCAACCAACCAACCAACCAACCAACCAACCAGGCAAACTAGTGTCAACCCTACCCTGCAATTTTTTTTTTGTAAACAGAGAACAGCAACTGTCTAAGTTTCTTTTGAAAATCTTAAGAGCGAAATTAAAATAAGTTACAGGCTGGAGGAAGACATCTGCTACCTATTCAGTAGACAAAGGCCCAACTTACAGAGCACACAGAGAGCTGCTGTGCATCAAAGCAAAAACTCCAACCAGCTAGTCAGCAAAGAGGACTGACACATGAGAAAGGCCCTGTTAGCTGTGCCGGCTGTTTGGGAAAATGCAAATGAAAACAAGGATACACCACAGCTTTTTCTCCAACTGGCAGGAGCTGATGTCACATTCAAGTAAATGTGCGGGAACGTGGGCGCTGCTGTGGACAGGGGGAGTATATGCCAACGAAGCCTTGGGTTGACAGCCAGGGAGCTGAGAAAACTAAACATGGCCGACACCATTCCTCCCTTTTGTGCTACATCTCAATAGCTCACCCTGAAACACTCACATCTCTATGCATAAGTGCATGCATTGTTTTTATAAAAAAAAATGGGGTATGTGTGAAACATTTGTTATAAACGGTCTGATATTACAGTTTATTCACCACCAAAACCAAATAGCACACCCATATATAAAGGGTTCAGTGTGAAAGCATGGTAAGGAATAACATGTGGATGGCCATGTTTATTCCTTGTCTGTCTGTCTGTCTGTCGATCTGTCTTTATTACCAGCCAGTCAGACTTCACCCTATCATCTATCTATGTACCTATATTATTTGTCTGTCACATTATTGATCTACCTACCAATCTGTCCCCTGGCTACAAATGCCACCTACAGAGAAAGATGAGAAGAGGCCTGGCAGTGTTGCAAGCAGTGCATCCCTCTGCAGAGGTAACAGGCTGGCACTGCAGGACAGGAAGTAAAGCAGGACTTTACACTTGGATACACGTACAGGAACCTTCCCCTTGTTCTCATCATTTATTTTCTTTTTTGAGGTCTCAGTTGTCTTTGGTTAACTATAATGTGAAAATGTTAAAACAGAAGCCCTAGAAATAAGCAGCATCTAAGTTTTAAACTGAGGTTGCTCTCACTAGCTTGATGAAACTTGATAGTATAGTGCTCTGGCCAATCCAGGATGTAAATCATCCTTGGTACAGTGTATCCACCAGTCATGAATAACAATCTTCACAGCAGATACACTATCATAGGATAGCAGTATGAGTGCACACGTGTGTGTACGTGTATGGGCTCATGTGTGCATGCACGCATGCGTTCATGCGTGCGTGCGTGTGTGTGTGTGTGTGTGTGTTTAAACACGCATGCGTTCGTGCATGTGTGTGTGTGTGTGTTTAAACACGCATGCGTTCGTGCATGTGTGTGTGTGTGTATGTGTGTGTGTGTTTAAGTACCCGCATCTCATTTTACTTCATGATGATCCCTAGATGCAAAGATGGCTGGCAATTCATGGGAGGCCATGGACACCTCTTTAATTTCTGTCTCCCTACAAGAGGAAGGATGACACAGAACAGTGCAGTCCTCTGCCTCAGTCTGAGAAGTCTCACATTGGATGGTGGTCAGAGCAGAGGCTCAGAACCTGATGGAATGCTGAGACTAAGGGGCTGCTGAGAGCTCAGCCCTAAGTGGGACATCCTTTCCATCCACTCTGAGGCCCAGGGGATGTCACAGGAAAGGGCTGGCAGCACTCAGAACTGTAAGACCTGGAGGATGGGGAGGAGCACTATAAAATGCTGTCATCCAGATGTGACACCATTGATGAAGTCATGAACACATGGCGGCAGCTGTGGACACCTGCACAAGACCACACAGAACACGACAGTAGGAGAGGCCATCAGGAGTGAGAGGGGGATAAGAGAAGGTAGAGGGGTATACTCAGCTCACGAGACACTGTATGCCAGAAAGAAACTGACAGAGATATGAAACTAGTAAAAGCAAAAAAGAGAAGGATCTTATCCCTACAAGATGAGAAAATATCTGTGAATGGAGAAACCTCATCCACATAATTTTTTGAAGTACTTTGTTAAAATGATTTTATTCTGTTACTACATACGATTAATCTCGATGTACTTAATTTATGCATAAATTAGCAAAGGGTCATCTACACATAGGAAAAAGCTTGGTAAATACACACAGACACACACATACACACACACACAGTCCAGTACTATGCATAGTTTCAGTGATCCATTAGGGATCCTGTGGCGAATCCCTACAGATAAAGAACCACTGCAGTGATGTGGGAATAACACATCTGTGAACCACTTTTGCAATTAAAAGAAGACATGCTAACTTCCAGAAGGCATCTATAACCTTGTGAGCCCCAGGGCAGAGGGGAGAGCACCTAGCACAGAACACCTTCCTGTGCGGTGTCTCTGCTTGGCTCTTCCTTTATTATCCTCCAGCTAGGAAAGCTGAGGAAGGCTCTTCATTCTCACGGGCTCCTTTCCTATCCTTGCAAACTTGAACTTGGAGAAGATACAGGGCCCCTGACCGCACATGGCAGTTCGGCAGTAGTGAATTTTGCTTGCTTCTCAGTTGGGGTGTGAGTTTTCCTGCTTTCTGACTGAACATTAATCTTGGAGCCCAGCAGAAAAGACATGCTGGCTCCACTCCTTTGCGGCTGCAGACAACAGGGCAGGCTAAGCCACTTCTCTCATTCTTGGTGTCTTTGCCTGCACCCAGAGAAGCATGGCAGCTCTACTGAAGTCAGCCATCAGGGGAGCTGCAATGCAGTCACTCTGATTCTAGCCCAGAGTCTGTCCTAAGGCATGTGGTAGTGGCAGTCTCCTTTTACTCCACAGACTTCCAGACACTCCCACCATGGTACCCCTGAGCTCTCCTGCCTCTGGCCACCCTGTAAGCCCCACTCAGACAGCTGCCTGGAGCTTTTACTGCTTTTCCTACACAATGCACCTGACTGGGCCTTGCCCCTGGATGCCTGATTAGTGATGCCGGCTGCCTGTAGGTCTGTGTGACAGACAACACCTCTGCTTTTTAAGTGAAGTCCAAAGGCAGACATCTACTTGGGAGGGGAGTGCAGAGTGACTTGTGGTATTTTGAGCAGGTTTCGGTAAGCTGTGGTGTAGACATTGGATGAGGGAATGGATCCGGCCTCAAGGGTCGTGTGACTAAGGGAGGCAGGTCTCAGAGCTGAAGCTGTTCCCACCGTGAGTGGACTGGCTGCCTTGTGAGGGGGGCAGGAGCTCAACCCTGTGTGTTCTTTCTTCTGGATGCTATTGGGTGACTTTCAGCAGACCACTCATTAGTTTTCAGGGTGGTAGAGAAGGGACCCTGCAAGTCCTCTGCTGCATGGAGCAAATGAGCGTCATAATGGCCCTTTTCCATTTCGGCCAGCCATTCTCCTTCCAGTCAACAGAAGACAGTGGAATACCCTTGCCATCCATACAGATGACATTTCACTAACTCTTCCTGGGCAAATCAGAAAGCTGAGCCAGGCTGTGCGATAGCATTTAAAAATAGTTCATTTCCCTTAGAAGAGCGCTGGGCCCAGAGGGATGCCCACTCAGGCAAGCCACTGCCCCCCGTGGCATCCGTGAGCTGCCTGATTAACATGGAGTTGACACTTTACTGCAGGCTTTTTTCTGATACCTAGATGATGGTGTCTGCTGGCAAAGTTATTTTTGAGATGCAAGAATGAAAATTATCAGGTCAAGGCTGTTATGATGAGATTAAAATGCATTTGCCTTCTCCTGAATGACCTGAAAGTGTTTTCCTGGGAGAGGAAGAGACATTTTATTTTAAGGCATTTCATTATCGGGAGAGGTGTAGGGAGAACCGGTTACTTGAAAGATATACTGCTTTGAGCCTCAGCTTATGCCATCTTCCACAATGAATCCCAAGTGAACTCAGCGCAAAAATGTTAACAATAAAGGAAATCTATAAGAATATTTAGGGGAGTATTAAATGGATACTTAGCGTGAAGCTGCTTTGTTATTTGTGCAAATGGCCTTCCTGGGTGCAAAGGCATGGGAGAAATCATAAAAAAAATAATCAGCAGATGTGGCGGTGTGAAGTAACGACCTACAATGCTCCCCATAAGGGCTGGGTAATACTGTTGCAGAACCAAGGGACAGTGTGAGCAGGCACTTCTCTTCTTTGAGAACCAGGAGACTAAGAAGCTGATGTTGGCCCAGTGAGGTGGCTTATGGTTAAAGATGCCAAGTCAGATGATCCTCTCCCAGGACCCACATGGTGGAGGAGAGAACCGGATCTCACCTCCACATGTGGGCCACAGCGTACTCACACATAAAATAGACACGTAAAAAATGTTTTAAAAGGCATACTCTATTCATGCCATTATAATCCAATAAAATGAACTAGGTGTTTTTATTTCATTCTTTTGTGATACAACAGTAGAAACCAGTATTCAGTATGTGTAAAACTCCACTAATTAAGGTCAAAGTCCATCATGGCTAGATAACCTCTGAGCTTGGTGCAATATGGAAGACTCCCTTCATTGGCAGGGCTTCTTTCTCTGATTTTGTCTGGGGAATTCTAAGCCACCAGGCATGCATCTATCTGAGGAATGTCACCTAGCCTCAGTTAGATTACAGGATCAATTTCCTTTCTCCTGGTAAGAACCTGTCCAGCTAGCACCTGAGATCTAATGAGCAATTTTGGTACCCTAAGCCCTCAGCCAATGACCTTTGCCATTCTGGATGTTCCTACCCTCAGTCATCCAAAACCTGATAAGCTCTGGACCACCCTAAGTAAGTTGATCTGCTTCTTGATAGCTGGTCCTGGTGTGCTCATCATCACAGGGCTTCTACGCGCCCCATCCCCGTTTGTAGTCTCTGCACTCTTTGCCCTTGTGGACTGTATTGGCTAATGATCCATGAAGGCAGGGAGAACCACAAGGAGGTAGGGCCATGACTGAATCTCAAGAAGCTGCTCAAACAGAATACACCAGAGCTGGAGGACAGGAGATGGCATCTACCTTGATTACCATGGGAGATGTAATTCTGAGCAATGATTTCCCAGATCCCAAATGCAGGAAGCAAAGATTTTCAAAGGATTCTGAAGCAAAGGAGAGATGACATCCAGAACATTTTGCTGGCTTCTTGGCTATTTACATTTTTTGTTTTATTCTTTCTTGTTGCTCCTTCTCCTACATTCTCTGTTAACTTTTATTTTCAGTACTTAGGAGAGAACCCAGGGCCTACTACATACCAGGAAAACTCTGGGCTACTGAGCCCAAGACCTTCCTACAATATTTGAGTTCATCAGAGCTTTGTGGGTGATAAACTCCTGTGATATCAGCTTCCAGTGAGTTTCCATGCTTAAAGGATCCTGGGTAGGGGGACGGGTGTCAGGATTTACAATCAAACTGATTTGCCTACCTACTGGCAGCTGTTTTCTGGCATGGCACAGGATGGACCTTGCCAGGGTATAGCTCTTTACTGTCCTTCATTGCCAAAGAGGATATAGCCAATGGCGGTACACTGATGTAGAACAACAGGTGCCAGGATTCTAAGATGTGAAAACTGACAGGTAGATGCTTCTAAGGCAGTCTGCTGTCCCCAGATTTCAGACTTAATGTCAATTTTAGAGACAGGCTGGATGGCAAAAGAGTGGACACAAAAGTGTTTAGAACACAATCCATGTGACCAAAAGTTTCTGAATACTCCAATGTGTGGGACATGTACATGAAAATACAGTTGCTCCCCTACAGAAAGAGAGACCTACTAATTTTCAGAGAGATTTTAAATTGGTTATTTCTTCCAATTTTGAATTCAACTTGTTACAAGAGCACGATTGATGTAAACAGATTATTGAGAAGGGCAAAAGGAAGTGTGTAGAAAGCGAGTGTGTGTGTGTGTGTGCGCATGTGTGTGCGTGTGTGCACCTGCATAAGTGTGTGCACTTGTGTGTGTGAGTGTTAGGCATGCATGTGCGTACATGTGTGTGAATATGGGGAAATGTGTTGCACATTAGGTGTCTTGCTTCAAAGTTTTTCACCTCACTGTTTGAGGCAGTCTTTTCCTAAACTTGAAGGAGACCCATTTTTGAGGTCCACCTATCTCTGGTAGGCCGGCTGGCCTGCAGGCTCCTAGAGTCCTCCTGTCCCACGGCCATGCCCGGCTTTGATATGGGTGCTATGGATTTGAACTTTGGTGTTCTTGCGTTTGCAGCAAGTGCTCTTGACCACTAAGCTGTCTCACTAGTCCAGGCAATAGTTATCCACCTTGCTGGTTGTTTTCTTGATGAAAGGAAATGATAGGAGAGTTTTACTATATAAGAACAGATGTTATTTGGCTGCTAGTGAAATAGAAAGTGTTCAGGAATCTTGAAGGATGAAACTCAAGACACTGCTGTAGGTCACAATGCCAGAGAAAAACAAACTGACGGAGGAGACAGTGGCTACTTGAACTTTCGACATATGGGCTTGTTGGTCTCTAGTTTCTTCTCTGTGGCCCAATTACAAGTACACCCCATGGCATCTGAGCCTGCCCAGAGCTGGGATGTGGCAGTGCTGGGAGCAGAGCTGAGTCAGTGCTCCAGCCACGGCCTGGTCCCTCTGTGCTCTGCTCCTGCCTCTTAGAAATGTTAAGTATGTGCTCAGAGTTCTTCCTTCTGCTTCTTTAATGTTAACCTGTCATCTGAAATGATGCTGTGATGTGGGCTCTTCCCTGTGGCTAGACACTGAGAGTGTTGTTGCTCTCAGGCTGGCTTTCCACAGTCCACTGACATGGGTCTTCTTGGATCAAGAAGACAGTGTGAAAGGTAGTGGTGGCTGTGAAGGGGCATTGGCTGAGCTTGTACCACTAAATAGCTGCTTTCTTGCCATTACTGGAGGCTTGAATCTCAGCACTGATGTCAATTCTGCTTGCTGTTTTCTGGGGAAATAGAACCCTTATGTTTACTTGCCCTGGGCTTTTAATAGCATGCTGGGGTCCTCTGTGCATCAATCACAAACATAAATCTAGAGTGGACAGGTTAAATATAGCCCATACCCCTTAATCCCTTAGAAAGGGAGTAAACTGGATCTGATAAGCTACAAGAGGGATGGGTAAGACCACTGGTATAGTCTACATTATGAAGACACATTTGCTGCACACCATATTGTAGAAAGGAATCTGGGATTCACATGTTATTGGTGGCCTAGCATGTACACACATTTGATTATTACAATGAAATAGTTACCAAATGTCTGAAATTCTTTGGCATAGAGATATTGATATACTATTACATACGTACATTCAATAACAAGATCTAATGGTGTATCTAATCACCATTACAATGTTCAAGAAGCATCAAAGATACTCTACAGAAGTTGCCACATGGTGAGCTCTATTTCACCTTGTAGGTGCTCTGAATTCCACACCAATGCTTGCCTCCACCACTGAAGGTGGTGCCACATTTTAGCTGAATTAGTTTCTTCCTCTATCACATTGCATTTCTGCTGTGATAAAAATGCCCTGACAAAAAGCAATGAAAAGGGAAAAGGGTAACAATTCCAAGTCATAGTCCATCATAGAAGAGGACCACTGTGGACAGAACTTAAAATACCAAGTCACATCACATCCAGGCAAGAGTAGAGAGAGAGATAAATGTGAGCATGCTTGCTGCTTAGCTCACTTTCTCCATTCTTATTTAGTACAAGACTAAAACTAGGGAATGGCACCACCCACAGTGGACTGGGTCTTTCCATATCCATTAATATGATCAAGACAACTCCCACCCTCCCTCAGACACATCCACAGACCTACTTGATCCAGACAATTCCTCACTGAGACTCCTTTCCCAGGTGTTATTAGATTGTATCACCCTTATAATTAAAACCAACCATCACACCATCCTAGCTCTTAGGCCCCACGATGAGACAAAGGGATGCTCAGTATAGGTGTGGCTTAGGGTCTAGATGCCTTAGTTTTTTCATGTCCAACCACAGAAGGGAACTGTTTCCTTGACTTAGATAGACTGAGCCTATCCTGATTTTTCTATGCTGTATAGAATAAGCCAGAGGGGCCACTAGAAGTGGCTTCTGAGGGGTAGGTGGGGGTCAAGAAAGAGCCAAAGAACCAGTTGCAAACAGGCGGCAGCTGCTTTCTGGAACACCTAGACCGAAGAATCCCCTCTGTGAAGCAGTTCTATCTCGGAGATGGATCTTGGTTGTGTTTTATAGTTTAGGATAAGAGACATTTTCCTCTTGCTTTGAACAGATTTGAAGTGCATGTATTTTCAAGTTTTTCTGTTGCCTTAATCTCTCTTGTCCAGGCAAGCTCACCTAAATGAGGGAGCTGGGTGGCCGAGAGTGGGCACTAGCTCATTTTGGCTTCCCATCTTCTCACTCGCTTTATGGATGGTGCTGAAATTGCACATGTGTATGAAAAAAAAATGCTTAGCCTCAGCTTTGGGCGGTGTAACAGTGTTTCACAGTCCTTGGAAATAGGAGACAATGTTGCCATGATTATACGGCTATGACAGATTGAGCTACTGCTGCAACACAGCAGTAAATCTGTCTCACTGGGGTAGGCAAACCCAGCGAGTACCCTGCACAAGCTCAGGCTTGACACACACAAAGGTGCCTTTCTTAAAGAGGGTGTGTGTCATGGCTTCCTGGGCAGGGAGGGATGCAAGCTAGACTTTGTAGCTATATGAGGAAGGTAGACCACCATCCAATGTCCACTGGGAAATGCTCTGTGAAAGAAGCTTCCAGAATATCATCTGCTTACCAATTTTACTTCTTGCTTCATTTATACTTTCTCCCAGAGCTTTTGCTTCAGAAAATCTAGAGGAAAAATAAAAGAATAAAGGCAATTTTAACTTCTTGCTATCCATCCTATATTATTATATTTGAAAAAATCAGAGATGTCTGAGAGGTTCCTAGGATGGGTTGGTTACAAAAGAAAACTGAATAAGCTTAATATGGTATGCTTACAGAGAAAGACTGAAATGTGTATGATTTATATATAATGGGAAATAGAACAATGGCTTAGTGGGTAAGAGTACTGCCTGCACTTTCAGAGACCCTGGGTTCAATCCCTGTACCAGAATGGTGGTTCACAACCATCTATAATTTCAGTCTTTGGGGATCCAATACCCTCCTCTGTTTTTGTTTGTTTGTTTGTTTGTTTGTTTTTGTTTTTGTTTTGGGGGTGTTGAGACAGGGTTTCTCTATGTAATCCTGGCTGTCCTGGAACTCACTTGGTAGACCAGGCTGGCCTCGAACTCAGAAATCTGCCTGCCTCTGCCTCCCAAGTGCTGGGATTAAAGGCATGTGCCACCACCATTCAGCTTCCTCCTCTGGTTTTTAGGGACATTGCATGCATGTAGTACACATATAGACTTGCAGGCAAAACACCTACACACACACACACACACACACACACACACACACACACACACACACAAATAAAATAAAATAGTTTGTTCTTATATTCATTGCTGAATTGGTTCAATTTCTGATGTTTTATGGTGCAAGGATACCAGAATGGAACATGGTGGTAAGTTTTTTCTACCCTGATGCCAACATCATAGTTAAAGAAAATACTGTTAAATACCATTGACTTTTTGACCTATAGTACTGTAGCAGATATCAGCCACTGATGACCAGTCAGGAAACAAATCAGGACACATTCTATGTTGGATAAAAATAGCCACAGTGCTTGAGTTGACCTAGGAAGGGGCTTATCTATGTGTGGGGTATAGTCAAAAGACCTTCCTGTGTAAGTGGGGAGTGACTGGGATTTTGAGGAATCACAGAACTTTAGAAATGTTTTCTTCTAGAAGTTTCCAAAATACATATAAAACAGAGCATGTTAGGTGAAATCCTTCCATCTGACTGCCCGATTTTTCTATTGCCTACCTTAGGTCAGTCAACAATCTTTCTTCTCCCTCCTCGTCTCCCAAATGCTTCAAATCCCACAGGGTTCCAGAGAAGCCTAGAGATCTTAGGGGTTGGTCTGTGACTCCTTCATCTGTTTGGAGATGCAACAGATGAAAGGGCCGGGGACCACCAGTGCTCCGTGATAGCTGGGAAAGTAGTGAGAGTTCCAGCCTAGCTGCTATCTGTGTCCATTTGTTTGGTCAAGGAAAGAGGACTGAACTTTCCTACAAGCTTGGGTGGCTAAGGACTTCACCCCTGGCTTCCAGATGAAGGCTCCTCATAGGCTGTTGATGTCTTCTCAGTAAGGGCCTGTCACCATTCAGGGACCCAGTGCAGAGGCATCTGGCAAAAATGCAGGCTCGTTCAGCTCAGCAGATTTTCCCGGGAAGTGTGGACTGAAGCCCTGGAGTCCATGTGCTAGTGACTGAGCCCTTGTGGGGGAGCTAGGAGCTGGGGTAGTATTCTGGAAGCAGGAACCAGACCTCGCAGCTAGAACCTAACCAAGCTTCTAATGAAGTGGTCCCTGCAGATGCATATTAGGGGCATTAATGCTGTGACCAACTTTCTCATTGTCACAGGGGACTGAAATGGAGTCTGATGTGACTTGGAGAATGCTATTTCACCCTCGGTGTGTGAGAGCTGAAGATAGGATGCGCTTAGCTGTAAGCCGTGAGGAATCGCACACCTGGCTACCCAACACAATTTTCAGGAGAACTCAGGCAGGGGCCGCTTGGACACGGGCTCCAGAGATCTGGAGCCAGATTTGAGTGAGCCTGCCTTGGAAGCAATGATGTAAGTTACCTCCAGTTTTATGTTCTAACACTGAAGCAGTTTTATGGACATTTTTTTTTTTATGGTAACTCAACCACACCAAAAAAAAAAAAAAAAAAAAAAATCTACAAATCAAGGCATTTTAAAAACACCAGAGATGTGGGTAACAGGTGGACAGGTGTTCTCTCGTGGAAGTCTTAGCCCTTCCTTTGTGGAGAATACTTTTTGTTCTTAGTGACTACATTCCATAGGCTTTTCTCTTTGTTATCAGGATGACAGCTCTGACTCAAGAGTTGTGTGAGGAATGGCTCTTGTTAGGCTGAAGATTGCTCTTACTGCAGCGCTCCAACTTCTCCGAGAGTTAGCCTGTGTAGACAGCTTCTTGTCAGGAATTCACAGCATGTGCATAGAGGACAGGAGTCTATGGCCACTGTCTTCTTCAGTCACTCTCCACCTTATTTTTTTGAGACAGATTTGGCTAGGCTGGCTGCCTGGTGAGCTCCAGGGGTCTCCCTGTCACTACCCTCCTCTGTGTCAGGCTTCTATGTAAGTTCTGGAGGCCTGAACTCAGTTCCCCAGAAACTTTGTGCTGCAAATGCTTTTCTCTCCAGGCCTATTGTGATGAAGATCCAGCCTGGCTTCCCCTTGCATCTCCTTTACATATTAAAGCTCCTTTTCTGGGTGTCTCTTCAGCTGTCTTCTCTGGCTGGCTGAGAATTCCTTCCCTGATTCTCAACAGGAATTGAATTGTAAAGGATTCAAAAGGGAATCCTTTACAACAAAGCTTAAGAAGTTTCCTTGGTTGCTGAGACCTCAAAGTCAATTTCAAATAGGTGTTCTCAGACAAAATAGTTTTCTAAGTAGCATGTGTGTGTGTGTGTGTGTGTGTGTGTGTGTGTGTGTGTGCATGTGTGTGTGTGTGTGCGCGCGTGCGCTCGCTCCTGTCCAGTATCCTTTTAAGAACCAGGGGGATGCTGAGAAGATGCTAATCTAGTCTCTGCTCTCAGAGTTTATAATTCTAGTTCAGCAGACAAAGTATAAATATAAATATAAATGTCAAATGGAAAAATAATAAAGGTTAAAATTAAAGTCTAACAGGAACTGAAGAGCTCCTGTTCATCATGGGTAGCATTTCCAGATGGTGCCACTGACTTCTCCAGCCCACTTCTCTATTGCCTCTAGACTGCTGTTCACTTCTATGCTACAAGGATCCAAGTGAATGAGGGGTGATTTTCTTGGTTTAGCATATATTATTAATGCCTGGTTTCCAGTCATGGTCCTTTTCTTTGTTCATTTCCTCTTTAGTTACTTAATGGGTACTTTGTGTCTGATAGCTTTAGTGTATAAGAGGGTTTTGACACAAAGGAAATTCTCCCTATGCTTTGCCTGGGCACTGATATTTACAGAACACAGGGTCGCCAAACCCTCTTCTTATTATATATTAGGGTGATGAATCATGCCTACAAAATGGAGTGATTATGAATAACAATTACTTTCCCCTGCGGGGGGGAAAAACACTCCGCTGAAGAATAGGTTCAAACACTGTAGGCCAATGAAGGGCAAATATCCTGTTAATGTGACATCTTATTTCTCTTGTCACATACAGACAGTGAACCTCCCCAAGACCAGGGGTCAGCATTCAGGCACACCTGAGGTCCATGCACTGATGTGTACTGCTGAACAGAGACTAGACTGCCTCCTGCTGTAGAACATGGGGTGTGCCCTCCTGAAACCCCAAGTGGAGAGAACCATGGGAGATTCTGGGATATCAGCAATCCTTTCATTAGGGATGAGTCTCTTGGTGTGGGCTAGAGATTTGTATTTGGTCAGGTAGATCCAGTCTCAACAGGATGACATACCAAAACCATCACACCACAGAGTTCCTAGATGTGAGACAAAGGAAGTAAGATGGGAGGCCCAGGCCAGTGGGTCCTGGGTTCTGAGGGATAGTAGAAATGTGAGAGCTACATTAGGGTGGGAAACTGAGGTCTGTCTGAATTCCACCATTTACAGATGTTGTGTTGGTCCTCCCTGCCATTAGGCAGCACTAGAGTAGATATTTGGAAGGCACCAGGATTTCTTGAAGATTATGTTTTGTCAGAGCCACTGGGAGGTCTGCGCTTCTGGAGATTTATATTAATGTCTGCTGCTGGAATACAGTTTTTTGTTGTTCTTTTGTTTTTTTGTTTGTTTGCCTTTTCTTTATACATATACATATACAAATAATTTTTCTCCTAGTCCTCTGCTGTAGGTAGCTGTGTGTGTGTGTGCATGTGTGTGTGTGTGCATGCACATGCGCAGGCCTAGAACCACCCAGAAGACACCCCCTGGGCATGTTTGTGGGGATATTCCCAAGAAGAATTAAGTGAGAAGGGAAGACTCACTCTCTAAGTTGACACCACCATCCAGCAGGTGGCCTGGCTTTGAAGATGTCCCAGTAAAAGGCAGCATGTGTGGCTGTCACTGCCAATTATTCACTGACACTAGACTCCATCTTCTTCTGCCTTCCGACATGGACACAATATTGATGACTCTGTTAGATTTCCATGCTGATGAAGTTGGACTGGGACTTCTGAGCCTTCTGGCCTTGTTGACTGGCAGCTATTGGATTCTCATTCTCTTTGGTGTGCCAATGTCCTCTTTGGACTCCCCAGACTGTACCCATAAGCTAATCTAATAATTCCCATTTGTGATAAGTATTCATTCCATTGGTTGTCTTCCTCCAGAGAACCTGCCTGACATAGCCAGTAATCTCTAACAACTGAATAATGTCTGTGAATGAGAATAAGAGCAGAAGTCCAGAGAGAAGGCGAGGCTCCTGGTGGTACCCCACTGCCTCTTGGCATGAAGCAGTCCTTAATGACTACCATTATATTAACATTAAACAGATGTAGAATTTTCTTTTTAGAATGGGCTTGTCTCCCTCCTTTTCATTGGCTCTAAAGACTGACTTCTTGTCTGGAAGACTTTTTTTTTTAAGAAGAGTGAGTCTTATTCATTCATTTGCACAATGGGCAAGAGGAAGATGAGAACTGTGGCAGCCCCGCCCACCCTGGGCAAGCAAGAACACTTTCCAGTAAAATCCCAGTAGCTACGGATGTGGCCAGAAGTCAACTTCAGGAGTCATTCCTTTAGCACTGCCCCTTGGTTTTGTTGTTGTTGTTGTTGTTTTTGTTTTTATTTTTTGAGGTAAGGTCTCTCTGGCTCCATCCCTGCAGCACTGCAGTGAGAGGCCCTTGGGTGACCAAGTCCAGAGTTTTACATGGGTGCTGGGATCTGAAATCAGGCCCTCATGCTTAAGTAGGAATCACGGTTACCAGCGAGCCACGTGTCTACCCCTATTCCTAGGGTAGACTCAGGTGGATCTTTTGGATGGAGGTCTCTGGTTTGGGGTAAATACCTGTGCTCCTTCCTAGTTTTGCCTTTAAGGTCTATGCACGTTGATGTGCAAGCATCTAGTCCATCCCACCAACACTACATCCTAATCCATGGATTTCCTGTTATATTACCTGTCAACTGCTTAACATGGGGACTGACAGTATGTTTAACTATCCCCAGCTGTAAGCAGAGCAGCCATGAAAGTTCTCCTATATGCCCTGTTAGGAGCCCAGGTGGGATATTTACTCCTGAGGAGAACTGACAGGCTACAAGGTACACACACTTCTTGGGACTAAGAGGGTCTAGCCCACTCTTCAAAGTGCTGGACTCCTGATGAACTCTGAGATATGCTCCTGCTCCTGGGAAACAGCTTCCAGCCAACTTTCTCATCCTTCCTTTGTAGCAGCTGTATTAAGCCTTCATCTCTCTTGTCAGGCCTTTCATCCACACCAAGTCTCGATTTTAACCAAAAACTATGGAGGACCTAAGAGTGTAATTTGATCTATATATTTAAAAACTCTCTCTCTCTCTCTCTCTCTCTCTCTCTCTCTCTCTCTTTCTCTTTCCTTCTCTTCCTCTCTCCCTCCTCTCCCCCCCTCCCCCCGCGCCTTTCCACTGTTGGGACTATAGGGCATGGTGCTGCTGACTAGAACTCAAGTCCTCACGAATGCACAGCAAGCACGTGACCCACTGAGCGCCCCCCGCCCCTATCCCTCATGCTGACTTATTTTCCCCTGGAGATTATGAAGGCATTTGTAAGAGTCCCAGGTTGCTGAAAATTATATACAAGGTGAGCACTGTCCATAGAGCTAATGCAGCCAGTTGTAGACTCCTGACGTACAAGTGGCTTACAGCAGCACTGGGTTGGGAAAGCTCAGATCAGGGTGCACACAGGGAAATGTGAAACCGCAGAGACTCTGGATTGTTCTTGCAGGCTTGAGGCTGACCAGTCAGAAGAACAGAGGCTCAGGCCTGGCCTACCAGAGCTGGGGGACCAGCAGTTCTCTGACTCCATCCTACCTCTGCTTCAGAGTCTGTTTGTTGTCCTCGAGGGTGACACTGTCAGCGTGGTCCCTCTTGAAAATCTCAAAAGCCTCCTGGCGTCCCAGTGACATCTCCTCTCTCATCCCTATTTAGAGACACAGGAGAATGGCTTCAGTCACATGATTTTGAGACACCATTAATCTCACTGCCACTTTATTCAGACCACAGAGCTGATCCTGGGGCTCCCACAAGCCTGTAGCCAAGAGGCTATGGCCAGACAGATGGTGCCTGACCAGAGGTTGTGCCTGTGAATCCACATGACTAGGGGCGGGGCTAGGGCTAGGGCTTGGAATACCTGGTCAGAGAAAAGGAGAAGCAGGCCTCCAAATCCCAGACAGCAGAGCATGGCTGCGAATCTACTTCCTGCCACCTCCTGGTGGCACAGGTCTTCCTGTTTTCCCCTTATGCCCCATTTTAGGTTGTTAAACTTCTCCCTGAGTTTCCAGACATTTAGTAACATAAATTAGAGCCCAGATTGGAAGCCACAGGATCTACAACGTTCTGCCCTTAGCGTCTAGCTTCTATTTAACCTTAAGTAATTCAGTCTTATGTCCTGTGGCTGGTGAGGAAGGTCTTGGTCCTTAACCAGGAGTTAGCTATACTCTCTATTCCAAAGCCCATAGTGGGAGGTCCCCAGTTTATGTCCAATTTTAACACCCTAATTTGCCACTGCCACTTGCAGGCCAACCCTCATGGCTTGGCTCTGCTCTCAGGACAAATTCTGGATCCCAGTCTCAGAAAGTAGGTCCTTTGGAAGAAACAGGTGGCTTCTTGCTCCAGCGTCCCTACTATGCAGCCTCTAGAGGAAATGGGCAGTTCAGGTGTGTATGTGGGTCCTCAGGAGAACCAAGGTCACAACTGAGTTTTGGATATATCTACAGATTTTTGTCTTTAGAGAGAGGTTCTCTTGTAGCTCAAGCTGACCTCAATCATTCTATATGGCCAAGGATAACCATGAACTGATCTTCCTGGCTTTACCTCCCTAGCACTGGGCCGTGTGTGCCACCACAGTTGCTTTCGGCTGTGCTGGGAAAGGAACTGTGGATTTGGTGTGTGCTAGGTCAGAACTCCTGTGTTTGAAAAACAGTCTGCCATTCTCCTCCTTACCCCATCCTGCCAGAGACCTCTTCTATTATCCAATACCTTTGCTGATCTTTGAAAAAGTCAGCCCTAGCCAGATGTCATCTCCCTGCACCCACACAGAACAGATCGTCCCTCTACCAGGCTTGTGTCTGGGACAGTCAGTCCAGTAGACACTGTCTCTGTGCATGACACTCCTTTCCAGGGATACGCAGATTCCTCTAGGGCCACAGATCGTAATTTTATCTGACTCCTCAGTGTTTTGCTCAAAGTTTGCATTCAGAAGATACTCAACCTATGTCTGTTAGTTTGTTAAGTTCATGGGGGCAGGAACTGAAGAGGATGGGGCGATGAGCCTGTTTTGACTGTTGGAACAACACAGCCCAGGGCTCTGAGAAACACATTCTTAACGGCCTTCATGCACCCCACCCCATTTCCCTGGAAAGAACCTCGGTACCTCCTATTCTCAGACTGAGGAACTGGCCCGGCCCATCTGACACCAATTTCATGACTACTGTGGTAAAAATAGCACCACAAGGAATGTCTGAATGGCACTATGGTGATGCAGTGACGTGCACGGCACTCCACCCTATTTGGTCAGGGCTCATTTCTACCTCCGTCTGACCCACACACTCCTGAATCTACTTGAGACTCATGGAGATCACCTCACAGGGTGTGCATCTTCCTAGTAGAGCCGAAGGAGAGCCAAGGAACGCATGTCCTAGGTCTCCCCTGTCTCCAGGCTATGCCCAATTGTAACACAATATGCTTTGTGCTGTACAGTTAGTTCCACAGAGAACACACTGGGGCTTCTGTGGGACCTTAAGGCTGCCTCCCCCAAAGGATGCTCTCACTCCTTAGATTCTCTCAGGACTGGGACTGAAGGACAAGCTCCATGGCCTGGCTGTCTCTTCTCCAGCCCTTGCCTTCTTCGTTATGAGAAGAGTGCCCAGAACATTCTTAGGGAAGTAAGTCTGGGGGAGAACTTGTATCAGCTAGACAGGCTCTGGGTTGTCGCTGGGAGGGATTGTGGGAACAGGAAGGGCATGGAGGGCATGCCCTTAGAGAATCTAGAAGGTTCTGGGAACAGGAAGGGCATGGAGGGCATGCCCTTAGAGAATCTAGAAGGTTCTGCTATGAAACTTGGAGCCATCAGTGTAACGTGGTGACTATGAGCCACTGATTTTCGAAGACCAGACAATTGAGAAGGCAAGAACACGCCCATTCTTACCACCAGGATGACCCTGCTCCTACTGTGCTGGAGGAGAACGCATTCTTGAATCTGGTGGCTTGACTGTGGTGTCCAAGGCTAGGTGGACAGTGGTGCAAACAGTCAAAACCTGGCAGCTAGCTTTCCAAGTCATGAGGAGAACAGGCTCAGTGGCTTATCTGAAGGGGAAGCGGGGTCTGAATTCTGTAGAGACTTCGGGAGGCTTCTGTATGGAGCATGCCACCAGAGGTCCATGCAGATACCTGAAGGGTGGACGCCGTAAGCAGCCGATGCATGTGAGCCTTGTTTTCATCTCAGCCTTCCTCTTGGCTGCCCCTGCCCTTGGGCACAGACTACATCTATCTCTTTTCAGGTTACACAGATACACTCAATTCCAAGTCATTTCCCAAAGTCATCTCTGCTTTGCTTTCTCTATTTGGGCTTAGGAAATCAGCTCTCTTGCTCCTGTGAGCAGCCCTTGCCTTTAAACAGGCATTGTTCACATGAGAAAGGAGAAGGAGAGCGGATTCTGGACTTGAGAGCTCACCTGGATGAGGGTGCAGGCATCTGTGGGTTCCCTCCCCCCGGAGGTGTGTATTTATCGTTGGCATAGTGCTAGGCATGCAGCAGAGATGTGAGTGAGATTGGGTGGTAGATTGAAGTTTTGATGGCGATGTTTAAAGTGCTCAGAGTCCAGCCAGGGAGAAAGAAAGATGAACAAATGATTGTAATGCAGCTTGCTGTAGCACTGAGAGAGAAGCCGGAAATGGTAACTGCTCTGAGAGTGGGCTGTTGGGAGGTGGAAGCATCCCTCAGGATGGTGAAGTATCTGTATGGGGAGAGAGAGGCTCCATATCCTAGGTGGAAGGGCAGACAGTGTCTGTTAATTATTCCACTCTTCACAGGGGCTGGGAAACACTGTGCTTGGTCCCCAGCACTGAACAAGCCATGTGTGGTGTCCCACATCTGTACCATAATCCTAATATCTGGGAGATGGAGGTCAGAAGATCAAGAGTTCAAGGTTATCTTCACTTATATAAGAAGGTCAAGACCAGCCTGGGCTGTATGCTGTGCTGGTGATCAATATATATGGATGACCCTGAATTCATGATCCTGTCTTGGCCTCCCGAGGGCTGAGAGTACAGCTGTTCTCCATCATGCCTAGCCCATGGCTTTGGTAGAGCACACCATGACACTGCAAGGGTGCCTGTGTCACCAATATTCTTGTACCATCATCCTGCTGGGCAGGTCCACACCTTGTACCATATGAAGCTGAACTTCAACATTCTTCTCCCTACTAAGATAACCATGTGCTGCAACACCTTTCCCGACAACAGATACCCACTGCTGGCTTTGAACCCCAGCTCCACAAAGCTTTTAAACAGGTACAGCTTGCAAGTACTACTGCCTCAGGAGGAGCAAAGAGTACATCTGCAGTCTGCAGACAGCTAACAGGGTCTGCAGAGCATAGAGCCAGCCGCCCGGGTCTCATCCCAGCCCTGCAGAATTAGTTCCCTGCAGAGGCCGGAGGCTCTAGGAGTTCGGAGTTCTCATCTGTTCGTGATTTGTTTGTCTATGGGGAATTGTAGGTCTTAGGTCCCAGAGCCAGATCACAGAAAATGTGGATGGCTACAAGAAGCCTCCTGGCTTAGTGAGTCAAAGAACAACCTTTAACCCCTACAGGAGTGTCCCCTAAACAAGCCCCACAATTTTAGGTGGTTAGCTGGAAGATATTTACAAGTCCAGAAGGCAGAGTGCAGGTCTATTTTTGACAGCGATTGAGGGTGCTTAGATAGAAATGCAGCCCACAAGGGATGTTCCCAACTGGTCTTGGGGCTTCAAAGTATCAGACTTTGAAGGCATTCAATTCTTATACACTGGTCCCCAGGCCCCCCTTTTTATTTAAACATTTATTTATTTTCACGGATATGAGTATTTGCTTGTGTGCATGTCTGTGCACCACATGCATGCCTGGTGTCCGCAGAGGCCAAGGAGAAGGCACCAGATACCCTGGCACTGGAGTTAAAGAGGATTGTGGGCCGCTGTGTGGGTGATGAGAATGGGCAGGCCCTCTGGAAGAGCAGACCGTGTTCCCCACTGCTGGGCCATCTCTGCTGCTCCCTTTCCTCTTTTTTATTGTTCTTTTACTTTTTATCATCCTAAAAGTGAATTCCGTGTTTTGCTACAGAATATAATTCAGAGTGTTTGGAAGTCCTCCCGACCCTAACACGGGTCCCATGGAAACCGAGTGGAAAGAACCCACGGGGCGTTGGAGAACTTCTTCGGTCTTGGGCCTGCTGTCTGATTTCCTTTAGTCTGGGGCATGTGGACCTCAGCTTATTTTCCTGGCTGTTCTCACACAGCCTACTACTGCTTAAGCTAATGCTTTAACATGGACGGAAGTGAAGGGATGAGGGCTCGAGCTCTGGATACTGCAAAGTGATTTTGTGCACCGAGAGCCAAAAATATATTTTTTGGGGAGACATGTCTTCATGCAGGGCTCCAGTTTTCTCTAACTGAAGAAGAGGGAAAGAAAAGAAGACCAATAGGAATGCTGAGGAATGTAGGGTAAAGGGAGGTGGCTTCCAGAGGGAGAGAAGGTTTGGAGGAAACTTTGCAATGGTAGGTGACAGAATGGCTCTGACAAACTGTGTAGCTATATCGGATAGCAGGCCACAGGCAGGCATCAGGTAGACTTCTGCATGGCAGCCAATGCAAGGTATTAAATATATTTTTTTTAAATACTGATTTGTATTTTATGTCAATGCATGTGCTTGGCCAGTACCCACGGTGGCCAGAAGAGGGCCCTGCATCCTCTGGAACTTTTGAGTTGCCATGGAGATGCTGGGAATCAAACCCTAGTCCTCTAAAGGGGCAGGCAGCTCTCCTAACAGATGGCCCATCTCTCCAGCAAGGTTTTAACAGGCAAAAAAAATTCTCATAATTGTGAACTGCATGAAATATAACATGAATATCTTCCTGTAAACAATTAGAAGAAAATTCCATTCCATTCTTGCCTGTGTGCCTAAGCTAGAAGGAATAGACAGGGGAATGGGAAGGAGGAGGTGTGGGAGGAAAAAGAAGGAGGAAGAAAGGAGAAGAGGGGAGGAGGGGAGGAGGGGAGGAGGGGGGAGGGGGAAGGAGAGGAGGGGAAGAGGGAGGAGGGGAGGAGGGGAGGAAACATTTGAGTAGGGGAGGGATGGAGACAATGTGTCAAGATGAAAAATGAAACAAGAAATTCAGGAGGCTCATGAAGACTGAATGGATGGTTAGTCATCCAATAGTCTCAAGAACTGTGCCATGGCCAAGGATGTCCTTAGGGACATAAAAAGGATGTGAAGGTCCCAACCAGAGACTCTGGGGAAGGGGCAAGTCAACAGCTTAATCCAGCATGGAGAGAAAAGGAGGTGCAGACGATGCACTGAATAAAGGCTCTGGAGAACTGAGGGCTGAGATCTCAACGAGACAGGGAGATAGATGGCTTGTTGGTGAAGCACTTGTGTGAACACAGGTTTGGATGCCTAGCCCCTTCACAAAAGCCAGGAGTAGTAGGAGCTGATTGTTACCCCAGAACTTGAGAGGTGGAGACACGTGGCTCCATGGACTTCACTGGCTAGCTGGACTAGCTGAATTTGTGAGCTCCAGGCTCAATGAGAGACCCTGCCTCAAAAACTAGGGTGGAAAGTGAGTGAAGAAGACACTCCACATCCACCTCTGGCCTTTATACACTTGCACATAGATGCACACACCTATATGAACATGTACATACAAAACACACACACACACACACACACACACACATGCATGCACACATGCACACATGCTTCAGAGAACCATCTCTGACGAAGATCTGAAGGGGCATCTGAGACACCAGCTTCCCTTCCTTTCCGGCTTATAGAGAGGATTTAGCAAGGAGGAAAGTTTTGGAGGCACTTGAGAGGGAGGGAGAGCAAATCCTGGGCCCCAGCCTGCTGCTCTCCTTCCTCTCACCCGTGGGAGACATTGCTAACCACTCATAGCAGTCTCTGCCAGGGAAACTAATTATAGCGTTGGCACTTGTGGCAAGTGCTTTGGGCAGGCTTTGTGGCACTCATCTCTGCCTCAAAAGCTTGTCCTTCAAGGGGTAGCTTCCAGATTATAAGCCAATTTGGTGACAAGTGGCATTTAGTAAGTTTTCTCTGTTCCCCTTCATCATCTCCATGGCTTTTGTTTTGCCACTTTCGGCGCTGGCACACGGACCATCCCTGCCACACCCCTGCCATATCCCTCACAGTGGTACCCTTGCCTTCGAGAACTCCAATCACTGAGAGATTGTGAATGCAAAATGAGAAGTCCTTTCTCTACATTTTCTGCCACCAGGGTGATAGGGGTCACAGTAGAAAGCAGTCTCCTTTGCCATGGTTCTGTCTGCTTGAAAGGGCCATGAATAGCCCAGCTACAATTTAAGGGGTTGCTGGGTGCGTCCAGTGGGCTATGCAATCTGAGGATGAGGGGAAGAAAAAAATACAACAAAAAACCACTTAGCCACGGCCAAAGTGACTGCAGATGTCACAAACACAGAGTGGATCTTTTTGAAGGTCAAGAACCATGCTTATTTAAATAACGTCCTGCTTTTGACTGACAACTTCTAGTATAGGTCAGCGACCCAAGGCTTTTGGGGTCAAAGGTCTGCATCCCAACCATTGCTATCACCTGGGCTAAGGTTCTCAGATGAGGACCAGCCTTGTAGTTTCCCGGGGCTGCCACATGAAAGATAACAGAGGGCGGGCAGCCTGCAATTAGAAGATCCTCAGTGCTGGCTTGGACCAGGCTGAGGCACAGCAGGCTTGGCAAGGGCTCCTGGGAGGAGAGCAAAAAGGAAAATGTGAAGTGGAAAGCCACATAAACCTTAGCAGCCCCACCCAATGGTGGCACCACATTTAAATAAATCAAATGGGCTCCTGGTTCCTAGAGGCAGAAGTCCCACATGCAGGGCTATCTCCACATGGTCCAGTGGTGCAGAGCTGGTGGGCTGGGTGAGGTTAAGGGGTCGGAATGCTCAAGACCAGTCGTATTTTCTTTTTGCCTTAGTAACCCTGAGTGATTCATCTTCCTTGCTCCCATGGCTCACGCGCCCACTTTCTCCATGGAGCAAAGCAAGGCTCAGCAGGCGAGGCAAGTGGACACCGAGCATCAGCAGGAAGGAAGCCTCTAGAAGGCACTGTGACCACCTCTGCATGGTGGTCCTGAAGGCCAACCACAGAAAACACCCATTTCTTTCTCAGCTGAGCCCTCTATGGTTTTTATGTTGTAAATATTCTTATCCAAGACAAGTACCCATGTGTGCTGTCTGGAGACAACAGTGGACAGATATGGGCACTGAGCCTGGAAAGCAGCCTGGGTCCTGGTGGCATTTCTGGGACTTGGAGCTAACTCAGCCATCTGGGGGAAGCCGTTGGTGCTCCCACTGCCAGGCTGGGCCTGGAATTCTCAAATGCTTCTGATCATCGTTAGCTCTCTGATGAGGAGGGTCTGAAAGGGCCTTAGTGTCCAGTGCTGTGACAGGACCTGTGTGCCCTGACTCTGTACATGAAGGGTCAGGTAGCTGATCTTCTAAACAGGAAGCCTGCCTTCCTCTTCAGGTTCTATATCACTGACCCCACAGGAGTCTGAGCTGTCCTGGGTTAGTTCCAAAGACAGTTAGCGGGACCCTAGTGTCTCATGGGTGGGAGAAGAGTCCATCACTAACACCCTGTGCTCTGGAAGCAGTGGCTGATATGCCATAGACACGGCCTGCCATTTGATAAATGAGGCAAGTTCCCCCACCACCTATGTTAGCAATGCAGCACACTTCTGTCTTTATCTGCATATACATCTTGAAAGAGAAAATGAAAGCTCTTGTAGCTAGGTAGAAAAACAAAAACAAAACAAAACTCAAAAACAAAAATAAAAACAAAACAAAAGCAGCTGTCCCCTCCCCCAAATGCATTTTCCGTTAAATGTGTATGCATTCAATGCAAAATGTTGCTTTCCTAGCTCAGAAGACATAGTGAACCAATATATATCTATGCTCATCATTTGTGGGCAGGGGCAGGGGGATTACATGTAAGTGTGTGTGTGTGTGTGTGTGTGTGTGTGTGTGTGTGTGTGTGTGTGCATTTTCTGTGACACAGAATCGATGCAACTTTCACATGATGGTAGGAACTAGGTTTTTAAGAACATGTTAGAGGCATTGCCTCAGCTTTGTAAGTTAGTTTTCCCAGTGGCCCTGTTAGCCATGTACTATTGGGCCCATTTCTGAGGTTAGATAATAAAAGCTGAAAGACAACGAAAGTTTCTAAATCAACTGTGAATGAGTGGCAAATATATACTGTGCTCCCAGGTTTGACTCAACAAGCCTCTTTCTTAATTTCTCTATAGAAAGGGACCTTTACTGAAGCATCGGTAACCAGAGTACATGTACTTGAGGTGTACAGTTGATGAGCTCAGGTATGGATATGCCATATGATCATGAGAATAATTAGAGTTAATAGCAGTTCTAATACATGGATCCATCTTGAGCTGTCCCCTCTGTAAGTTACATGTATGCAACACAGGGATATTAACTTGGTAGTGTTTTTAACAATAGGCACACAGTACTGTACATTAGAGACCCTGGATTTCCTCATCATGCGGCTGAAAATTTTGTGCCCTGTGCCTAACACCTTCTCGTTCCCTCCGGTCCAAATTCCATCTGGGAATGACTGGGTGCCTTCTGGGTGACGCATACCTACAGCCCTCTTGCCTCTCAGCCTCCTCCTCTCTAGGTCACATGTCCTCACAACATATAGCTCCATGCTTACTTCTTGGATATCCATCACTTGGGGTTTCCTTCTGGTAACAACAGAACCAGCAGCATCCATCATTTTATAAAAAGCCAAGCCTTCCTTTGTCCAGGCTTTGGCACTCCCTGGGCTTTCCTCCTCCCAGTACTCCTCTTCTCTGGCTTAAGCAACCCCCTGTTTTTATTGGATTGTTCCCATCAGCATATTTAAAAAACCTCTGGTGACTGAGTTAGGGATAGATGCTGATCTATCTATCTATCTATCTATCTATCTATCTATCTATCTATCTATCTATCTATCTATGCTGGTAGGTATAGAAATATAAGGTTAGAGCATCTTTGTTCATAAACTTGAAAGATCACTGCTTACAGTGGATGATCAGACTATTCACTGGATACAGAGAGCTGGGCAGAGTGGGATGTTGCTATCTTCAGGGTACATACCCTCACAATGTTCTCTTTACCCCATTTGTCATCCAGCTCTCTGTCTACTTCTCTGATGCTTTTCATATACCACAAACAATGCTTAAACCAGGCCTTTTCTGCATTTTCCATCTCAATATGCCTCCGTCTCTTTTGTTCAATCCAGTTGCAAACTGTCCATCTCTCACACTGGAACTCACCTTTCCAGATCCTCAAGGACTTTAACATTCCAATGTCAGTGGTTAGCTTTCTTTTCTTACTTTAGCAGAGCTGTTATTAAACACTGGAGGAGTGCAGTTAGGAAGTGTGTGGGATGCCCTCTTCAGTCAGCCCAGAATGGAATGGCAGGAACAGGTGTTACTTCCTGACTTAGGCCCTCTGATGGTTAGCTTTTAACTACTAACTTGCCACAGCCTAGAAACTCCACAGAAGACAGCTTCAGCTGAGGAATTGTCTAGATCAGGTTGGCCTGTAGGGGATTGATTCAAGTGTTAATGGACCTGCCCACTGTGGGTAGCATCATTTCTGAGGCCCCAAACAGTGTACAAGTGAAGAAAGCTAGCTAAGAGTCTCCAGTCAGACAGCACGGGTACAACAGTTTCTCTTTTCTTCTTGACTATGAATGTAGCATGACCAGATGGCATAAACGTCTGCCACAATAATGTTCCTGTATGTATGGACTGATCACTCATAACCCTGCCCTCCCCTAAGTACTTTTGGTCAGCATATTTTATCACGACAACTGCAATATAAGCATAAACATACCATCTAGCTCCCATATGATTCTTATGCCCTCTTCCTCTAGTGGAGTGGCATGGTGGTAGTGGTTCCTGTACAGCCTCCTGTGTGCCTAGAATCATGGGGGTTCTCCTACCTGCCCAGAACCATATTCTTACCCAGTGTGAATGAAGATGCATCTTGCTATAAGTCACTGAGAGATGGTCTTGAATTATGGTGCGAGAACAATTTATTTTATCTGGATTAATGTGCATCAGTTGATTCAACTTACCACCTCCCACCTGCATGAGCACTTCCTACCCCAGTCTACTGTGGTACTACCTTTCTGATGCTCATACCAACACCCCCTGACACCTATCTGTCTTCTCTTTGAGTGCCCAGATACTGTAAGACTCCTCTAGACACATTTACCTTTCAAGAAACAATTCCATTTGCTTACATACAAATGGTTCCAAATTTAGATCTTCATTCAGTCTTATTCTCTCCTTTGAGGGGCAAGTCAGAACATGTAGGTGCCCACCAGGAATCTGTAGGTGCCCGCCGGGAATCTATAGGTACCCAGCGGGAATCTGTGGGTGCCTGCTGGGAATCTGTGGGTGCCCGCTGGGAATCTGTGTACCCCACCTGCACCTCCTCAATAGAGAGCGGGAAGTTACCATCTGCTGAATGAATTTCTGACAAGTTCACTGGAAGGCATGTGAGGGCTTTCTCTCACTCTACTGCCCTGGAGTTCAGAAACGGGTGCAGTCCATGCAACATGCTGGAGCTAAGATGTCAGACCCCAGAGAATTTGGCTTCCTGCTGAGGTGAAACCATACCCAAGGCATTGATTAATTTGGTTTTAATTATTAATCTATAAATGGCCCATTGTAGAAAAGTTGGAAAATACTGAATGGTATAAAGAAGCTGGCAAAGTCCCCAGCAAAGCCCAGCACTGCTTAGAGGCTGCAGTTTTCTTTCCAGTTCATGCTGTACTCTGTTTTATTACGTAGTTAAGATGATCACACATACAACTCGTTAGCCTGCTGATTTCATTTAACATTATCTAATCGACCCTTTCTATGGTGCATCGAGATCTTTGAGAATATTACTTTTTATAGCTATCTATCTACACTTTATAGTATCTTTCTTGGAGTCTATTCCCTTCCATCAGACATTTGTATTGTATTGTATTTGTATTGTTTCATGGTTTGTAAGTATTGCTGCAGGGCTTCTCTTTCTCTTGCTACATGAGCACTCTTCCATAGCTAATCAATTGTTTCGACAAGTGCTTACAGTGTCACTGTGCAGTGCTCACTGTCTGTGGAGCTGGAAAACAGTGATGAATGAAAGCTGATCTCTTGTGACACTGAGCATTCCAGATTAATGTGCATCAGTTGATCCAAGGGACCACCTCCCACCTGCCTGAAGCACTTCCTGCCCTGGTCTACTGTGGCACGACCTTTCCGATGCCCATCCCAGCAGCTCCTGGCACCTTCCTGTAGCAAGGAAAGAAAGCAGACAGCAGGAGAGAGCATGTCTACAAAAGACGAAAACATAGCATGTCTACAAAAGACGAAAACATGGGGAGGCTGTGCTACTGAGGGGGTCAGAGGGTGCTTCCACCATGGTGGCTTCTCTGCAGAGACTTTCTGGGTGTTTTAGTAAGCCAGCTTCCCACAGGGAGTTCAGCATTAAATTTCATCTTGCTTTCTAGGAGGCCATGTGACCCTGAAGACATTTATGCAGGAAGAGCCACTGGAAACCTATGTCCTAGAAATCAGGATCTTGAGCTTAACTCCTCTAGTCCCTGACTTTCATATGGGAAGCTGGTAAGCCTGCAAATGTGTGTGTGTGATTGTAGAAATGTGTGTGTGTGTGTGTGTGTGTGTGTGTGTGTGTGTATCTGAGTGCATGTGTGTGTCGGAGTGCACTGGTATGATGGAGCAGGAAAGAGAGGTGTCTGTGAGAGTGGAAAGCTGGAGCTCAGGAGCAAGCATAAGTCTCTGAAACATTAGATGCAGTGAGCATGGAACAGAACTCAAAGGGTACTGGACAGTGTGGTGTGAATATTCCTGTGTCTGATGTCAATGACATATGCACCTGTGCATGGTGGAAGGACATGGAGGGTGGCAGGAGGAAGGGCCTGGGTGACCGTTCACAGGGGGCTCAGGGTTTGTACATCAGAGGCTAAGGGGAAAGGCCCTGCGGTCCAGGATCTGGAAAAGCTTATGTAATTTTGTTACTTACTGTGTTTGTGTGTGTATAAAAATCAATAGCTGGATTAAGGAAGCATCCTAAGTTCCATCAGCAGAAGAATGAATAAAGAAAGTGCAGTTTGAGGCTGGAGAGATGGCTCAGTGGTTAAGAGGACTGGCTACTCTTCCAGAGGTCCTGAGTTCAATTCCCAGCAACCATATGGTGGCTCACAACTATCTGGAATGAGACTGGATGCCCTCTTCTGGTGTGTCTGAAGTGACAGTATACTCATGTGCCTAAAATAAATAAATAAATAAATCTTTAAAAAAGAAAGTGTGGTTTATATACACATAAGGGAATTTTTCCGGCCTTAAGGACAAACAAAGGTGTGTCATTTGGGAGAAAATGAATTCAGGGAACTAGAGACGATCAGAAGAGAATTCAGTCATGCTCATACAGGGTTCCTATACTTTATATAGATCTATAACTTTAGGTTGATAGATGTCATGAAAGTAGGAACAAGGAGAACAGAGGTGACTGGGCAGGAAAGGCGGGGAGAAGGGAGAGGGCTGGAGGTGTGTTGGGAGCGAGTAAAGGAGACTTGTATGCTAGCATCATTACAGAACACAAACCATGTGAAATGAATACATACAGCGAAAATAAAAAGTGTGGTCCTGAAGAAAAGGTAGAAGAGGAGGAAGGGGAAAATCCTCTTTTCTTTAAGCCAGAAGCAGAACTGGGTTATGGAAGACATTGCCAAGTGCATGGGGCCTTCATCTCCCCTCTATGCCCTGTGGCAGGAAGAGGAAGAAAAGTGACCTAACGAAGAAGCATCTTGAGTTGAGCCAGATCGGCGTCTTCTGCAGTAGAAAATGTTCACTGGCTAATGTCTGGGATGGCATAGCTGGGAGCTGGTGTGGCCCATTAGGAGGCTTGCCCCCTGTGCCTGGTCCGGATGCTGCCTCTCACTTCACTGGGCTCTAATGAGCTCTGGGGGAGCGCTGGGCACTAATTGCTCTCAGGGTATGAGGGACTCAGAGGGAGCAGACTGAAAGCCCCTCTGGCTAGACTTCCTCCTGTTAACAGACAACCAGTCTTTGAACTCATAATTATGAGTCATGGGGCTCCTAGCCTGGTTGCAAAAGTGACTCATTTTAACTCAATTGTTAGTGTTTGTCCTGTTACCAAACCAACTCTTCCATGTTAAAGGGGAGGGTGGGGGTTGGACAAAAGGAACATTTTTATTAAAAAGAGCAGGGTGATTAGAAAGAGTTCAGCCTGTGCTATGCTTTCCAGACGTGTGGAGTGAAGTAGAAACTCGGCCCCGTGGCAGCGAAGCAACAAAATCCATCTCAGGATGGATGGAGGCTTGCTCTCCACAGGATGGATGGAGGCTTGCTCTCCACAGGATGGACGGAGGCCTGCCCTCCACAGGATGGACTGAGGCTCGCCCTCCACAGCCAGGGCAGGAGATTACTGCCATGTATGATTCTCAGAGGCTCGCCCTCCCCTACCCCGCTCTCATCCCAGCCACTTGGATCCACTGGAACTGAGACAATAAGGCATAACTTTCATTGAGTTGGTGTGACTCACAACTTTGTTAAAGAGTCAGAGATAGGAGATGCCACTGAGTTTGCCCGGGGCTAATTACTCAGACAGATGGAGTGACAGACCCGGCAATCATGTGAATTAGTGTGCTCTGGTGACAGGGGCCTGTGCGGGAAGGAGAAAGATAAAGCTTGCTGTCACCCAGCCTGCTCCTGGGGGCACATGCTACATCAATAGTCTTTGCCTAAGGAAACAATGGCTGGGGCCATTACTTCCTGTCAGTTGTGAATTATCTGAAAAAGATGATTCTTAGTCTTTTGATGCCTCCCGTGTAATTAACACTGTCCAGGGCCACAGTAAAGAGAAACAGACCCAGAGCAATACCAGGCTATACAGTAGATGTTTTATGAAAGAGGAGTATGAGGTTGCCAATTAACCCTTTTAAATGCCTGCCTGTCCATCTGCAGCACTGACGATGATCCCCAACCTACAAGGAAACTTGGCTCTGCCGATATGGTCTGGTTTTCAAACTGCTTTCCACTGAAAGCTGTTTGTCTTGTTTCTTAAAACCAGGATTTCTTGACGGTTCCACAGAAAGAATGGTTGCCAGAAACTGCATGAGTGTGCATGCATGCGCGTGCTCGTGTGTGTGTGTGTGTGTGTGTCTATGTGTGTGAGTGTGTCTGTGCATGTGTGTGCAAATGAACATATGTATGTTGAGGTCAGAGGTAGACATCAGGTGTCCTCCTCAACTGTTGTCCAATTTTGTGTTTTGGATAGATTGCTCCCACACCCTCTCCTGCCTCTCCTTCTCAGTACTGGGAGTACGGGAGTGCAGTATGGTGCTAGCATCAGAAAGCTATTTTGTACACTTCCTAAATATCCCATATAAAATACACTCAGCAGTCTCCTCTGCCTCATATTGATCCGTGCAGCTGATAAACAATAATTATGAGCAATTGAAATAAGGCCAGAGTACAACAGTCACTGATTGCCCCTAACAGGCAGACTTGGTGGCCTTATACATTTTTGTGGGTTTTGGCCTGTCTGTATGTATTGTCTGCATCCTTGATTGTATTGTACTGTATTGTGCTTGAGTATGAACACACTCTTCTCTGGCATTCTGGCATATTTAAGCCTGCATTTTTGTGTATGTTTTTGTAAGTGTGAGTCTACTACACACTGACTCTACCCCTCCTGCCCATCTAAGGGATCCAACTTACAAATGAGGAAGAGAGTGGGAATGGGGTGTGGGAAGGGCTGCATGCTGTAGAATAGACAGTATTGACAAAGCATGATGTTCAGCTACTTATGGGAGCAGATATTCAAACTCTCTTGTTACAAGAATAAAAATTAACCTTTAATCTGGCTTTCATTTTGTTTTAAGGAATGCATTAGTTAAACTACATAATTGAAAACTACAGAACTATCTGATCGCATATTTTGGATCTAAAGACTTGGAAGCTCTTGCACCTTGACTGCCCATGCCCCAGGAGCACCGCCTTCTTGGCTGTGAACAGCCCCTCTCACGTCGCATGTGGCAGGCTCCACTTCGTTCTTACAACTTCATGTCATATAACGTCTCTTCTGGGAAGCGTCTCAGGACTCCTACTTAGAATCATAACCTTAACTCTTGCATTCTCTCACGTTTATTTCAACATGTAACGGATGCTTGCTCGCTACCAGAAAACAAGTAGGCACATATGCATGACCTTACTAAATGGGTTCTCAGCAGTTTTGAAAGAGATCAACCTTAAGTTATGATTTGCTTAAAGCCCAGCTAGACCATGGTTGATGTCCAATTTTTCTTAACAAGAGACGCCTTCTCAACAGAAAGGCAGGGTGGGGTATTAACGAGCACCGTTCAGGCACCAGTTAATAGGTGAGGAGAGAGGGTGTGCTCTTTGCCAGCAGATTGCAAAGCAAAGGGAGAGGTAGGAGCAGTTAACTGGCTGGCCTGAAATGCACTGCCAATTCTCTTCACCTCTGCCTTCTGCTCACTCTACACCAGCTGGTGCAATGAAAATAAAACTTAATCTATGCATATAATACCAGGTTTTCCTAGTACATGTATTAAAATGAATAGGTGGAGGCTGGTGAGACGGCGCAGCAGTTAAGAGCACATACTGCTCTTGTGGAGGACATGAGTATGGTTCCTAGCACCCAGCATCCAGTACCTAGCACCCAGCACCCAGAGCTCATGATTGCCTGTAACTCCAGCTCCAGGAGATCTAGCACCCTCTTCTGGCCTCCACAGGAACCTGTACTCAATGCACACACTTGCACTTACATAATAAAAAATGAAGATTCATTCCATTCTTAAGAACCAATAAAGATTAGTTTCAACAACATACCCAACTTATATTACATAGTACCAAGTTAACATATAATCAATATTGATAAATTTCTCAAATATTACATTTTTAAATATTATATTTTTGAACTCCTTTACATTGTTCAAACTTTCAGCATATCTCAGTTTGGATACAAACTAATATTAGCAACTTTAATATCTATTTCTGTTTTATAAAATCTACAATTGTGGAAAGTAAATATATGTTCATGTTATATAAGGATCAAATTAAGTAACAAAAATTACTGTCTTGTAATATTTTTATCCACATGGACAAAACTGGCCAGTCTTATGTTCATGTGTCAGATGTGAAATGGGAAATTTCCCTGTTATACATAGGCTGCATTCTAATAGTAACATGCCCCATTTAAAGTCATATGTCATCTTATATAAAATAATAATATATCTAATGGGTCCACTTTTATATTTAAACCAATTCAATTAAAATTAAATAACATTAGGAACTTGAAGCCTGTTTTAGTTAGGGTAACTATCACTGTAATGAAACACCGTGGCCAAAAGCAACTTGGGGAGAAAGTTTTTACCTGGCTTACACTTCTACATTGTAGTCCATCACAGAAGGAAGTGAGGATGATAACTCAAGTAAGGCAGGAACCTGGAGGCAGGAGCTGATGCAGAGGCAAGGGGATGTTACTTACTGGCTTGCTCCTCATGGCTTGTTCATCTTAATTTTTTATAGAATCCAGGACCACCAGCTAAAGGATAGACCCACTTACAATGGGCTGGGTCATCCCCTATTGATCACTAATTAAAAAAAATGCTAGCCGGGCAGTGGTGACACACACCTTTAATCCCAGTACTTGGGAGGTAGAGGCAGGCGGATTTCTGAGTTCGAGGCCAGCCTGGTCTACAGAGTGAGTTCCAGAACAGCCAGAGCTATACAGAGAAACCCTGTCTCAAAAAACAAAAAACAAGAAAATGCTCCACAGCAGGATCTAACGAAGGTGTTTCCCTCCTTTCATTAACTCCCATGTCAAGATGACAAAACTAGCCAGCACAGAACCTCAGCTGCACTGGCTACACTATTCGTACTTAACAGAGTAACGGGGGGAATGGCTGCCATGTTAGACGGATGGCTGTAAAGGCTAGAGATTCCTCGTGAACATGACCTTATCCTTCTCGGACACTTAGAGCACTTTGTGCATTTCTGGCCAAAGAAGTGCAAGAAAGTTTAGATCTGGGGAACAGTGTGTTTTAGAAAGTCTTTGCTTTCTTTAAAAATTATATTACTGTCA
Organism: Mastomys coucha; assembly: GCF_008632895.1. Lineage (NCBI taxonomy): Eukaryota > Metazoa > Chordata > Mammalia > Rodentia > Muridae > Mastomys > Mastomys coucha. The sequence goes on along the minus strand of NW_022196909.1, from coordinate 64,588,420 downwards.
TCATTACCACCACCATTATTATCTCATGAGTGTGTGTGTGCATGTGCATGTGTGTGTGCATGTGCATGTGTGTGTGTGTGTATGTGTGTCTGTCTGTCTCTGTGGGTATGTGTGAATGTCTGTGTGTGTGTGTGTGTGTCTGTCTGTCTATCTCTGTGGGTATGTGTGAATGTCTGTGTGTGTGGTGTGTGTATATGTAATATGTGTGTGTAGGTGTGTAGGTGTTCACTGAGGGTAGAGGACAACTTTCAGGAGTTGGTTCTCTCCCTTCACTGTAGGATCCAGAGGTTTCTTTGACGAAAGGACAGACTCAGGAGGAAGACTCCCCGGCACCATTTGTCATTCCTCCTGCTTTGACTGTGAGTGTTATATGATAGCTGAAGCCAGAACAGACATATCATCACCAGGAGGCGACACGCCAAGAGCAGTGAGCAGCGGCCTTGAGTTTCCATGCCAACTGTTTAGCCATTGGACGAGATTCCGATAAGGACGCCTGTCCTTCGCTCCTATGTCAGCAGCACACAGATGTTGTCTGTGACTCAGGGCACTCCTCATCTGCACAGTGGCACGGTGAGGTGGGAAGAGAGCATGCTTGGCATCCTGGTGCATGTGGAAGAGCACCAGCAAGGGTGGAAGGCTCGCCTAGGGGAAGGAAGGGCTCAGGGACAATTTACTCCCTGATTAGTACAGCGCCGCGGGTGTCAGGACAAGACTAAGTATTTACTGTGGATCAGCTAGTTAACATGAAAGAAAATTCAACCTTAGGGGGCATTCTTGTTGTTTCCCTGAATTGTGGTCCCCATTTACTCCTCTTTGTCTCCTTCTGCAGCATGAGGCCAGGTCTAGAACTCCCAGCTTGAACATCTTGCCACCCTCCACTTGCTTACCCCTACGTCTTATCACTGCCACCTACTATCTCAAGGAATGTACTGATTCCATGCTCTCAGTCAGGCATATTTGTCTTAGTGGCATAAGTCATGTATTTTCTGTAGAATCTGTTTCAACTCTGAAAAGGCAAAGAAGGGCTGGCAAGATGGCTGAGCAGGCAAAAGCACTTGCCATCAAGCTCGGTGTCCTGAGGTCTGTGACTGGGAGTCATATGGTGAAATTAGAAAATTTACCGTTGAATATACTCCTCTCATCTGCATACATACACTATCACAGAAAAACAATCACACACACACACACACACACACACACACACACACACATACACACAGACAGATAGACAGAGACAGACAGAGACAGAGACAGAGAGACAGACAGAGAGAGATGGTGTATGGCTATCTGTCCCTTGGAGGTGGGGCTGGAGACGTGGACTAGGCTTACTCAGTTGCTGGGCTGGTGTAGGGAAGCAATGGGACACTGCTCCAAGGGTGGGGAAGTACAGTCTGAGGCAAGGGACGGCTGGAGCTGGCTGAGAGTTCCCAGGCCTACAAGGCCAGGGCCATCTGGTTCTCAGGACTGGGACACCCAGGCACCGCTGGGAGCTGTGGAAGAGCTGAGAATAGAGTTGGGGCCCACAAGCTGGATGTAGTGTGGAGCTGGGGGTCTGGGGGAGTGGAAGAGGGGATCTCTGCTGGTCCCACAAGGAGAGTTCTTGTCTTGTTGGTGGTTGGCTTGGGCTTGGCTTGGAAGCATTCGTGGCTGGGAGCAGAGAGGCCTTCTATGGGAGATTAGACTGTGGCTCTTTAGGCAAGTGGATCCTGATGAAAAGAGACAGTCCATGGTTTTAAGGTGTTTATTGTGATGGCAGAAAGTAGATGTGTAAAATCATACCTTACTTCTCAGGGTGGGTCTGAGGTTAAATACCTTCTGCAGGGAGGAGTGTCTGGGAAGGCGACTTTATTGGCTAAGTCCTCCAGACCTTTAGGTACCTCATTAAAATGCAGATCTATCTTGAGGCTACATAACCACAGGTCACATCCTCTACCTGTGGAGGGGCTTGGGGTGTTGCCTTTATATGACTGAAGGCCACAAAGCTATGGGGTGCTGTGGCTGGTGACAGTGGCCTAGTGCCCGAGAATAAGGCAAAACGTCCCTTCAGAATCACCAGGGTTTTGGGCCTTAGATCAATCGGGATCAGGGCTACTATTCACAGTCCCACAATATTGATTGATTGTTTTGTTTGGTTTTGCTTTTTTTAAGACAAGGTTTCTCTGTGTAGCCTGGGTGTCCTGGAACTGGCTTTGTAGATCAGGCTGGTCTCGAACTTACAGAGATTTACCTGCCTCTCATTCCTAAGTGCTGGGATTAAAGGTCTGTGCCACCATGCCCAGTAAATAATTATTTAAAAATTTGAAAAGAAAGGAGAGAAAAGCCCCCAGCAATCTACAGAGACACACATGTCTTCATGTTTTAGCATAGTTTCTCCATGGTATTTGGATCCCATGATAAACAACTGAAACCATAGGTCAATCTCACAGATATCCTTCTGTGTTTCACCTCAGAAAATGTTTCTTGTAAACTAAATATCCTTTACAGTCATTAAAATGATAACTGCAGTATTCATCCCTTGGCCATTACTGGGATTTTCCCCATTTCTATTGTGGTTCTCTGTCACATTCCTCTCCATGGCTCCCAGTTGTCTATGATGATAAGTACAAATTCCCAGCAGTGGACGCTGACAGGCACTCCAGCCTGTACCTGCCCTGAGCCTCTGCTGGTGTTTCCTGTTGTAGCCAAATAAGTTGGCTCACTTCTGCCAGCATATGACCTTCTTCTCAGTCACCATTTATCTCTCATCTCCTCCACACCCATGTCTCTGTTAAATCATTGATGTTCTTAGAATCCACCCCAGCTGACTTGGGAAACCTTTCACAGAAGCTCCCCTCGGGTCTCGGTTGTCCTGTCTATTTTATATTCATATTTATGGCCTCGGCAGCACCTTGCAGCCAGCTGTATGCTTCTAGCTGACAGATCTTATGTTAGATCATATGAGTGGCCATTAGTTGTGCACCCAGAGCCTGAGGGACACAGCCAGCCTCTGACCCCATCACATTATGAGGTGCTTGGCTCTTAAAGGAAGCAGGCATGTTCTGCTTGGCAGAGCACTTGGGTTAAAGAGATAGACTATGGGCATTTGGGGACCATCAGCATCTCCATTCTAAATGAAAACATTTATTTCAGCTGCTGAGGATCTGAAGGACCAAGGATCCTTGTGCATGCCATAGGCTTAGAAAGCCTTTTGGGGGGAAAATCTCAATTAAATCCAATGGCTACTTTTGCTTAGGCAGTGCATTAGGTAAAGACCTGTGCTCTAACTCAAGGGTCCCAGTGAAATATCCAATCTCAGATCAAATGTTTCATCATCTCACATGGCCTGGGAAAATCATGAGCACCTGTTTAAATATAACACAGCCCACAACAGCTCTGCGCCTCCCCTCCTCAGCCTATGGGGGCTGGTCCTTGCCAGTTTACTTCAATACAGCCTGTATGCTGGGTGGGGATGCTGACAAGCACAATTAGCTTGAGCGGGGGTTCATCTTAACAGTTCGCCGGGAACCACCAGTCACCTGATCATTGCAACTTGCTGGGTTTGGTGCAGATGTACACTTGTGATGGAATAGAGGCCTTTTAGGAATAGCTTTCTTTCCATTTTCAGTTAGCTTAAAAGAGCCCTATTTGCAGAGTGTTTGATTGAACACACAGTCCTGGGCATGCCAGGCAAGCACTCTGCCTCTGAGCTGTGTCCTCAGCTGCTGGGTGGACTGACGGGTTTAGCTTTGTGAATAGATAGCTGCGGTCACTGAAAGCTACAGCAGAGGAGACTCACACATGAGTCAGGCTTTCCTAGCTTTTGCAAGGAATTATGGCCTCACCTGTTGGCTGTCCATCTTTCAGTACCAGGCATGAGTGCACTTTGCTGGTGGGCATGGGTGTCATAGTATAGATATGCATAAGCCTTAAATAAGAAACCTCCATTTTCTGGTGGTAGCATCACTGGCCACGAAGTTGCCAGAGGAGGTCAAGGAGAAGGACATAGTGTGACACAGAAACTACGTTACCATATAGTATGACACAGAAAATGAAGACTCTTACACTGTCCTCTTAAAAAACTCCTACCCTCAGGAGCGCTGCAGGTACCAGAGAAGCAGTAGTTGCATGAGAGACTTTTGCATTGCCTCAGAGTTCTCCTTCATTACTTTACACAGAGGCAGTGAAGGCTTATTACAGGAAAACCAGTTCCTTCCAGTCAAGAGAAGACATCTTTAACCTGGGTATATGGATGGATGGATAGATGGATGGATGGGTGGATGGATGGATGGATGGATGGAAGAATATCTCACCTCCCAGCCCCTATGCCGGCTGTGATCACAACCTTAGGACACACTTCTTTTCGAGAACTGCAGCTACAGGAGATCAACCATCAGACTTGCTGGAAAACTGACTCTTGCCAAAACTACTCCAGTGTAGAAGATTCGAACCATGGCATGAGCCTCTAGCCAGACTTCCTTTTGTGAACACCCTATCAAACCTTCCCTCCCCTAGAGAGACTGCTGCCCTCATTGTTCCAATGAAAGGACACACTGCTTCTGCTGAAGTCAGTCCCCTCTTTCTGTCACTCCCAATCTAACAAGGGAGGCCCAATCTTCCAGGTACATAAAACAGAAATGAGTTGATTCAGTTTGGTAGGGCAGTTGTTGGCCAAGCCACCACTCCTGGAATGGCAGGCTCACCTTCAGGCATGCTAAAGAGATGGGTGGGATGATTACCCCTCTAGTGAGGTACCAGACCATGCATTTCCAGAATTACCACTCCCTGCTATAGTATCTCACAGATTACAGTGCTCCCACCCCACAACCTTGGCTTTATTCTTCCTCTAAAGCCCACTCTCTCCATCACCACATGGCTGTCCATCACCTCATGGCTGTCCATCACCTCATGGCTGTCCATCACCACATGGCTGTCCATCACCACATGGCTGTCCATCACCACATGGCTGTCCATCACCTCATGGCTGTCCATCACCACATGGCTGTCCATCACCTCATGGCTGTCCATCACCTCATGGCTGTCCATCACCACATGGCTGCCTATTACCTCATGGCTGTCCATCACCTCATGGCTGTCCATCACCACATGGCTGTCCATCACCTCATGGCTGTCCATCACCTCATGGCTGCCTATCACCATGTGGTTGATCTCCATGCTGGCTTGATGCAAGCTGTGTCCCTTTCCCCTTCTCCTCTATTCTCTTTCTCTAGGCAACTACTGAGATTACAGATGGACTGTCTTGGAGTTTTTCTTTTAAATTCCAATTAAATTGCCCTTTTTGAATAAATTTAGGCTTTGCTTAACTTTCAAACTTTTCTTTTCTCTTAATTGGATATTTTATTTGTTTACATTTCAAATGTTATGCCCTTTTCCAGTTTCCCCTGCACAAACCCCCTATCCCTTCCTCCCTTCCTCTGCTTCTATGAGGGTTCTCCTCCACCCACCTACCCACTCCTGCTTCACCACCCTAGCATTTCTCTACACTGGGGCACCAAGCCTTCACAGGACCAAGGGCCTCCCCTCCCATTAATGTCAGATAAGGCCCCTTCAGGTCCTTCAGTCCTTCTCCTAATTCCTCCATTGGGGTCCCTGTGCTCAGTCTGATGTTTGGCTACGAGCATCCACACCTGTATTGGTTAGGATCTGGTAGAACCACTCAGGAGACAGCTGTATCATGCTCCTGTCAGCAAGAACTTCTTGGCATCAGCAATAGTGTCTGTGTTTGGTGTCTGCATGTGGGATGGATCCCCAGGTGGGGCAGTCTCTAGATGGCCTTTCCTTCAGTCTCTGTTCTACTCTTTGTCCCTGTATTTCCTTTAGACAGGAGCAATTCTGGGTTAAAAATTTGAAGATGGGTGGCTGGCCCCATCCCTCAGCTATGCCTAACCTCTGGATATGATCTCGACAGATTCTCCTTCCCTTTTGTGGGTTATTTCAGCTGATGTCATCCCTGTGAGGTGCTAGGAGGCCCTTGCTTTCCTGGCATCTGGGACTTTCTGGTTGCTACCCCCAGTTTCCCATCCCCCATTGTTCAATTTCCTGAGCCTCTGTACATCTCCTCCATCTCCTCCCATACTGGATTCTGCTCTTCTTTTCCCCTTGCCCCTCTTCTCTTCCTCTCAAGTCCCTCCAACCCTCTACTTCCCTTGATTATATTTTCCCCTTCTAAGTAGGACTGAAACATCCACTCTTTAGTTTTCCTTGTCCTCATCCTCATCCTTGTCATCGTCTTCCTCTTCCTCCTCCTTCTTTCTTCGAGACAGGGTTTCTCTGTGTAGCCCTGGCTGTCCTGGAACTCACTCTGTAGACCAGGCTGGCCTCGAACTCAGAGATCCACCTGCCTCTGCCTTTCAAGTACTGGGATTAAAGGTGTGCGCCACCACTGCCCGGCAGTCTTCCTTCTTCTTGAGCTTCATGTGCTCCATGAGTTATATCTTGGGTATTTCACGTTCTTTGCCTAACATCCACTTATCAGTGAGTGCAAACCATGTGTGTTCTTTTGTTACTGGGTTATCTCACTCAGGATGGTATTTTCTAGTTCCATCAATTTACCCGTGAATTTCATGAAGTCATTTTTTTAATAGCTAAGAAGTACTCCATTATGAAAATGTACCACATTTTCTGTATCCATTCCTTAGTTGAGGGACATCTGGGTTCTTTCCAGCTTCTGGCTATTATAAATAAGGCTTCTATGAACATAGTGGAGCATGTATCCCTATTACACATTGGGGCATCTTCTGGGTATATGCCCAGGAGTGGTATAGCAATTTTCTGAGGATCAGCCAGACTGATTTACAGAGACATTGTACTAGCTTGCAATCCCACCAGCAATGGAGGAGTGTTCCTCTTTCTCTACATCCTCACCAGCATCTGCTGTCACTGGAGTTCTTGATCTTAGCCATGTGAGGTAGAATTGCAGGGTTGTTTTGGTTTGCATTTCCCTGATGACTAAGGATGTTGAACATTTTTAAGGTACTTCTCAGCCATTGGATTTTCCTCAGTTGAGAATTCTCTGTTTATCTGTTCCCCATTTTTGATATGGTTATTTGGTTTTCTGGAGTTTAACTTCTTGAGTTATTTGTATATATTAGATATTAGCCCTCTATTGGATGTAGGTTTGGTAAATATCTTTTCCCAATATGTTGGTTGTCATTTTGTCCTATTGACAGTGTCTTTTGCCTTACAGAAGCCCTGCAATTTTATGAGGTCCCACTTGTCGATTGTTGATCTTAGAGCATGAGCTATTCTGTGTTCTGTTCAGGAAATTTCCCCTGTGCCCATGTGTTCAAGGCTTTTTTCCACTTTCTCTTCTATTAGATTCAGTGTATCTGGTTTTATGTGGGGGTTCTTGATCCACTTGAACTTGAGTTTTGTAAAAGGACATAAGAATGGATCAATTTGCATTCTTCTACATGCTGACCTCCAGTTAAACCAGCATCATTTGTTGAAAATGCTGCCTTTTTTCCACTGAATAGTTTTAGCTTCTTGGTCAAAGATCAAGTGACCATAGGAGTGTGGGTTCATTTCTGGATCTTCAATTCTATTCCATTGATCCACCTGCCTGTTACTGTACAAATACCATGCAGTTTTTATCACTATTGCTCTGTAATACAGCTTAAGGTCAAGGATGGTGATTCCCTTAGATGTTCTTTTATTGTTGAGAATAGTTTTCACAATCCTGGGATTTTTGTTATTCCAGATGAATTTGAGAATTGCTCTTTCTAACTCTATGAATAATTGAGTTGGAATTTTGATGGAGATTGCATTGAATCTGTAGATTGCTTTCAGCAAGGTTGGCATTTTTACTATATTAATCCTGGCAATCCATGAGCATGGGAGATCTTTCTATCTTCGGAGGTCTTCTTCAATTTCTTTCTTTAGAGACTTGAAATTCTTCGCATATAGATCTTTCATTTGTTTGGTTAGAGTCACACCAAGGTATTTTATATTGTTAATTGACTATTATGAAGGGTGTCATATCCCTAATTACTTTCTTAGCCCATTTATTCTTTGAGTATAGGAAGGCTACTGATTTGTCTGAGTTAATTTTATATCCAGTCATTTTGCTGAAGTTGTTTATCAGCTGTAGGAGTTCTCTGGTGGAATTTTTGGGGTCACTTAAGTATACTATCATATCATCTGTAAATAGTGATATTTTGACTTTCCCTTTCCTATTTGTATCCCTTTGATCTCCTTTTGTTGTCTAATTGATTTGCTTTAGCTAGAACATCGAGTACTATATTGAATAAATAGGCAGAGAGTGGACAGCCTTGTCTAGTTCCTGATTTTAGTTAGATTGCTTCAAGTTTCTCTCCATTTAGTTTGATGTTGGCCACTGGTTTGCTGTATATTGCTTCTACTGTGTTTAGGTATGGGCCTTGAATTCCTGATCTTTCTATGACTTTTAACATGAAGGGATGTTGAATTTTGTCAAATGCTTTTTCAGCATCTAATGAAATGATCATATGGCTTTTTTCTTTGAGTTTGTTTATGCAGTGGATTATGTTGATGGATTTCTGTATATTGAACCATCCCTGCATCCCTGGGATGAAGCCTACTTGATCGTGGTGTCTTGCTTTTCCAGTGTGTTGGGGTATTCATGGCTTGCTGTGGTGGGAATACTGGGTTCTGATGATGCCAAGTTGTCTTGGTTTCTCTTGCTTATGTTCTTGCACTTGCCTCTTGCCATCTGGCTATCTGTGGTGTTAGCTGGTCTTGCTGTCTCTGACTGTGGCTTCTCTCTCCTGTAAGCCTTTGTGTCAGTACTCCTGGGAGACCAGTTCTCTCCAGGTGGAATTTGGTTATAGAGAGCTGTGCCAAAGGGTAAGCTACAGAGTGCAGATGGAAACCCAATGGATCCTGTCCTCTGCTGTTCCTTGGTTCCTGTGTCCTGATGGCTCTGGGTGGACCCCTCTTGGGCCAGGAATTTGAGCAGAAGTGGTGGTCTCACCTGTGCTCTCAGGTCTGTTAGCACTCCTAGGAGACCAGTTCTTTCCCGGCCGGATTTGGGTATGGAAAGCTGTGGCACATGGTCACTTCCAGGCGCAGATGGAAACTGGAAGCCTCTTTTCATTTCTTTAAAAAGATTTATTTATTTTTATATATGTGAGAACACTTCAGACATACCAGAAGAGGGCATTAGATCCCCTTACAGATAGTTTTGAGCCACCGTGTGGTTGCTGGGAATTGAACTCAGGGACTCTGGAAGAACAGTCAATGCTTTTAACCACTGAGCCTTCTGTCCAGCCCCAAACTTTTGCTTTTTAAAAATTCTTTAATTAGCAGAGAAAATGAACACATTGGTGCACCCATAATAATATTTAATTGGTTATAAAGACTTTCTGATTTTCCTTTGCCTGGATCTCTCCTATCCAGTTTCTTTTCACAAACACCTTTGCTTAAACCTTCAGTCCATGCATAAACCAATGTAATACCCTCTGGTTTCTCTTCTTGACTTTAATCCTCATCCTGGGCTTGTCAGAGATATTCTACAATTAATCTGAGTTTCTCTTGGGTGCTTACACACTTTCTGAAGTTCCAAGGTGTTTATAATATCACGTCCAGATATCATGACGTTAACCCCACCTTTAATCTCTACACACCCTTGCACATATGTACACATGTAACTACAAATGTGTGTACCTGCACACATCTAAGCACAAACATTCACACACATACATATACACCTACAAATAAAATAATAAAAAGAAATATTAAAAATGTCACTAGAGATAGAGAGGATATTTCACAGTGATAACAGGGTTAATGTGCTGGAGTACATGGTGACTGCAGACAAACTGAGTGGCAAGAAGGATGAAGGAAACCCTCGGGATCTCAGAGGGAAACAGACTTAGTGCTATGAATCGTCGACATCACCAGTCACCCAGAGAATGTGCTATCCACCTAGCAACAAGAGCAGGAGACACATTTTCCTCAAGTTCACAGGAAACATACCCTAGGATAGATCATATATTACAGCACAAAGTGGGATTAACACATGTAGAGGATTAAAGTCATACACGCCATGGTGTCTGATCTCAGATGGAAGCAGGCAAGGTCACAGCAGGCCACGGAGCAGAACACAGGGGAGGACAAAGTATAGGAAGGACCAGTGAGAAGCCAGCAGTGGGCAGAGGAGGGGCTGTCAGGGCAGAGATCCAAACCTGTAACCCCAGCGCACTTGGCAGGAGCTCCTGCTTGTGTACATGACTGTGCTAAGGATCTGGCTTGTCTCATGCAAATGCCTGACTAGAGAGTAACTCCTCTGCAGGAGTGTGGTAGGTTGGCCAGAGCACATCCTCTGTGATGGTGGGTCTTTGTGGTTAGCATCATTGGATTAAGAAATACTTGGGGCATTTGTGAGGCATACCTTTAGCTTTTTCTTAGATGACATGTTTAGTGAATGAAAGATGGTCCCCTCCCCAGTGTGGGTGGCATCATCCCATAGACTAAACTGAATAAAGCCATTTGAGTATTATCTGCTTTCTTGGCTGTGGATACCGTGTGACCAGCTACTTTATACCTCCATTGCCATGTCTTTGCCATCACCAGGGACTGCATATCCTCAAAGCAGGAGCCCAAAAGAAATGCTTCCTCCTTAGGGTGCTTCATGTCTGGTGTTTGGTCACAACAATTAAACAAGTAACTAATATAGCATCCAGTGGTTTATCCCCATGTACCAGTCTGGTCATTCCAAGTAGAATCTGCTAGGTGACTGTCCTTCACATTAGCTGTGGGGCCCAGGTGACCTCCCTTCACATTAGCTGTGAGGCCCAGATACGTGATCAGGAGGGAGCCACTAAATGAGCTCCATGTGCCAGGGAAGACTTTGCACACTCGCTGGCCAGGTCTAGGAAACAACACGTTTTTAGGGACGAGGGCAGAGGCAGACTATATCATTTTCCACATAAGGGGAAAGTGTCATTTGCTGGGTCTTCCTGCTGCTGTTCCCTGTAAGCCAGTCTACTCTGCCCCTTGCAAGGGTGAATGTGAAACACTCTACACTCAGTGTGTATGTGTGTGTGTGTGTGTGTGTGTGTACGCGCGTGTATGCGCGTCTACACTCAGTATGCTTATGAACAACTGTAACCCCCGAGGAGAGGGCATGTCTGTCTGTGTGTGT
>NW_022196909.1:64572369-64577247 GCF_008632895.1 Mastomys coucha | reverse complement strand
TGTGTGTGTGTGTGTGTGTGTGTGTGTGTGTGTGTGCGTGTGTGTGTGCGTCTACACTCAGTATGCTTATGAACAACTGTAACCCCCGAGGAGAGGGCATGTCTGTGTGTGTGTGTGCGTCTACACTCAGTATGCTTATGAACAACTGTAACCCCTGAGGAAAGGGTATGTCCACGTGTATGTGTGTGTGTGTGTGTGTGTGTGTGTGTGTGTGTACGTGCGCATATGTGTGCATCTGTGAGAAAGAGAGACAGATAGAGAGACAGAGAAAGAAAAGACAGCACCTTTCCATCATGTAAATGTGTGTCCTTGGAGTAACAGCGGCCACAGCCTGTGCTTTCTTTATCTACTGCTCTTCTTAATACAGGCTCCCTTAAGACCATATTGCTTCAAGACGATCCAATTTTCCTTTAGTAGAATGCCAGAGAGACCTTTTTGTTCTCTGTGACCTTTCCATGCAAGTTGAGTAGTAAAATTTAACGTGGAGCTGTGATTCCGTGTTACAGTGCTAGGATGAGGAGGCAAAGGCCTCCAGTTTGCCAGAAGTCTGTGACCCCTGGGCCAGGCATGAATGGTCAGGGTGCAATCTGGAAGCGTTTTAAAGGCCAAGTGCAACGTGACACCCTGTGTTCTGCTTTCGTTTCCTCTTTCCCTGCTCTGCTTCCCGCTGGTGTCTTTACAGCATCCATGTTCCCTCCTTGCCTCAGCTACATTTGCTGCCCACCTGTGCTGGCTCATCTCTATTCCAGACCTTTCTTCCCTTCGCCTCTGTGAGCCACGCCCAGCCTTCTTCTCTGACCAGGACTGTACGCTTCCTGAACACTCTCCACATGGAGCAGATAAATTCCTTTTGGAGGACAAGAACACTGGTCACATGCCTGGGACCAGACACTCCACATCTGGGGTTTTACTGACCAGTGGTCATCTCCTGGGCCCTCCCTTCATGAAGCCACAAGTGTTCAGCAAATGTGTGTCTATGACAGTTGCAGGCTATCTGAAGGCCCTCAGTGCGACTGGAGGCCAAGCTGGTACTTAACGTTCTCTCCTAGTGCATCTTGGACAACACAGGTAGAGAAGGTCTGAATGACTAAACCTCTGTGATATTCCACATGAAACCACTTTGGTGCTAGGGAAAGGAATGGAGTTGCTCACTGAAGGTCTGAATCGAGTGGAGGCCCAGATGGTCCTTCCAGAGAATGACCAGACACCAAGGAAAGTAAAATGGAAGTTGTAGGTTCCTCTGTCTGCAAACAAAATGGAGTATTCTGATTGTGGCCTGAAAGTGGCGGACCGGGCTACCTGACCAGTTCATGGGCCTCCCTCCCCATGCCCCCAGAGCGCAGTTCTCCAGCCCTCTGTGAGCCTTCTCTTCCTTGTCACAAACTGTCCTCTGGCCCTGCTTCCTTAGCAACCCTTCCTTGTTCCTCATTGACTAAAGCTTCGTTTCTCTCCTCTGCTTCCCAGTGACACTTTCCTATGACCCAGGAGCTCAGCTTCTCTGACACCAGCAACCAACCAATCTCCATTCTCTCTGTCTGCTTCACCCAGTCCCAAAGCAAGCCCTTCCTCTCCTTAACTGATGGCATTGCTCTTCCTTCTCTACTAGAACACTCATGTCCCTGGGTAGAAACATGAGTTACAAATTGTGCTCTTTGTATGGAAAATGACCAACGGCCCTCAAAGATTTTTGGGGGGGAACTCTTGTCTTATGTATAGTTGGAGAACTGAGCAAAGCCACAACTAATAGATAAAACTCATGTTTCATGCTGACTGCCGAAGGGAGTCAAGCAGATTTGTGAAGCTTCTGTGTCATGAGGGCAGGGTCCAAAGCAACTACTAGTTACAATGTACTCTATAAGCATACATTCATACACACACGTACACAAGCACACAAACACACATATACACAGATACAAGCATACACACAAACATGCACCCATATAAAAATATGACAAACACACACACATATTTATTGTCTCACTCTAACTTTTTCAAAATAAGAATCAGCCTGGGCCTTCTCAACCTTCGCTAAGAAATCAATATTCGGGTTTTCTGCTCCTAGGGATGAGCCCAGCCATGTGGGCCAGCAAGAGTTGTAACTTTAATTATTTCAAACCTTATTTTTAATGATGGTTCTTCAATGCTTTAACCTCCCTTGTAGCCTACCACCCACCAGAGGTAGTGGAAAAGAAAGGATATGAGGGAAGTGGGTCTGTTTAGAAAGGTTCTTTAGAGCAACTCCCATCTGTGTTGTCTGGAAATTGGCACTTCAGTTCCCAGGTCAGCAGGCAGTGGCCGCTCGATCCACTGGAAAACACTTCACGGATACACTAGCAGACCAGCTCGGTAGAGTCGGTTTAGCGACAGTGGTGACACGACCTAGCAGAGACAGCCAGGCCTCAGCCCTAGCTCTTGTCAGCAGGAGGGACCAACAGGAAGACCAGGAGAAGTTCTCAGCTGTGCCTCAATCAGCAAAGACTCAGACCCACAGGCATTGCACAGATAGCTGTACAGTCAGCCAGGCAAGCTCTGTCTCCATCACTCGGCGGAATCCTCCAAACCTCACCAGTTCTCCATGTGCCTTGCCTCAGCATGGGTCTTGCCTCAGCACATGCAGTTCAGAGAAGTGGCAGAAACCTACAGTATATCACCAGAAGTTTTTGGTGTGTTTCTTTCTACAGAATTTTGACAACTATGCAATGTAAGGTGGACCAATACATGCGTGTTGTTAGCAAAGAATCCTTCATTATGTGTCCTTTCACGGGCTTGCTTTGGCCTTTTACACCTGTGTCCACTTTAATGAAATGTTCCTTCACATGTTTGCCCTAGCAAAACATCATCCAACCGACTTTCCAAAGAACCCTTAAGTTTCCACTTCAGAGAGTCACAGGATCTCCTGGATATACCACACTTGGTTTGTTTCTCCTGCAATTATGACACCAATAACCTTTCTGGTTGGACCTTTTCTAACTACTTACTAAGCACAGAGTCGTTCTATATTCTAGGCATTCACACACAGAAGAGTACGTACGGGGTGAAGGGACGACACAAAATCAACTTAAGGAGAGACACAGGGTCTGAAAGCTTTGAGGAGCAGGCAAAATAAACAAAGAGGTCCATATTTTTCCACATACATTTATTATTTAATGGACCATCGAAGCCACTGTGGATTTAATTAATTAGCATATGTATGTGCTTGTGACACACATGTGGAGGGCAGAGTGGACATGAGCTCTCTTCTTTCATTACTCTCTGCCTTAGTGCCTGGCACAAGTCCTTCACTGGGCTTATGCTTGCCTGCTAGTCTGACAGGCCAGCTAGCTGTCAGGACCCACCTGTCCCCACTTTCCAATGTTGGGGTTACAGAGCAAACAGCCGTACCTGGATTTTTTTCTTAAGACAGGGTTTCTCTGGGTAGCCCTGGCTGTCTTGGAACTCACTCTGTAGACCAGGCTGGCCTCGAACTCAGAAATCCACCTGCCTCTGTCTCCCAAGTGCTGGGAATAAGGTGCGCGCCACCACTGCCTGGCCATTCCTGGATTTTTATGGGAGTGCTGGGGCCTCAGGCCTTCAGATGTGTACAGGAAGACATTTTACTGATTAAGCCATTTCCCCAGACTCCACAACTCCATGCTTACACAGTCTTTCTGAGTTCACTCAATCCCTGCTCCTTGTGGCTCATCAGGAAGAGACTAAACACTGTATAATGTTATGTTCTTACCATGGTAGAGTAGTGTGCTATAGATTTTTGGGAGTGATATTTATCAGAATTGGTTAAAATAGAAAAGAAAGGGATAAACATCAGCTTTTTACTTTCCCTGAAAATTTCCTTTATCTTGTGAAATGTCATTTCCCACAAGTGCAGGATGAATGACTCTACTTGATGTATGGGTTAGTGTGAAACAGAAACCAATGTGGGTGTATTCAATCCTAACAGGACTCCTACCTTCATATCCCTCTGGTGTGGTGCTTCACTGATTAATTTGGTCCTCTGAGTACAGTAGAAACTGGGGTCACATATTTTTCAATGAATAATTTTCTTTGTGGAAAATTCTTTTGTGTTTTGATCAGAGGCCGTGATTGTGGCCATGACAATGCCTCCCACTTCTGCTCCTTATTTGGTCTCTGGAAAATCCAATCTTTAGAAATAAAAAATAAATGTGGAGTCCTTTAGGGGCTTCTGGTTATTTCTATGTGACTCTATAGAAAAGCTATTACCTGAAAGGAGGCGAAGGAGTGGGTCTCTGACAAGGGGATGTTTAAAGAGAGAGTTAGCTTTAAGACTATGAAATATTCCAAGATCTTCAGTTAAAAATTATGATGTGTGCACACACGCACACAATGAAGAAACAAGTAATCATGTGTCTGGAGTTATTGTGTTTATTCTTAAAGCCATTTTCCCTCTTAGTGAAGGTGTCTGCGAGACATTCAGTAACCAGGGAAGTGGAACAATGAGGACTCAAATCTTCCTCTCTGTGCCCCTCCTCTCCCTCCCTTCTTCCCTCCTTCTCTCCCTCTATCATTCCCTCCATTCTTCCCATCCCCTCCCCTCCCTTCTCCTAACTTCCCCACTCTCCCACCCCCACTGATGGAACCTATATTAGTCAGGGTTCTCTAGTCACAGAAGTTATGGAATGTCTCTCTATATTAAGGGAACTTATTGGAATGACTTACAGTCTACAGTCCAACTAACCAACCATGGGCAGCTGTGACTGGGAAATCCAAAAATCTAGTAGTTGCTTAGTCCCATGAAGCTGGTCTTCCATATAAGCTGGAATTCTGAAGATGTAGGTTCCAACAGATGTGCTGGCAAGCAAGTGCAAGCAAGCAGAGACAGAAGCCTTCCTTCTTCCATTGTCCTATGTAGGCCTCCAGCAC
>NW_022196909.1:64565783-64571757 GCF_008632895.1 Mastomys coucha | reverse complement strand
GGAATGATAGAGGGAGAGAAGGAGGGAAGAAGGGAGGGAGAGGAGGGGCACAGAGAGGAAGATTTGAGAAGCCATGCTGATGAAACCCATGCTGATGAAACCCATGGGCCCGTGGGCCAAGCAAACGCTCTGAGTAGCACCTCCACTGCTTGTTTTCTTTGACATAGGGTCTCACTATGTGGCCCAGGCTGGCCTTGACATCAATCTCATGCCTAGCAGGTCTTGTTTACTTGCAGAGCATCTTAGAAAGCCTGCATTTCACATAAGAAAGCCGATTCTTGAATAGTTGGTTGTTGGTAGCTGATCATAAAATCAGACAGGCTGAAATGTCTGTCATTTTCTCCTGGGAGGGGCTCTAGACTTAAGTTGTTTTTACTAATTTTGGAAAGCATGTGGAAGGAGAATAAACTCAGGGAGAATCAAATGTTGTGATCTGTATATGGGGCTTAGAGCACTGACCCGCCATAGTGGAGTGGCCCATTGGCTAGCACAGAATCAGCTGGGAACTCAACCATCCCACTAAGTACCCACAAGTCCTGTAGACAGATTCAGTCTAGAAGATGGTGTTGGGTGCTCTGTTCTAGATCTCTTAGCCTTATTTGAAATAGGGTCATTCACTGAAACTGGAGAGGCATGACACAGCGGAGTCAGGACTCAATGTTACAGGTGTTATCTAGTTCCTTCTGCTCTGCTTATTCTAAAGAGAACTACTCAAGCAGAGCAGCTCTTAAGCTCCCTCAAATGATGACAAATCCCCCTGAAAAGTGCTACGGGTTCTGATTTCCTCATTCCTTGTTTTTTCTAGGTGCAACCAACATATTTCAATAAGACTTTCTGCGTTTTCAGCTTAAGGAAAATATTGATTCATGCTTGGAGCGCTGCATGTACCTGCCCTTTGAACATTGTATACACTCATTTTACAAGGGCCAAGAGCTTACCGTTTTCATACTCCTTAAGGGAAGGATCACGCTAAGATTTACAATTCCAATCACATGAGCTTTTACTCAGTCATTTATCTACTTATTCACGCAAACAGTTATTGGATTTACAAATCTGGACTGCAGATCTGCTTTGTAGTGAGGCATTTGGGAAGGTTCTTCGTGAGATGGAGAGATGATGAAGTCAGCTCCCCAGGCCAGGGGGACTAAAATTCACTGGGCTCATAAACATGTGAAAAAAATGTACAGCTTCACTTATAATAAGAGAAAAGCACATTAGACCTCATAAAGATCTTACCTAATAGACAGGAAAGCCCATTATACTGATAAGCCAGTGTGTCAGGGGGGCTGTGGGGAAGCAGGTAAGCTCAGCTTCTGACATTGGGAATGCAAGTAAATAGCAAATGAGCCCCAAAGAGTGCAATTCCAAAATCTCCATAAAATTATAAATGCATCTAGACTGTGAAATGAGTGTGTTTTGTAATATGGATATATATCAAAATACAAAATGCTATTCAATATATACAGAATACTATAAAGATGAGATTTTTTGTTTGTTTGTTTAGGAGCTGGCTCTCCACATAACAGAATATTTTGCATTTGACAAATGAATGTGTAAAAACCTGGGGTGGAGAGATGGCTCGTGGGTTAAGAGTGCGTGTGGCTCTTCAGTAGGTCTGGATTTGGTTCCCAGCACCCATGTGGGTTGGCTTATCACTGCCTGTAACTCTAGCTCCAGGGGAATCTGATGCCCTCTCCTGGCCTCCAGCAGTACTGCAAGCATGTGGTGTACTCAAATACATTCTGGCATAAAAAAGTATCTACTAAATAAACCTTAAAAAATGCAAAAAAAAAAATAAGGCATATTTTTTGAGTGTGTATGTGTATGGTATGTGAACACATATGTGTGCAAATGCCTGTTCATGTGTGAAGAGTCTAGAAGATGGTGTTGGGTGCTCTGTTCTAGATCTCTTAGCCTTATTTGAAATAAGGTCATTCACTGAAACTGGAGCTAGGCTGGTGGCCAGCCTGCCTCTGCTGTCTCCCACTGCACTGGGATTATAGGCATGCCTGGGCTTTTCCATGGATGCTGGGATGAGAGTGTACATTCATGATTTCACAGCCCATGCTCTGACCTCCTGAGCTTCATCTCTTCTCTCCGGCCCCTCTAAGAACTCTGTTTTTCTTTTATTATGATTGTTTTTACTGTTGTGGTGGTTTGAATATGGTTGGTCCAGGGAGAGGCACTATTAGAAGGTGTGGCCTTGTTGGAGGAAGTGTGTCACTGAGGGGGGTGGGTAATGAGACCCTCTTCCTAACCATATGGGAGCCAGCCTTCTCCTAATGGCCTTCAGATGAAGATGTAGAACCTTCAGCTCCTCCTGTACCAGGCCTACCTGGAAGCTGCCATGTTCCCACCTTGATGATAATGGACTGACTCTCTGATCCTGTAAACCAGTTTCAAATAAATGTTGTTCTTAGGAGTTGCTTTGGTCACGGTGTCTGTTCACAGCAGTAAATCCCTAACTAAGATAACTGCTAACTTGCTACAAATTAGAAGTACCTGCGTAGGGAGACTCCACAGATGCACCCTGACTGCCTGGAGAGATTTGAGAGCTGCACTGGATTGCAAGCATACTTCTGGTAGTAGCTCAGATAAAAGAGGGGTAGTGAAAGGAAGGTCTTCCCGCCTTCTGTGCACTTGGCAGCCCTCTTGCCCTGATTGATTTGCTCTGTTGCTGATTCGTTCACTGACATTCGAAGCAGAGTTTCCAAACCCATTGTGCATGAGGCACCAGCAGCTCTCTAGGAACATTCTGGGCTTCTGGTACCAGACTGAGACAGCTGAGGCACCCCGGGGTCACCCACCTTGTGAACTGAGCAACTACTTACTGCTGGCCTCTCCAGTGCTACCAGGTCCTTAGAGCTTAGGTGCGATTCTGCTCTCATTACTATTTTAAAGCTGACCTAATGAATTCCTTAATGTAGACACTTATATGTTCCTGTTCCTCCAGAACCCTGACTAATACAGTTTGTGTTGGTAAACTCAGGAAGCATGCCCAAGGCATAACATGGAACAGACCCATTCTTAAATACTTCGTGCTATGATGATTTAAGAACCATGTGGATCTATCACCTCTTCAAAATATAAAAGTGCTCTTTTAAATGTAGGGAGAAATATGCATGGCCCACGCCTGCACAGAGCAGTGCACCTTCGTTTTTCTAGTTAAATTGAAAACTCCTCTAGGGAGAGATGACTGCTTTGTCCTTCTCCAGTTTCTCCCATAAACCTTTGCTAGATTACTCTTCCCCCGGACACTCTGGACAGATTGCCAGAAACGATTCCTTATGTCTCTGCATCAAATCCAGCTCTGGCTTTTAAGGCTCTCTGCAGATTCGTCTCACCCACCTGATGCAATTTAATGTAGGCCATTGGAGGTCTGCAATAAGCCTCCAAGGCTCCCATCTGGCTAAGTGCATCATGGCTGTTTTTATATGAGTTACTTTCTTTCTTGTTGCTTTGGAAAAATACCTGGAATTTAAGAGAGGACAGGCTTATTTGGGCTCATGGTTTGAAGGAGATGCAGCTCATTGTGGCTGGAGAGCAGGGTGTGAGTGTAAGGTGGCTGGTCATGTTGTGTCCACAGGAAGGCCACGAGGGGAGAGGAATGCTGCTGTTTGTCTAGCCGCTGCCTCTTTATTCAGATGAGGACCCTTGCCCACATACTAGTATGACCCACCTTCAGATAATGTGACCCACATTCAGATAATGTGACCCACATTCAAATAATGTGGCCCACATTCAGGTAGTGTGACCCACATTCAGGGAGAATCTTCTCACATCACTTAAACATCTCAGGACAAACCTTTCAGGTACACCCCGAGGTCTACTATGGGATTCCAGTTCAAGATTCACTATCACCGACTGTCCTGGCCTTCTAGTCCCTGTCTGAACCCTGTGGGGAAAGAGCCTGAAGGCTGCTGTTAAAGGACCCACTCCCACGATGAACTCCAAGAACCAGAACACCTAACCTGGGGTTTGTGAGTGAGGCACCTGCCCAGCCAGTGTGGAACAAGGCATTGTTACAAATGGACAGGCAGTGGAGAACGTTCAGGGTGACCTAAAAGAGTTTTTGAGGGTTGTAGCTTGAGGGCTCACAGAAGCCACAGTCCTGAGTAGGACAGCACAAGCAGGTCAAAGGCCCTCTCAAAACTTGAAAACCAGGGAAGCGCGACTATTGAAACCCAAGAAAAGTCAGCTCCTTTCAGGGTACCTGCTGGGTCCTGGGCTCTATGAGAGGTTGGGGATGGAAGAAGGTGGATAATGATGAGAGCCAAGGGACCGTGGGTTCTTGGTGTTCAGCTGTGGGGGAGCTCAGCCTAGTGATGGGTACAGGTGTCTCTGGGGCTCTGGGTGTCACTGAGAGCACAGCATCAATGACTGCACAGACCTAACTGCAAAGGGAAGTATGAGAAATAGCCAGCGTTCCATCCTGAGTCTGACTCCCTCCCATTCATTGGTGGTAGCTGCCTGGAGCCCAGTTGAGAAAGATTATGGAGACTGGTCCAGCTCACAGGAGAGAGTGCTACAGTCTCTGTATCACAGATGTCCCTGTGGGCTTACAGCAGGAGAGCCACTTCCCAGAGCTTCACTATCTTTACACTCTATGATAGACGTGGAGTTCGAACCCTAGGCCAGGGTGTGAAGTGGCTTATTGTCTCCTTACCAACCAGGAACCAGAATCCAGGCCCCTTCTTTCTCCATCCAGCTCTTCCATTCCCTTGTCACAGTTTTATAGATTAACATGGAAATAAGAATAATAAAAATAGCAAGCAATGACAAGCTACGATGCTTAATCCTGACTGTCAATTGAATGGGACTTAGAATTACCATGGAAACAAATCTCTGAGTTTATCTCTGAGGGGCTAGGTTACCCATGGTGGGGAAGACACACTCCAAATGTGAGCTGCACCATCCCAAGGGTTGGGGTTCCAGATTGAACAAAGAGAGGCATGCAGCTGAGCTCCAGCACCCATCTTTCTCTGCTTCCTGACTGTAGACACAAGATGACTGCTACCTTTGAGATCCTGCTGCCAGCCTTCCCTGCCACAATGGACCACGCCCTCCAACTGTAAGGCAAAACAACCCTTTCTTCTTTAAGTTGTATTGGTCACAGTCACAAGATAAGTAGCTTATACACCCAGCTTTGACTCCTGGCAAGAGTTTTTGCCTTCCATCCATCTCTGTTCTTTTTTTGCATAAGAAAATGAGATTTTTATAAAGAAGTGAACAGATTTGAGGCATCCCCTTTTTTCTCTAGCTCTTTCTGGATGCTTGAAAGAAAGAGCCCTCATGGGGAGGGACTAAGGAGGACCTAAGGGGCAGCACCAAGAAACATTTGGCTGACACATAAGTTGAGTCAATTATTCCAACTCTTGGTTCCCTGTAAACCCTTTTGTGTGTACACACCCTTCCCCGACACTGCTCCCTCATCCCCCACCACCATTTCTTTACTCTCTGGGCAGAGAGGGTGTCCAACCCCCACATAGCTCCACCTCTGCTTTCTGCATCCAGCTTGATGAGGAAATAGTCATTTTACAGCTTTCCCAGCTGACACATGAGAGATCAGTGTGCCGGGCTGGACCTCTTCCTGACTTGTCAAGTTCTTTCTGAATGGATGCTCTGAGAGGCCTCCCCTGCCCTCATGCCACTGATGGGCAATCCACTGGTGGGAGCAGGATCTGAGACCAGCATTGCTAACATGTGAAAGAGATCTGAAGCTTGAGCTTAACCCTGAGGGAGCAGGCACGTAAGGGTCCTAGTGCTCTTTCAGGTCTCTATCCATGATTCAGAGGTGAAACTGAAGGCTCATTACTGTAAAGCCCAGGGTATCAGCCCTAAGAGGAGGGAAGTAGGAGAAAGCCTATAGATTTTGCAGGATCAGTAAATGAAGTGAGGCAGGCCCTGGTATAAGAGAAGGTATCTGAATGTGACAGTGACAGTTACTATGTTCATTACCACCCCCCGCCTCCCG
>NW_022196909.1:64534786-64565760 GCF_008632895.1 Mastomys coucha | reverse complement strand
CTGCCTAAGTCCTGAGTTCCAGGAGCCAAGGATTAAAAAGGAAACAGAACTAGCCATGCTATGCCTTCTTCAGTTCATGGAGGAAGAGGGTAGGTTGGCGCAGAAACACTCCTGTGAATAGGTGATTTCACTATGATGAGGTAAATGCTGCCACAGATGGAGGCCAATAACCCCGAGTGAATGCAGAGGGGCTTAGCTGCTGCCCCAGGTGCACCTGGGTCCACCTGTGTTGCAGGTACCGTATTTTCAACTTGTCTCCTTTTACAAAGCCTGCATGACAGCAGATGCCCCACAGATATAAGAGCCACAAATATTGTGGAGCAGGTGATATTTTGTGTCAGACCAAAAGGAGAGGGGGTTTCCCCGGGGAGTAAATCCATCTCCATGTTCATGGCGACTTCAAGCAAGGCAAAGGCGAAGCATAAATCGATAAAGGACCATAGAAGAAGCAACATAAAAAGTAGTGCAGTAAAGATGAAGGGGTGGGATGGTGCATCCAATTTGGACCAATACAGAAGGTTGGGGTAGGGCAGAGAAAAGAGCAAGTATGAAGCAGGACCATCTGTAAGGAGCAGGGGATGCAGGCAGGCAGAGAAAGCCTGGAAATGTAGACAGGCCAGTGCCACATTAGAACCTTGAGGTTCATTGTCTAGATAAGGAAAGCTAGATAATCTATTGATTGACAGAGATGATTGGCAGCTCCTCTGTGTGTGTGCTGCTTGCCTCTCTACTCAGCTGCATTCCTTAGCCACAAAGGGGTGGGTCCGCATGCACAGCCACGCCCCCTGCCCTTCAGATACAGGAGCTGCTTAAACAGACAGCACGCATGACGACTTCCATGTGCTCTGCCTCTCCTCACTCTGGGGTTCTCCTCATTCAGGGAAGCCACCCTTGCCAAATCTACCCAGCAAGACATCCAGGCACCTCTCCTACAGGAGATCTCGTAACATCACCTCTATTCTCTACACAAAGCCATCCATCCATGTTTACCACTCTGTATCTCCTTGCTATCTATGCCTTTAAAAGTGGTTTATTTATTTTTGTTATGTGTGTATGTGTCTCCGTGTTAGTCTGTGTGCCATGTGTGTGCAGACTCAGCAGAGAACGGAAGCAGGTGTTGGCAGGATCTCTGGAGGTGGAGTTATAGGTGGTTGTGAGCTGTAGGACCAGGATGCAGGTCCTCTGCAAGAGCAGCACACACTCTTAACTGCTGAGAAATCTCTCCAGCTCCTCCCCCATGCTTTGGTTCCATTCCAGTCCTCATTTGCATATTAGCTGCTGGAAGGTTGGGACCCATGTCTTGATGTGTGAGCACCAGTACTTAGGACCAGATAAATAGAAAGTAGTGAACTGATTTAAACAGGTTCTGGGGGCAGGGAAGATAGTTCAGTTCCTAAAGGAAGAAGCAAGCAAGAAAGCCAGACTTCCATCTGCAGATCCTATAGAAAAAAACTAAAAAGCTGGGTGTGGTGGTTCATGCTTTTAATCCCGGGCACTAAGAGGTGGGAGGAGGTAGATAGAAGCTCCTAGGGTGAGGAGAAGCAGAGAGCATGGAAGTCATGGTGCATGCTGTCTGTGGCTCCTGTATCTGAAAGGCAGGGGGACGTGGCTGTGCATGCAGACCCACCCCTTTGTGGCTAAGGAATGCAGCTGAGTAGAGAGGCAAGCAGATTCCTAGAGCTCACTGGTCAGTGACAGACCCTTCCTCACAAATAAACTGGAAGATGGCATCTGCAGGACCCAAGGTTGTCTTCTGGCCTTCTATGTGTGCACACATAAGTGCATTCTCTACTCTGCTCCTCTTTAAACATTGCCCCCTATTTCCCTCACCAACAACCAGTTTATACAGAGGGACAGTCATCAAAGCTGATTGGTACCCCCTCAGCCACCACACGGATAAAGCTGATTGGTACCCCCTCAGCCACCACACTCATCCGGCTGATTGGTACCCCCTCAGCCACCACACGGATCCAGCTGATTGGTACCCCCTCAGCCACCACACGGATCCAGCTGGACGGGGACTTATCAGCACACCTTGGAAAGAGGGTATAGGAGTAGAAGACACCCATGGAGCACTTCCTCTAGGTTCTGCACGGTCCAATGGCTGGCTGCATATTGTTTAAATCTTCTCACCTTCACAATGGTCCTGTGACAGAATGTATTATCTCCATCTTGGAGACAAGGAAACTGAGACAAACAGAAATTCAGCAATTTGCCAAGACTGAACTGCTAAGATGTCAGATTTGAAACTAACTCCCATCTTTTCCCGCTCAAGGCCCCTGTGTAAAGCCTTGGTCCCCAGGGCACTGATGGTGAAATGTGCTATGGACATTTAAGAAGCAGGACCTGTCTGGCTTGGTGGGTGAATGCCTTTAGTTATAGCATTCCAGTGATAGAGGAAGGTGAATCTTTGAGTATTTGGGGCTAGATTTGTGTACATACTGAGTTCTAGGACAGCCAGGTCCATATAGTAAGACCCTGTCTCAAAAAATATTATTACATGGCTTATATTTTGTTTTTCTTCACAATTTATTTATATATTGTATGACCTTGGCTTTTCTTTTTTTTCCTTTTTTTTTTTTTTTTTTTTTTGTATTTTTAGTATTTATTTGTTCAGGTGTAGTTACAAGTAGGTGTAATTATATATGTAGGTGTCAACAGTAGCATAGTATGTGTGAGTGTGTTGTATGCACATGCATGTGTGTATGTGTGTGTGTTCATATATGTATGTGAACCAGGAGGCCAGAGGTCAGTCTCAGGTGTTTGGAGACATTCAGCTTGTTTTTCACTTAAAAAAAATATATTATGTGAGCATGTGCGTGGGTTTGTGCATGTGCGTGGGTTTGTGTGTGTGAATGCATTGCTCTTAGAGGCCAGAATTTCTGAAGGTGTTGGATTTCCGAGAGCTGGGGTCACAACTGGTTGTAAGCCTCCTGGCGTGGGGCGTGAGGAATTGTAATGAGTCCTCTGAGGCAGGAGCAAGTGGAAGCGTGAAGCTCCAAGGTGAAGCCACACAGCTTCTTTTTCTGTGCCTGTCCTAATGGCAAGCAGTTTCTAGCCACACAGCTTCTTTTTCTGTGCCTGTCCATTAGGCAAGCAGTTTCTTGAGACTGACAGACTGAGTCTGGTTCATTCTAGCCTGGATATTGTTTATTTGCATTTTTATAATAACCCAACAGCATTAATAAGAAGGCAAATACTTTCACTTGGATCTCTTCTTAATATCTGAATATCTGCTTTGGGACATAGGCAATACGTTCAAGAGGAAGCCTGGGAGAAAAATCACTTGACATAATTTACGTCTGTATTTACTACCAAGACGATGAACTATAAGTGCTCATTTATTATTGCAAGTCTACAATGGAGCAACTGTGAGGATAAAATATGAAGCCATGAAAGAGTTAAATAATTTCCTGCAAGCAGCAGTGATGTGCTGGGTTACTGTAGGAGAGCATTACTGCCTTTTTGAGCTGATGACTCTTACAAGTTTTAAAACACCAGTAACTAATGACAGAAGTGTGGTAACACTGTAATTCTCTTTAAGGGCTATTTCTACAGCAACTTAATTCACCTGAAGCTGACAGTAACTAATGTTCATCACATCTTACCAGCATGAATTCAAAGCTGAACATCAAGGTTGCTACTTCAAACTTTCCTGAGGAAGTGGTTCTGAAGCTTGCTTCCACACTAGGCTACTGTGCTGAGCGCTGCTCTGTCACTTACGTCCTGACATCACCTGTGTCCTGCTCCAGGGTTTTGGAAGGGCAAGTCCGTAACCTCTAACAATGCAGCTGGAAACAGATCACAGAGGTCATTGCCTTCTAGGCACCAGCACCCAAAGACTGGCCAACAGACCACAGGACAGTCCTAGAGTCTCACCCCACCCTAAGCTGCTAAGTACCCTGTGAGGATCTATGGGAACTTCTTTTACAACACAGTGTTGATGCCCCAAGCACTTCCTGACACAATCCCCTTTGATGAGGAGGACGACAAATCATATAGAGCAAGAGGAAGGAGGGATCCAGAAAGCATCTTGAAGGCACCGCTGAGGACAGGCATATATGTAGATTTGCAGTGCACAGTTTAATGCCTGAGCACACAAGCAGTCTCACAGCTCACAGTCTGAGATGAGACTTCTCTGCCTTATACTGTCAATGTTCTAAACAACAGAGGTGCTAACTTTTAAGAACAAAATCATAATATTAACTTTTCATAAGGTTTCAGATTTATCATCTATCCCAGGAATTTATAACATTATGGGCTTATAAAATCTTGGCTTCAGCTTTTGATGACAATTAACTCTTAACAGGTCATTTGGCTAATATGAATTTAGAGACCCCAGGAAGATATTTGCCTATCTATCTATCTATCTATCTATCTATCTATCTATCTATCTCCCTATCTGTCCGTCATCTATCTAGATCATCTATATATCCATCATCTATCTACCTATCTATCCATCTATCATCTGTACGTATGTATATGTTTGTTTGCAAGCATGTATATTTCTTTCTATCTCATCTATCTATTAATCACCTATTTATCTATCATCTATCTATCACCAGTCTATCTCTCCATTCAGATACCAACCATCTATCTATTCATCTATCTATCCAAATAAGCATTCATCTATTCATCCAGACATTCATGCATCTATCATTTGAACATGCATGCATCCGAGCTTCCCCCCCCCCAAAACCATACAAAATTGTAGTTCTCATTGTGTTCTTATATGCTAATAACTTCTATTCTCTTCTATTTTAAATTACTCATGATGACTTATTTTTCCTGATCCACCAGTGGGTCAGTACAGCTAAGTAAAGATTCCTCTGAGGAACAGCATCTCCAGCCCTGAGGCTCAAAGCCAGCCAGCCCTGAAACTCAGCTTACTTGGCAGGCAGGAGTCAAGCTTTCTGATGCCGGTGTGAAGGTGTCCTTCCTACCCAATGGGCTTGCTCTCATCCCCACTTAAGTACCACTTTTCTTTGGTGCCGTGCTCCTCCAGTGCCACTTGTGACTGGCACTTTAGAATGCAGAAATACCTTTCTTCCACAAGACTTCTTTGACATTATATGAGGGACTAGGTCTCCCTCCAGGTTTTCAAAATAAACTTTTTTTTCCTTTCTCTAATCCCAGGTAGCTTATGGACTACACCTTCCTTACCTTTGAATCCCTAGGACCTGGTATATGACTTGGTAGTCACTTGGTAACTGCCATTGAATAAGCAACTAATTGTTTAGCCATGTACATGTTCCTATATGAGGGACACTTTCATGGCCAGGCATTCCCCATTCATATTAGAATGCTAGCTTGTTTATCAAACTCACAATTTTATCTACTGTTGTCAACTGATATCTTATAATTTATTTCTCTTTGGGTTTAGTTTGCATGGGCCAGACCCCATTACTTTCATCATCAACTGGGGCAGGGGTAGAATCACAAATGCCCTTCTCTCTGTCTCTCTGTCTCTCTCTCTCCTCTCTACCTAGAGAAAGGGTCTCACTATGCAGCTCTGGCAGGTCTGGAACTCACTATATAGACCATGCTGGCCTTGAAGTCACTCACTGAGCTCTGCCTGCCCTCTGCCTCTTGAATGCTGGAATTAAAGGCATGTGGCACCACATCCAACAATATGTTTACTTTTGAGAATAGCAGAACCAGGAATTTCAGCAAGCTAATGTTACCTACCTTTTAAAGCCTTCGAAGCAGCCACCTGATGTCTGAATCTAATGTTCTAATCTTGCTAAAGATAGGAATACAACTTGAACCCTAAGGCTCTTTAGAATAGAGCTACCCTCTACATCAACATCTGAATTAAAGTAACAATAGCCATAGAAATAGGTTTGTAAGTAGTTCATATTTTTGCAATATTTTTTATTAAAAACTCCATTTTTTATAAATTGCCTTCAATCACCATAATTTCCATTGTGAGAGTTACTTTTCTCTTTTTTAAGGCTCAGTCTTTTTTTTTGCTACTAATAATTTTTCTAACTTTTTTATTTCAAACACATGAGTGTCATGAGCAGATCTACTAAGTATATTCAGAGATGGTCATGGTATGAACTTGAGTGATCCCGGGCCCGTGTAACTGGTCCACTAGTAAGTAACCTTGGCTGTTTCTTCCCTAGGAGAAAAGCAGCTCCAGAAGCCTAACAGGGCAGAAACCAAAGACTCCTGGCACCTGAGCAAAAGCTGGACACAGGGAGGGCAGAAGAGGATGGCCCAGGTATCTTAGTGTCTGCACATTAGCTGACTTCAGCGCAGATCTCAGTGGCTGCTCAATTGAAACAAGAAAAAGGCTTCGAGGGAGAGCCATAGGCCAGAGGACAGGAGGATGAAGGCTGACAAATGAGAAAACCCAGTCTTACAAAGCTGTTTACCACAAACCTCCAGGCACCGTGACTTTATGTTGCTATCAGTTATTTCCAACAGAAAACTGAAGGCCTTCTTCAGAGCTGCACAGAGTCAGTGGATGCGAGAGAAGAGTGCAGGAAACGTACGCGGACAGGAGCTGCAGGAAACGCACGCAGACAGGAGCTGCAGGAAACGCATGCGGACAGGAGCAGCAGGAAATGCACTCGGACAGGAGCTGC
Organism: Mastomys coucha; assembly: GCF_008632895.1. Lineage (NCBI taxonomy): Eukaryota > Metazoa > Chordata > Mammalia > Rodentia > Muridae > Mastomys > Mastomys coucha. The sequence goes on along the minus strand of NW_022196909.1, from coordinate 64,559,167 downwards.
AGGAAACGCATGTGGACAGGAGCAGCAGGAAATGCACTGGGACAGGAGCAGCAGGAAACGCACGCTGACAGGAGCAGCAGGAAACACACTTGGACAGGAGCAACAGGAAACACACTCGGACAGGAGCTGCAGGAAATGCACTGGGGCAGGAGCAGCAGGAAATGCACTGGGACAGGAGCAGCAGGAAATGCACTGGGACAGGAGCAGCAGGAAATGCACTCGGACAGGAGCAGCAGGAAACGCACGTGGACAGGAGCAGCAGGAAATGCACTCGGACAGGAGCAGCAGGAAATGCACTCGGACAGGAGCAGCAGGAAATGCACTCGGACAGGAGCAGCTGTGGCGGGTTTGACATTTTGGTTCTTTTCCTATGGCCATGCTTTACCCTCAGATTTTGAAATGCTCTTGCTAAGCTGAATACGAATTAAGTGTGTGTGCCCAGAGGACAGATCTGTGTGCGCGTCCATCCTTTCCAAAGAAGTCTTAGTGCCTTCCCAAGAATACCAATAAAGAGGCAGGAATGGAGAGGACTGTTAGGGAGCAATGCCCTTACTTAGAAGAGAAATCCAAAGAGAGTTGAGCAGTGGGCAGGGGCTGCGGGGAGGGGCGGGTGCTGGGGAAGAATATAAGCAAACATCATACAATAGTCTCTTTTGAAGAACTTCATTGTGGGGCTTCCTAAGGCCGGGATGTTTCTACTGACACTGGAATGCATCTACATCATTACACCATATTTCCCACATGGCATCACATGCCTGGTGGCAGAAGGCTCCAAGACAAAGGAAGGCAGCATGGATTGAGAGACTTCTGTATGAGTTTCTTATCTGTTGCTGTGACAAAAAACCATGGCCAAAAGCAATTTGTAGAAGGAAGCGGTTTTTATTAATGTGTGGTTCCACAGGGTCAGTAGGATGGGAAGTCCATTTAGAGTGGGGAAGTCGGAGTACAGGGCAGCAGGCAGCCAATGTGATGGAAGAACCGGGAGGCTAAGAGACTACATCTTCACATTGGAAATAGAGAAAGCAGTCTGGAAGTAGGAGGTGCCTAAGTGCGATCAAATCCCACCCTTACTAACTTATTTCCTCTGGGAAGGCTGGGCCTTCCTCGGCCTTTCCAAATAGTGCTACTCACTGGGGCCAAGTGAGCAAATACTTTATTATTTGGGGGACATTCTCATTTAAAGTACCATGACACCCTCATGGAGAATGAGAGATTTTATTCCAGATGAAAGCTGAGTCAGTTCTCACATCATATTGAGAGATGTGGAGAGGAGGGAGGAGCTACAGAAAAACAGACATGGCAGAAACAAGGGATTTTTGGTTTAGTGTTTTTGCCAATCCAGTATGTGATTTTGTGCAGGTGCCACGTGACCTTGCTTCTCCATGCCTTGGGTGTGTCATATGCAAAGTACAGTGGTTGGTTTAAATGATCAGTATTGTGTAGTTTTATGGGTGCTGGGATATGAGACAGAAAATTTTGAAATTATATTCTGCATAAAAGGGAAAGAAAGAACAATATTTCATCTGAGAAGACTCTGACATGCTCAGTTAAACAAACAAAAACCCCGAAACTCAAAACCACACAAAATCCACAGGACAACAGGATCCCAAGTGCTGAGCCAATGCCGACAGTGGCTGGCTTAGCAGTCACTACATGTGTCAGGGTCGGGGCAGGGACTTGACACACACTCATTCCCTCTCCTACCTTAGGTGCCCTTCCAAACATGGTCTCTACAGTATCACCCATCCCATGGACCATTCTTGAACACTGTCCCATTACTGCTGAAGGATGGAGTGTAATTTCCTTTCCTTTGAGACTAGGTGGATCTGTGCATTGTCTGTCTTCATCAGAATGTGACAGAAACAATTCCTTATGCCATGCTCTAAAAGGCAATAACAATTACTGCTGTATTGCCTGGGACACCTGCTAGCTGTTCGGTAAGCAACCTGTCTGCCCTGGTGCTGAGGGCAGCCATGCTTCGAGAAAACCACATAGAAACCATGTCTCCACATGGAAGGGAGAGGAGATCAAAATCTCTGTCTCCACACAAAAACCAGAAGCACTTAGCTGAGTACTCTTAAACTCCACAGCCTGAGGGGTGAAAAGGTGAGTGTTATTTTAGCACCCGTTAAACCTGAGGGGGATCAGTTACTTATTGACAATTCAGGTGTTTGTAGCTCTGGATGCCGGCACTCAGGGCAACTCCTGTAAATACAACCTCTATCATCACACCACTGGCTTTAGGAGCAGGCAGTGGTGGGAGTCAACATCTCTTAGTGAAAGCTTGGGGTTCTAAGGAGACTATTGGCAGAGCAGGACCAGGCATTCTTGGGGAAAGGTGAGAGAGAGAGAGAGAGAGAGAGAGAGAGAGAGAGAGAGAGAGAGAGGAAATGTTGTCTGAGCTGAGCTGAGGGAATGAAGCTTGTTATTTAGCAGGGAGAAGGCCTATTGTGGTAAGATAAGAACCCACTCTACTCCCTGCAGGCAACGCTCTTGGCTACCGCCTCAGCCAAGGTCCAGGATAAGGTCTGGATTCTTGGATGAAACAAATACACACAGCCTTATTTTAAATATGTCTTAAGCAACTCAATGGCTGGGCCACTCCCAAACTATCACATTGTTAATGCGTCTCATCCGATACCCCTGAACTATTATTTACTAAAATCTACATTTCATCTTTGCTACCCCAGGCCCAAACCGAGGAGGGGTCCCTGGGTCTGCTCTTCCTGGGATCTTACATGGCTGTATGCTTGCTCTCACTTCTCCAGCCCTCTGGCCTGATCTTTTTGTTTCCCAGGTGTGGAGGTTCTAAAAACTCTTCTTCCCATGATTCCCTTGCCCTTGCAGTGAAATCTAAAGTTCTGCCTCTGTCATCCTGCCCAGCCATTGGCCTCAGCTATTCTGAGGACAACAGAGATCAAGCTAATGGGCTTGGGGCAACCCCCAACATTCTTTCTGTAAGCTTTCCTAGCTAGACAGGCTTATCCAGGCCTCTTCTCCATGCCTGTACTAAAATCAGACAGGAGAAAGATGACTTAAGGAATAAGTGGATCAGCCTCTGAGGAAAGATTGGAAGAATCCAAGAAAGGCTCCAGAACAATGGACTGGTCCAGGGTAAGGTCTTGGAGTCTTAATATAAGGCTTACCCATACCTTAAGGTAGCCTCCAGGACAGGATTTTAAGATGCCATGTTAAGACCTCATGAAGATCTTTAGTAGTCTTTCTTTGACCATTTCAGAGAGACAAAAGCTGTCTACATGATCAGAGGGGCATTCCTGGAGATACATAGCCAATAGGATTTCTGAAGGTGTTATGGGTATACCCCAAGACAGCTTCCAAGAAGGTCAGAAAGGAAGATTAATGGGTGTGGATTTCATCTAATGAAGATTACAAATGGATGAGAAAGAATCTCATAGTGTGTGTATGTGTGTGTGTGTGTGTGTGTGTGTGTGTGTGTGGTATGCCTTTTCAGCAATTTTCCCTTTTGACAGTCTCAACAAATCTGGAGCTCAGTAATTCAGCTGGGTGGCTTATGAGCTCCTATCTCCACTTCTGTGGAACTGGGATTATATATACTCCAAGCTGTGCCTGGGTTTTGACATGGGTGTTAGGGAATCTCAAATTGGGTGCTCATATTTGCATGGCAGACACTCTATCGAATAAGAGATTTTTTTTAAGCTCACTGATACACATTTGGGAAAAAAGTCAGGCTCTCTTTATGTAGCCATGGCTGCCATGGAACTCTTCAGTCCAGGCTGGCTTTGAATTCAGAAGATAAGCCTGCCTCTGCCTCTTGAATGGTGAAATTAAACATGAGCGTAACCATGCCAAACACTTTAAAAAGCATAAATGATTTTCTGAGCATTAGCATGAGCTGAAGGAAATGAGGTAGGGAGCCATGTATACTTTGGGATCCTATCCCTTTGTAGATGCTTACGAGCTGAGAAGCATGCTCAGACGCAAATAAGAGCTGCCTCTTATGGAACACGACGGATTTCCCCTACACTGGAGCGGAGAATGGGGAGAGGGCAGATCTAGGAGCCGTAGAAACACTATGAAGCCAGAACAGAGCTCTACTGAGGGGCTTGAAGACATGAGCCTAGGTAGATTGCTCTATATGCCCTGACCCAAATGTCTGTTGAATACCTCCCTCTTGCATGCAAGTGTCTGTTGTAGCTGTTAAGTCTGGTACCCTGTTCAGACTAGTCACAGATGAAGGGCTTGGGGTGAAAACCTGTCCTCACTGCTCTCCTGTGAAGTATGGTATTCAAGGTGAAGTATCTGAAGAACGCCGGCTGGGCCTGATTTAAATCTGGGCCTTGCGCCTGATGCTTTCTGCAGACACAGGAGTTTTACAGAGGGGGAAAAGTTACGGCCCAGAGCAGGGAACCGTGTGTTTAATGTGACTTTCTCTTCACTGTGACATCTAACCCATTAACTCAGGTCTCACTTCCTCTACAAAGTTGACTGTTTGATGACTGAAAAACGAGCTTGCTCAGAGCAGGGAGGAAGTGTCCACTTGCCCAGCATGGAGCCCACGTCCTTCCATTTACTGGGCAGACATGACATGCTTGATGGAGTTAAAGTGGTGTTGAAAGCTCAGGGCCTCTTCTCCTCCTCCTTCTGCAAAAATCCAGAGAATATTATTTCTCTTTGCTGCAGAATTCTAACACTGTCAATCTGGAATGACTCAAAGACTATTTACTCAAAATAAATCACGTAGATTCTGGAATGCTGGAGTTGGACAGGACCTTAGAGGTCCAATAGTTCAACCTTCTCGTTTTTCAGATGAGGACATTGAGGTTTTATTGGTCAGAGGGATGATGATAAAGTGGTTATGTGACCTGCCCAAGCTTGTATAATTAACGACAGAGCCAAGAGTAGACATTCCGCCTGTCATCCCAGCCTTTCGTTCATCCCGGCGGGCCTGTTGTGTGTTACTCTTTCCTGCTCTCCTCCCCTGGATGCTCACTACATCTTGTTTGATGGAATCAGGACGTCAGCATCCCTATTAGGCTGCTGGCATGCTTTAGTGGGTGGGGATGCTAAAGCTATTGCCTTTGGCAAAGTATTGTCTCTATGTTTGTAGTTTTTAGGCTAGTGAGCTTGTATACCACCTTATCACAAACAATCAAGAACTAAGTAAACTAGCTCTGTTCCAAATATAATAATTTCCTTGATTTCATGGTTCTTAATCTATTTTCTGTTGATAAAACTGAATATCACTGACTGGGTAATTTATGAAGAATGAAATTTTACTATGCTTATGGTTATGGAGGTGGGACAGGTCAAGGTTCAGGGTCCATACCTGAGAGCAGTTGCAAGCCAATACCGGGCAGCATGTATTTAGAGGACAACACGTCAGAGATACAACTAAGCTGGTTTGTATGTAAAAGATCAATTCTCAATATGAATCTATCAGTCCTCTAGTCAGAGAATTGATTGATTTAGTTACAAGGGCTGAGCCCCTCAGGAGTGCAACATGTCTCGGCTTTACCCTTTAGCAAAAACGCTGTTCAAAGAAAAGACTAAAAAATTTAATTACACTTATCTTGAGTAAGTATGTGTGAATATACCACAGTGCACTAATCAAGGTCAGAGGCCAAATGGCTGCAGCCAACTCTCTCCTTATACCGTGTGGACCAGGGCGTCAAACGTATGTTGTCAGGCCGGTGGCAAGTACCTTTATTTATTGAGCCCTCTTGCAAGCACTTGATGCTGCCTGCACTTGATCTCACCTCTTAATACTTCACAGTGGGGGTTAGATTGCAATATGGGTTTTGGAGGGGACATTAATATTCCATACTATGTTCATCTGAAACTGCTCTGTTCCAAATATAATAATTTCCTTGCTTTTATGGTTCTTAATCTATTTTCTGTTAACTGTTCTGGCCTGATTCCGGACTTTTCAAACTCCTCCCCAGTGCTCAGCTAGCTTGCAGGGCCATCTTTGGTCTCTCTGTGCAGCGCTTGGTGAAGGGCTAGCATACTCCCCCACACCTGGCGTGACACCTATCAATGTACAATTCTCGACCAGAGGAGCTTCCTCTTTCCAAGGGCAGAAAGAACTTTCTTGATATTTTTCGAGAAAATTAGTTTTCATAAGGAACATACTTTTTTAAGCCTTTGGGAGGTATACCTTTGCAGTTGCCCATTTTGCCATTTTCTTTTTTGTCTTGAACACATGGACTTGCCACACAGCTTAAGGTGGTTTATCTATGGCCAGTGAGCCTTGCTCATTCCCATTCTGTGTATGTATAGTCATGGGAAGGTCCCCACCGAAACTCAAAGTGCAATCTAACCTCCACTGTGATGAACTAAGAGGTGAGATCAAAGGCAGGCAGTGTCAAGTGCTAGCAAGAGGCTCAAGGAATCAAGGTCCTGGGTGTAAGGAGAGAGCTGGCTGCTGCCATTTGGCCTCTGACCTTGGTAAGTGCACTGTGGTGTATTCACACACACACACATACACATACACAGGGCACGTCTTCTCAACACAAGCTTGCACAGTTCCTCGGTCACTCGAGTCCTTGATCACCCGCGTCCTAGTCACAGGACTGCTTATATATTAAGACGATGCAGCTCCTTCTCCAGCAAGGAAAGAGTTCCTGATCAGATGACTGATGAGTCATAGGAGTTAGTGCTCAGAAGGAAAGCCCTGTGCTTTGTAAATGTATCAGTCGGCTTTCTGATGCTGTAACGGAATAGCTGACAGAACTTATAAAGAGGAAGGGTTTATTCTGCCTCACAGGGGAATGGTGGTGCTTTTAGGGATCCTGGGAAGGTGCTGGATGGCAGTGCTGGCAAATATAAGGGTACAGCAAACTGTCCCCTTGCAGCCAGAAAGCAAAGGTGTGTGACAAACAGGTCTTAAAGCACCACAACCTCCTGATAGTGTCACCCTGGGGACCAATCCCTTGGGAGACACTTAACTTTGAAACTCCAGCAAAACGTTAAGTACTCATGGCACTTTGGGTATATTGGAGGGGAGGCAGTCACTTTGAACTGCATGTTTTAAACAGGAGAATGAAAAAACTCATCCTTTGAACAAAAGCTCATGTTAAATTTTATAACAAACAAACTAATGTGTTAAGCGTTCTGAGCTTTAAAGAGAAAATGTAATGCTCAGGCATAAAAGAAGAAAATGTCTTATTTCTTCTACAATCAAGTAAAAACCATTGGGATGTTTTGTGTTCTCCATCTTTGATCCTCTTTATAGGAAATAAAGATGAATTTGTGTTAAATATTCTCAGAGGAAAACAGTGCCTAAGTTCTTTTTTTGACCTTCGAGATAAAGAAGATAAGACAGGGATGAAGGCACATGGGGAACCCTCTGGAAGTTTTTAAACAGGCGCCGCTCTCACCAGGCTCCTCTTGAGACTGAGTCCAAACATGCTTTTCACATCAAGGGAGTTTCTGGGGGATGGGGTGGGTGGAGATGGGGATACCAGAAACTGCAGAATGGCCACATTATTTAGGGAAAGGAAATAAAGATGTGTGTGTATTGGGGGGGAGCCCTGCATCTGAAACTCCCCACCTTGTGTTGGTGGTCACTCCAGAATTAACCAATCACCAACATGTTCACAGATGTATTATCCAAGGTGCCAAAAGGCAGACGGATGACTGTAACTGAAAAGTGGTTTTCAGAGAGTCCCTGTTTGTTTAAGTACAGGCTCCGGTGTGAGCTCCGCTGGGGATGCATGGCAGCAAGGATTGCTGTGTCTGAGAGAAGAAAACTTCTAAGTACCACCAGGAAGCAGTGGTGAATCTGACCTACACACCTCTCCCCTGCATACTGTTCTCCTAGCGCAGCTACAGTCCAAGATCTTTGCCCCCAGATGGCAAGTGGGTTGGTGGCCATGATTATGCGCTGTACCCCTTTTCCTCACTGTCCATCTTTCTGTCTCCCTCTAGCCTCCTTTATAGTGCACTGGGAAGCATGAGGGATTCTTTGATAGTTTAAAGGCTTACTAGCAAAGAGGTGAGCTATGCTGGCAGTCAGAGAAGCCTAAGACTCAGGGAATAAACCAAGTAGTTCCTCTGTGCAGATTCAAGATCTTTAGTCAATTAGTTGTAGGGAAAAGGGCTAATATTTACCCTGTTCAAATCCTATCTCAGGGATTTTCTGTAGCTCAGTACTTTGTGATGAGCAAAGCAGCCAGTCTGCTCTGGCCATGGTGGGGCTGGGGCCAGTCAAGTGCATACATGGACTGTTCTTAAAGCATGCTAAAAATTAATGTGGAAGACACCCACAGGAGTCCAGGCACTCCTGAAGAAAAGCTAGCTGGGAGATGCAGGCAGCAGTGGGGTCCTATCATCCCCTGGCTGCCGTGGTCTGGTGGAACCTGAGCATCTGCAAACTGTCTCCCTGTCCTGATGGCCTTTTCTATTGTCTGTCTTTCAAGCTGTCAGCCCATTTTCTTCTTTCCCTTCTTATGAAACCCCTAAGCAGTCAACTCTGTCTCTGCAAATCCCACATAATCCTTATCCAGTTACATTTTGGCCCCAGTGCCCACCATTGACTGAGAGAGATCTACCTAAGGACCAGGGGGCTTCGCTGTTAAGCCACACTTCATTTGCTGACTGACCACAGGATGGATGGAAGTCAGCAGGGGAGAGAGAGCCTGCCACTTCTAGACCTTGGGTAACAGGGAGCTGAGCTGGCCCAATCAGAACAGGGATCCTGAGAGAATTAGTAATATTTCTTGGCTACATTCTCTGCTCACTCATTATTTTTAGTTGATTTCTTTTTTACTAGTATGCAAAGAATTCAATCTCTCTGTGGCATTTCTCTTCTGCCACTTTATGTCCGCAGCCCTGGCGGCCTTTCCACTTCCTGTCATGTGTCCTTTTCCCTCCTCCCCTTTTTCAACACCTCTTGTTCTCCCTTCCTGGTCTCCTGTCTGGCTTCAGAGTCAATGCCCGCTCTCATACCTCCACACACAACCATTAAAAGTTAGCACCTGTCCTTGAGCAAGAGTACACATTTTGTTTCTGGAGTCTGGGCCACCTCATTTAATATAATACTTCCCAGGTCCGCCCATGTTTCTAAAAATCTCATCATTTCCTTTTCTTACAGTCTCACCACTATTTTAAAGTACTTTCTATTAGCACACACTTGAGACTTGCTGAACCCCTGGGAGTTGCTAAATCACTTCCCATTCTTCCTAGGAATGGCAGGATCTAGACCCATGAGAAGTAAAGTTAAGAGAAATCTCTCCATTTTCAAGTTAGAAAATGGTGGTAGAAGATATGAATCCATTTTGGGGAGGTAATCTTTATGGAGAAGTTACCCCACTGTGTGTTCAATGTCTAATGTTGACAGGAGTCACTTAACTATTAGCCCTTTCACTTGGAACTCAGAATGGTAAGTATACACGTACTGAGTTGGTTAGACACCTCCAACGAGCCAAGGCCTGAGTAAGTACAGATTTGGTTTGGTTTTGCTTCAAAAACTTATCTGTAAAGTTTTGAGATGCCTCAGAAAATTAGCAAGCATATGAATTTTGTTTTGATTTCTAGTGTTGATTAAGAAGTTTGATCAAAACTACTTAAAAAGTCTCTGACACGTATGCACTTACGCTAGATTTATAAGACGGATAGATGAATTGCCGGGGTCACAAAATCAAGATTCGAACAGTGTGTTTTTTACAACTGTAGGTGACTTTGCTCCTATGCAGTGGTGCTTCTGGCTCCTCCGGTGGGGCTGCACTAAGAATGGAGAACTTTCCATTCTGTACCACCTCTCCGTTGCAATTTCTGTAGGTTTCTCAGTGACTGGCACCAGTCTGCCAAAGTGTCAGCTGCGGGCCCTAGTCCAGCATAAACACCTGGGGCTGCCCAGTTAGCACGCTGAATTAGAGTTACCCTGCTACCTCGCCACCCTCCCACTCAAAGGCTCTTTACTTCCAAGAAAAGCAGGTCTGTCAGCCTCGAGTTTGGTCTAGCTGTCAGTGCTGTGAAAGTCTGCTGTCATTAGCTGAGGCTGAGGACTACCCCAAGGATGCCAGGCTTCTGACAGCCGCTGGCCTCAGCTTGAAGATCTCCTTTTTAACTTCCCAGCATCCCTGGTAGATGGTCTGTGTGCAGAGAGGAGAGTCGGGTGGGGACTGGTGACTGAGTGCACTTACCATCAGTCAATACTGGCTCAGCGTTCAGGCTTCTTAATCACTAATTCCAGGCTGCTAGGAACCCTAGCTCATTTCAGACCTTTGAAAGTGAGACATGTCACCCTTAGTGACAGTCACTTTGGATTGGTCCTGGGCTCTCATGGTCCTTACCCCTTCCTTTACCTGCTACCAGGCAGGCAAGCTTGCTAACTTTCCCATAATGTTCTTTGTATAGATCCCAGCTCCAGTTCCCCCTCACTATACAGCCCACCCCCTCATCTCATGCCTCTTCACATTTCTGTACGTGACCATCTAAGAAACATTTGGTAAGCCATGCATCACTGGAAAGTCAACCGTGTTTCCCGACAAGCATATCCCTAGCTGTTATCTTTAAAGACAGTTTCTACCCCATAAACCAAGAGGGTGGAAGTCAGGAGGGGAAGAAGCCTGTTTTATCAAGGACATGCAAGAGCCTTGTGAAGAGTTAACAGGAATCCAGTCTGTTAATTGTTCCGTAGTGTAGCCATGTTTACTAGTGCCTGGCAGAGCTAAGATCAGGTGCTTTGAGACCTGCTAGTCGTTACAGGCTCTAGGACCCTTCCCTTCCCCCCAATTCAAGATCCTGTCAGCCTCCATTTGCAGACTTCTCTGCAAAGGCTCTCACAGATGAGCCTTGCCTTCTGCTTACTAAGGCTAGCCTCTGGTTCCTCCCTCCAGAGCACCCACCAGGTCAGAGATTCTTCTCCCTTAGCAGTAGAGAGAGAGATGGGGAAAACTTGTCATTCAAAGAGCAAGGAAGAGACAAGACAAGACACCTTCCAACAACGGAGGCTGTAACACAAAGAGGAGGCCAGATGGCCCCACACAAGTCTCACCTGCTTTAAAGTTTCTTCTAAAACCCAGTTTTTAAAAAATTGTTGTAAAGAACCTGGAAGAACATAGGGTTTTCTCCTGTGTGCCAAATAGTGTCTCTTGCATCTACTCTACCTATTTCTATAGTTGCAAAAACCAGCCATTGACAATATGCAAACAAACGCATTCAGTAAAATCCTATGTGTATAGAGGGGGGCCAGCACCAGGTTGTGGCTGTGTTTTGCCTGTGGCTGTTGCAGTCATTCTAGCAAATGTATTCAAACAAAATGATGGAGGAGGGGAGATGCTAAGATGTGGAGAGCTAACTAAATATAAAAGAAACATTGTTTTAAAATCAAGTTGTTGAAGGGATATTGTCTGGCACCTTTCTGAAAATGGGACTTCCCCTTTTAGATATTAAAAGTAGTGGTACATTCAAACCCTGCAGCCATCTCAGGAGCCCACAGAAGGAAAGACAAATAGAAAAATGGGAAAAGGAAATATGAATTGAAAACAAGAGTCGCTAAGTAGTCAGAAAACTGAATCATCACCCATCTCTACAGAGAACAGGATCCGGGGAGTACTGTGGGAAGAGGCAATCATATGCTTTCAGTAAGTCTTACTGCACATGCTCACAGCCAACAATGAGCACAGTAAAAAGCTGGGCAGTGGGAACAGAGAGGACCGAGATCCAGGGCCATAGGCTGTGGTCCTGGCTGGATGGTTAGAACTGCACGCAAGGGGTGGCAGAGATCCAGGCCCACGGGCTGTGGTCTCCTCAGCCTTAGAGCGTAGAGGGTCTTTTGCTTGTTTGTTTGTTTTTAATGAGTACACTGTAGCTGTCTTGAGACACACCAGAAGAGGGCGTCGGATCCCATTATAGATGGTTGTGAGCCACCCTGTGGTTGCTGGGAATTGGAACTCAGGACCTCTGGAAAAGCAGCCAGTGCTTTTAACTGTTAAATCATTCTTCCAGCCTACAGCATAGGTTTTTATATATACAGATGATAAATATATGTACCAAATTTTATATACATAATATAGATGATATATTTATGTACCAAATTTACATATTTTCAAGTAATATATAACTGATAGGCTTAATTGTTGATTACTTACAACTATAATTCTAAATATTAATATTAATTGATATTTATATTATTTAGATTATATATATACACATGAATAAAACCACATAATTATAAATACACTTATATAAAATTAATAACTAGATTTATACTGATTATTTATATATATGTATTTATACATTTATGTACCAATTCATAAAAATATATTTTTAAAAATAGTTAAAATAAGGTAATAAACTGGAAGATTAAGGGAAAATTTCAGGAAACTGTTATTTGTAATGTTTTTGTTTTTTAAAAGGCAAATGTTGCAAGCATCACTTGCAAAATTAAACATGGCACTTCCTGTGACAATCTTTTTGCTAATTATAGGCCGTCACCACATAGCAAGCAAACTCTCGCAATCCTGACCAGGCTGCAGACAGCAAACCTGGGGTCCAGCTTTCTGATGCATTTACTCCTTTTGTAATCATTTCCTGGAGAACGGCTGGCTGGGCTTGCTTCCTGCTCTTCCCTGGCTCCTGGAACCCCATCAGTAAATGTTGGACATGGACGGTTCACCATGGAGCACCTCGGGAGTCTCCTCAGGAAGGTGAGAGTAGCAGCGTTCCAGGGTAAGATTCCTCCTCTCCCTCCTCCTCCGTCCTCCTCCTCTCCCTCCTCCTCCTCTCCCTCCTCGTCCTTCCCCTCCTCCTCCCCCTCCTTCCCCCCCACATTGCCCCCGTCTTCATACTGAAGGGCACTCCTGCTTGTCAGGTGACTATAGAACACGCTGCCCTGTGGATCCCACACCACCCACATATCCGGTCCGGAGGAAACACGTAAGGGACGTGATGGTATGCCTATGCTTTAGTTCTTTTGTTTCCTTTTTTAAACTTGGAGACAGGTTCTCGGAGTGTAGCCCAGGCTGGTCTGATACTCAGTCTGTAGCTCAGGATGACCTCCAACTTGTGGTAACACCACTGCCTCGGGTTCCCAGGTGCTGCAACTACAGAAGTGAGGCACGACACCCAGCATTTGTTTATTTTTTCCAAGGCGTTGATCTCATTTATCCAAAAGGAAACAACGCGGAGTAGACTTCAGATTAGGGAAGAAGTCGGATATTTGGGTCAGAGTGACTTGGCTTTACAACAGGCGTTTCCTTGGGGCAGTGTTGGGAAAATGTGGGAACGAGAGGGTAACAGTGAGTGTTGCTGAAAAATCTACGGCAACAGGAATGCTGTGATGGAAGCACCGTGTTCAAGACAACTGATAGAATGAAATAGTATATTATCATTAATATAATAAATATAATAGAATATTATTATTAACAGTATAACAATATAATAATACAATATCAAAAATTGGGATTAATTATAATATTATTAACAATATATTATTAATGGTAATTATATAGTGTGCTGATAGGAATGATAGTATATTATATCATATATAATACATCATTATTAATAATATTATTCTTTTTATATTAAATATTATTTTATTTGGGCTTATGGTTTGAGAGAAATGGCTCCATTCTAGTGAGGAGCTATAGTAGGCAGGAACAGCGGCCAGAACAGGAAGCTGAGAAACTGCATCTTCCGCCACAAGCAGAAAGCAGAAAGGGCAAACTGGAAGAAGGGTAGGGTTATAAAATCTCAAAAGCCAGCCTTAGTGACAGACTAGGCTCCACCAAGGCTGCATGCCCCAAATCTCTAAATTCACCAACTGGCAACCACATTTTGAATATCTGAGCCTATGGGAATCTCTTCTCATTTAAACAACCACACTTGTCTTAGATTTTAAACTTCTGGTGCCTGTGGAACACACAGGCTGAGGGGAATTTCTTCCCTTGAACACACTACACAGCATGAACAGTGAGATCAGCTTCTGCTTGGTGAAAAATAGGGTCTCAGACATGGTGTCAATCTTCTGTAAAACAAAGCTATCTTGCAGGAATGGCAAATTGAGCATTGAAGCCACGAGTGTGGGAATAATGAGCTCCTGCAGGTTCCATTTGCTAATGGCAAAAATTGATTACCTCATGCCGAATGTGTAATTAAAGCGGGGAGAGGTAATGAACAATGAAGTTAGGAAATTGATATGGTCATCAATTAGGTTTTTACTTCTGCTTAGAAAGATTGAAAAAGAGCCTGTCCGCTGTCTATCTGAGCTGACACAGTAAGTTTAACAGAACTCGGTAAGTTCAGAGAGAGCAGTCAAGTGCTAAATTACATTTCCTGCCCTGTACGATGTTATCAGAAAGCCATACTAAGCCTGGGTAAAAAAAATCACAAAGAACTGCATTAGACAAAGTGTTAACTTTCCTATCATCTCCTGCGTCTGACAGCCATGCTGGTTCTGTGTATGTTGTGGAACTGGTGGGGGGAGGGGGGGTCAGAGGCATCATGGAACCACAGGAGATGAGAGAAATGTTGGTGCTTACAGCCAAAGGCTGCCGAATTTAAGAGCTGAGTAGATTGGAATTGAACCTACGCACCAGGGAATCTATCGTTCAGATAATTCTGCATCACACATGCAGCAGGATACTTTTGTACTGCAGGAAGAACAGAATAAGACCTGACACAGGAGAAAAACGAGGTGAACCGGGAGAGCTGGTGCGCACCGTCGTGTGCTGGGTCAGTGTGGGAGGGGCTGTGTGGAGCACACGCACATCTGCGGTATTCTTGTTTACCTGCGGTGATTGAAGTGATTTTAGTGGTGCTGCTATCTCGAGCATTGCAGGCTAATGGTTAGACCTGCTCTTCTCAGGATATATTAAAATTGTAGAATTCACTGAGAGTTTTGCTGTGAGAGGCACAGGACCTGATATTTGTACAGCTTAATGAAGGGAACTCCTTAGGTGTTACCTGGTGATCACTGATACAAACTCACATGAAGAAAAGGGTAACACATGCTTAGACTGTGCAGCTGCTATGCTACTGCATGGTGACTGGCCATGAAGGGCGATGCAAACTGTTAAAGGTGTTTCTCCAAATGGCCACCATCTATCACTTGGTTGGTTGAATTTGTGGGTGAGGCCACTCCAGTCTCACAAAACATCATTTAAGCCTTGTTCAAAAGGTGTTAGCTTTTGTGGAAATGAAACACCTGGAAGTAGAGACGTGGCTCTACACGTACCGCTCTTGGACCGGAGTGTGCTTGATATTTCTGGCACCCACATTGGGTAGCTTACAACGGCCCATAGCTCCAGACACAGGGGATCCAAAGGCCTCTGACACATTTGTATCATATGCACATCCTTACTCAGGAATGCACAAACCCACACAATTCTTAAAAAATTCTTTTAAAAAAGATAGAAAACCCCTAAAAAAGAGAGAGAGAGAATGCACTGACGGCTCAAGAGAGACTTGAATTGGCTTAAAACGAAGCTTTGAAAAGGAGTTAAAATGGGCAAAACACTGTGCGTGCCTGCGTGTGTGTGTGTGTGTGTGTGTGTGTGTGTGTGTGTGTGTGCACGTGTGTGTGTGTGTGTGTGATGACAATGCTTTTATTGTATCTGCTAACTTCTCTAAGGCATTTGCCATCCTCCCCCGAAACCTGGCTCTGGGAGCTACTCGGTCTTTCTGCCTGAGGAAGTTCCTAAGTACCCCTTGTCTATCCCAGTTTCATGCTTGCTCATTAGCACAGCAGGTATTTCCATGGAATGTAGTATGCAAATAATAATGCTAGATTTCTCTTGTCAGCTTTGGAAACTTTGGAGTGTTTCCAGGTACCTGAAACATTCCCAGTAGAATGGACTACATTAACAATCCTAATATCAGTAATAGCTTTAGTTATTAAAATTACTTCCAAAAATAATCATAGTGAAAAGCCGTAGCTCTAGAAGACACTCACAGGATAAGGAGCCCATTGACACCTGGATTAAGCCAGTACTGGGGTCAGAGCAGTAGTGCACAGTTTGGGTATTGGTTCCTCGGGCTAGCAGAGACTGAGTGCTGACCCTCTCTGACTGTGAATCTGAGTAAATAGGTGCACACAGGGAAGTCTCCATTTAACAGTGATCCCCACAGCAAACAGCACACTGCATACTTTCCCAGGGTGCTACAGAGCATATGTAGCCGCGGGAAGTCACCCAAATACTTAAAGAGAAACTTTGAGGAGTGTTCAGTGCTAGAATCTGCCTGTTTTTCTCTGGTTTCAGAAAATTAGAATTAGGGTGAGGCAGAAAGAAGTGGAGGGAAGAAGGAAGACCAGAAGTTGCAGCATTTGGTGCTAACATGACGTGAGGGTTGACTCCAGTCATCCGCAAGAAAGAAACCCACAAAGACTTGCACACTAATCCAACTGCATAGACTTCCCTATTTCTTCTCTAGAACAGGTCCTTTCATTTGGTTCTAGGGATTGAACTCAAAGCACTGTGAGTGCTAGGCAGACACTGTCACCGAGCCCCACTCAGTGGCCACTGTGCATGCTAGACAAACACTGTCACCAAGCCCCACTCAGTGGCCCATTACAGATGACTGTGAATTCCTGCACTGAAGCAACATTACCAATGGCAGAGCCAGGATTAGGATGGTTTGGGGGAATGTGGGGGGAGTTAAGACATGTGGTTAATTTAGAATTTCAGATAATCAATGATATCTTTGTTTTAGCAGAAGTGCATCTCAATATTTGCAATATTGCATGGGACCCATGCAATTTAAAACACTTCTTCATTAGGAGTTCGGATTTAACTGAATGATTTCTGTTTTCATTTGATGAATCTTACGAATGTGTGAGACATCTCCATTTAGCATGTCACAGACGCCTTCATCAGGCTCCAGTCATTGACTCAGGGGACCCAGAAAGTACAAAGGCAGTGTGACAGGAACAGAGGCCTGCCTGCACACTCCACGCACAGTTGAGACAGATGTTTCCACTCACAATTCCTGACTCACACACATGCATCTGTGTGATAAACTGTAGCACAGATACAAAGGAGAGCGAGCTAGACATGGCCATCACAGAAACAGAGCGACAGGCTCTGGCTTGTCATGTCAGAGCAACTGAGACATGGTTTTTGTTGTTTTGCTTGTGGGTTTTTGTTTTTTGTTTTGTTTTGTTTTGTGCTTTGATAGTCTCATTACATAGCTTGTCTGGCCTGGAACTCCATGTGTAGAACAGGCTGGCCCACAACTCATAGAAATCTGCCTGCCTCTGTTTCCCAAGTGCTGGTATTAAAGGCATGCACCAACACGACTACCTTAATCGAGACATGTTTTATAAACACCGGGTCTCATGCAGGAAACTAAGTTAGATCTCTGATAGTTGATGGATCCTCCTGTCTACCTCTCCAGTACTGGGATTACAAGTGGGCACTATAACACTTAACATTTTTTTTTAATTTTTTTATTGGTTGTTTTCTTTATTTACAATATCTCCTTTCCCAGGTTCTCCTCCAAAAGAAAAAAGAAAAAGAAAATAAAATAAGGAAAAAATAAAATTAAGAAAAAAAACCCAAAACTAAAACAATCCCCTGTTCCCTCCCCTCTCCCCCTCCTCACCACCCCACACTCTCCCACTTCCTGGCCCTGGCATTCCCCTACACTGGGGCATAGAACCTTCACAGAGCCAAGGTCCTCTCCTCCCATTGATGACCAACTTGGCCATCCTCTGCTATACACAGTACCTGACTAATACAGAAGTAGAGGCTCACAGCCATTCATTGAGTACAGGGTCCCCAATGAAGGAGCTAGAAAAAAGACCCAAGAGCTGAAGGGTTTGCAGCCCCTTAGCACGAGCAACAATATGAACGAACTAGTACCCTCAGAGCTCCCAGGGACTAAAACTCCAACCAAAGAGTACACACTGGGGGACTCATGGCACTTAACATTTTTTAAATGAGAGTTCTGGGGAATGAATTCAGGTCTTTGTGCTGAGGTTTGGTCTTCTGCTATGTATTATAATGCTAAATATTGCCCCCTACCCCCCACCTCCCCAGGCCTGGTTGCCCTCAGAGAGGAGATAATTTGAAACTCTCCTTAATTTGAAACTATTGGTTGACTAAAGATGCTGGCAGCCTATAGCTGGGCAGAAGAGAAGTAGGTGGGGTTTCAGTTCTCAGGCTTGAGGTCTGAGGCAGGACCATGAAGAGAGTAGAGGGTGGAAGAGGCCAGGGGGTAGGTGAGTTGTGAGAACATGGCCATGATGGCTTGCCAGTTGGAGTTAAGAGCTGTCCTGATGGACCATGGCAAGCTATAATTCAGAGTTATTGACAGAGAAATAGGCATGATAGCTTAGAGGGTAGATATTTGCCCAGCTCTAGTACATTAAAGAAATTATAAGTATTAAACTTTTGTGTCTTTTATCTAGGAACTAAATGATCAAAGACAAGGTAGAAACCCCTGACTAAGATTAAAAATTACTACAACAAATTGACATCCAACATGGTATGAAAGTTAGGCCTAGTCCTTCCTCCTTACCTCATGATCCTAGAAATAAGACTCAGACTCAAAATATATTTACAAATACTTTGGCTATATATCTAGGTTCTTCTCTGACTAGAATTATAACTTAAGATAACACATTTATTTTAATCTACATTTTGTCATGTGGCTAGTGACCTGTCTGTGCTCAGGTACCATGCATCTGTCTCCTCATATCTTCCTGGGTAGATCTTCCTGTGCCTGGCTCTATCCTGGAATCCTTTTTTCTCCCAGATGTCCCACCTTCTATTTCCTTTCTAAGCCATAGGCCATAAGCTTTTTAATTGTCAGGTGATGCATCCATACAATACACAAAATATTCTTTCTATATCCTTGTGCTCACAAGACAAGCACTTTATCAAAAGAGCCATCTCCCTAGTCCTGGACTATGTTTGTGAGGAACCTTGCCAGCCATTTTCCTTGAGCTTTCACTCTGTGGAATGACAGCTCTAGCTACTGATGGATCGCTCCACCTAGACTCAGAAGACCACAGGTACTCACAGATGGTGATTCTACAAAAGATCAGTTGGTACATAGGTTAGACACATGGATGGATGGATGGACAGATGGATGGACAGACAGACAGACAGATAGATAAATGGATGGAGGGATGGATGGATGGATGGACAGATGAATGCCAGGTGGATAAGCAAAAGTAGGTAGACACAGATAAAAAAGGATAGACATAGAGACAGACAGACAGACAGACAGACAGACAGACAGACAGTGCTTGTCTTAATTTGTTTTTATATTGCTGAGATAAAGACTGTGTCCAAAAATAACTTGAGGAGAAAATATTTTACTTGACTTATATGTCCCATTCACAATCCATCATTGAGGGAAGTCAGGACAGGAACTCAGAACAGGAACCTGGAGGCAGGAACTGAAGCAGAGGCCGTGGAGGAATGCTGTTTATTGGCTTGCTCCCTATGGCTTGCTTCGCTGGCCACAATGGTGGGGCTGGGATTCCCCACATTCATTGTCAATCAAGAAAATGGGCCACAGACTTTCCTACAGGCCATGTGGGTTGGTGGCATTTTCTCAGCTGAGGCTCTTCCTTCCAGATGACTCTAGTTTGTGTCAAGGTGACAGAAGCTGGCTGGGGAAGAGCATCTGAGAGCTCATGCTGTCCACTGCAGCTAGCCAAACACCAGAAATTCCTTCTCACCAAAGGTCAATGTGCTTCAAAACCAAACCAAAAACAGAAGCCATTGTTCATTTCAGATAAAACCTCATGAGACCTCATTGGGCTCACAATGTCTACAAGATGAAAGTCTGGGTGTGCTCGGACCTTCAAACAGGCATCTGCATGCTTGCTCATCTCTGTGTGGCCTCTTCTCCCTCCTGGATTCCATGTTCAGGTCTTGGTTACTTGTCTCATCTATATGTCTTTCAAATAAGGGTTTGAAAGATGCATTTCCCCAGGAATTGGCAGAGTAATCCGTGACTGCAAGTCCTGGGCTCTGCAAGGATGACTTTTCTCTGGGAAGCATAACGGTAGACTCCCCGCCACTGGTGTCTCCTGGTGCTTTTCTCTGTGACTTACTGGAGGACTAGGTTTAGCTAGACTAATAAACAGTAGGCTTTGGTCTCAAGGGAACAACTTGGTTTATGTGGATGTGTGTTGGTTCCCCCATAGGCCAGAAGAGGGTGTTGAAACCTGAAGCTGGGGTTATGAGCTGCTCAACAAGAGTGCTGTGAAACAAAGCCAGGTTCTCTGCAAGAATACGACATGCTCACATGCTCTTAACTCTGAGTCATCTCATCAGCCCCTCCACATCATCAACATCATCATCATCATCATCATCTGTTACCATCAATATTAGCATCAGAATTGTTATTAGAGGCAGGACTTTTTGGTTTTTTGCTGAACCCAGAGATCACTCGTTCACTAGGCTAGCTAGCCAGTGAGCTCCTGGGATCTACTTGCTTCTGCCCAACCAGTGCTGGGATAACAGGCGCGTGCTGCCATGTCTGGCTTTCTGTTAGAGTTACAGAGCTGTGAACTGCCATGTGGGTGTTAGGAATCGAACCTGGGTTTTCTGGAAGAGCAATATAAGTTCTTATAAGAGCAATATAACCCCCCACCCCACCCCACACTAAACAACTGGTTTAATGAGGTGCTGCAGATGGAAATCAGGCTTTGTGTTTGCTAGACAAAGCACTCTATCAACAGAGCCACATCCCTAGCCCCATGAAAGAACGGTATGACTCTCCAAACCGAGCCTGAACAATCCCTCTGGTCTTTCTGAGGAAACCACAATAGACATTCAGTCTCCACATCAACAACTAACTCAAAGCCCCAAATCCTTGACTCTCTTCCACCTGGCCAGCTACTTGGACCATGACTTCAGGATTCTCCAGTGAACCATAAATCCAGCCCCACCTTCTAATTCAAAGGTGCTCAGGCTCAGCATCCATCAGAGGTGAGTTGAAGAGAGTGGAAGAAAGGGGCACACTTTGACCATACTTTCTGAGCCCAGTCAGTTTGAGCTAATCTGAATTAGAAAGAGCCTTGGCATGGTTAAAAGAAACAAAAACACCTTCCCAAGACAGAAAAACTTTCAAAACAGCAAACTTATTGATTTATTTGAATATGCTTTAGCTTACATAAGCTTTTCACATATAAGCCTCTGTGGTCCTAAACATCTAATCAGCTCCGAGGATCTTAAACATAATCAAGGATCCCATTCCATGGCGCTTGCTCTGTGACTCTAATTCCTCCACAATTTTCATTCCTATTTGTAGTCTTTGCCAGACAATAAAGTCCATTCCCCTTCAAAACCTTCCCCAAATGGTTAGATCATTATCAGGCCATTTGTCGGCTGACTCCCATTTACAATTCTCCTGGAACCCCAGCCAATGGCAGTTAAGAGGACTCAAAAGCACTTTCAGACGGGAGGCCCCTCTCCAACGCTTTGACCTCATTTGTTCTTGGAGCTTGAAAACAATTGCTCTTGTTCTTTATTTTTTTCAGGCATTTTCAATTCAAGTAAACTTAATTTGTTTTCCAAACAAGACTGTGGTCCATCTCAGTGGCAAGATCAAGGGAGGGGTGAGACCTTGGAAAAGTTTACTATAATTATAAAAGGAGGGAGGAGCATGAGATGCCGTGAGGGGGAGGGGGATCTTTCTGAGGAGGGAGATGGTGCAGAAAGAAGAAGTAGACATTCAAAAAGTCTAGACCACAGCTATGGTTGGGTTGGTGAATCTGAGTCCATTTTTTCATATAAACAACAGTTCAGAAATTAGAGCTCCATTCACTATGAACCATGGTGTTCCCCCATGGGTACTGAAAATCACCTTCATAGTGTGGGGTAGGAGGGTAAGACACCTCTCCTCATCTGTCATATGAGTCACCAATGTCTCCCCATAACAAAACATGGATTAGAAAAGAAGAAGCGCAGCAGATTTTCTAAGTCAACCTTTGCATGGTCAAGGAGTCTTTGGAAGGAAGACCTAGACCCAAAGACCTGCAGAAAATCAGTTCCTTTAAAGTTTCAGTCTAAGGACAGCTTTATAGAAATGGGACTGAGCCAAAGAAGTGATCTGGTATAATGGGCTGGGGAAGGACGCTGAGCATTGCATGTCTATACTCATCTTGGCCTCTCTGTGGCCTCCCTTCCCACTGGGGAGAGGACAGAACCTCTTTTTCAGGGAATGTTTCATGATCCAGCCAGGCAAGGTAAGCCAGAGAATTCCTTATGGCCAGCTCTTAGGTGGGTAACTGAGAGGCCATTTTTATGTTTTGTGAGTGGCATTTGGAGAGAGGGGTTCTGGGTTCTATGTCTGCCTTGGAGGAGAGAGGGAAATAGGAGAAAGGAAAGAAAAGGATAAGGTTAAAAAGGGAATTTGTTTCTGTGGCTTCCCAATTTCCTGTGGTTCAAAATATGCAGAGAGAAGCTACAGTGTCATACTTTGGAAACTGTTTCCTGGGTTCCAAGAGCACAGGTGCTGACACACATTCATGATGGTCAAAACTTCAATCAGTGTAGGGCCAGGGGAGCCATTCACCATTCTTGCATTTGTAGAGACTGTCACTGTCACTTAGAGACCTGGGGGTTCATCTCACCTTGACTTTCCACAGTCTATGCACTACCAACCCTGTGTATTCCCTGTGTATTCCTTAACACTTAGAATGCCCACCCTTTCTTAGCACCTCCAGGCTCTGGCCCAGACTATATGGCCTTTGAACTGGCCACAAGTCTCAATGCCTTCTGTTGGTCTGCTTTGTACATGTCAAACTCACCTGACCTTCCCATGTCCTAGATCCTACAAGGGCACTGGCAAATTACCAGACAATGGATTCCTTCTCAGTAGAGTACTGCCATCCTCCACCACCTGCCTTATCCTTGAAACCCCTTCTGGATTTTTCTGGTTTTCTCTGATGTGGTCCTAGTACCTGTTCCCTCAGTGACTCTGCTGTGTTGGTCTGTAGTTACTCTAAGGTCAAACACTGTGTTTGTTTATGCATGTCCTCATCTTTAACTTGAGACAAAATGAAAACTTACCCCACAGGATAAGGATTAAATGAGTTAATTCAAGTCAAGAATCTAGCCTACTAACTTGAAGGTGGCTGCAAGACAGCCTAGTCCAATCACAGCAGCTGCATGGTGTCAGGAGAGGCTCTGGTCTCTCAAAAGTTGTTCTCTGACCCCATATACAGGCTGTGACATATTACCACACCTATAAACACATACACACATAATAAAGGTATTGAATGTAGTGATTTCTTAAAGTATATGCACCACAAATCCATTCAGAATGGATGTGTCCACTGAAGGATTCAGCAGTCCTGGTCCTGCCCCCATTTGATTCCAACCAATAGAGAGAATGTTATAGAATGTAGCAGGGCTGTGCAGAATCAGTGCCAGCGAGGAATTAGTCATCATTACAAACACACTGTTGTTTCCCTAGAACATGGAACCCATGCTGCTATGCTGTGGAAGAACTAACTGAGGCAAGGTGATGTGGAATTCAGAGATGCAGGGGTGAGATTTCACATAATCTGTCTCCATGTTACTTGATGTTGTCTTCTATAACCGAAGTCTGCTGCTTAGGCCTATGCCACTTTTCATTTCTGCCATGACAGAACATCGTAACCAAAAGCGCCAGGGGGAAGGCAGTGTTTATTTGCTTCACAATTCTAGCCTGTTGCTGCGGGGAAGTTAAGGCATGAACTTTAAACATCACATCCACAGTCAAGAGGAGAGAGGATACGTGCTGAGACCCTCGCTTGCGTACTCTGCCAGGGTCCTTCACTCTTACACAGCCCAGGGTGCAGACAAGGGGTGATGCTTAGGGCCATGTTCACTCTCCCAATACATCTCTGTATTCCTGAGGGAGCATATACTAGAAACCATGTTAAAGAAATCAAGACAAGCCCTTACAGATGTTCCTATAGGGCCTGTAGGAATGTAGTGTTGGCCTAGAGTACAGGTTAACTCAGTGTAGACAATTCTTGAATGGAAGACTTCGTCCCAGGTCATTCTGGGTTGTGGCAAATTGACAAATAAAACTAACAGGCCTGACACCAGACTTTTAAAGCGTTCCCAGGCTAAATGCCTTAGAAAGCTTCTAAGCAAATTTGTGCACAGGAAATGCTATCTTACATGGCCAACAGGGGGCACTCTCCATTCCCCTGCACCACCCTTCACATTCCTCAGGGTCCAGGCCAGGATCAGTCATGTGACTCTACAACATGCTGGTCTACAAACGGTTAATGCACACAAAACAGACTGGGCTTCTAATGATTCCTTAGAAGCCTTACCAACATCTCTATTGACAGAAAAGGAAAACACACTTGTGGACGAGGCCAGCCCTAGAAATCCCATGGCCTTGTAAATTAGCTTCCTTTTAAAAAAAAAAGAAGAAGAAGAAGAAGAAGAAGAAGAAGAAGAAGAAGAAGAAGAAGAAGAGGAAGAGGAAGAG
>NW_022196909.1:64521725-64534648 GCF_008632895.1 Mastomys coucha | reverse complement strand
AAAGAAAGAAAGAAAGAAAGAAAGAAAGAAAGAAAGAAAGAAAGGAAGGAAGGAAGGAAGAAAGAAAGTCTGCCTTTGATAAAGGCTGTGTTGGTGTGTTAAAGTAATTTGGCTGTGGACAACTGAGTTGGATATTGACATCTTCACATTGGTGCTACCACATGGACCTCATTCTTGCTTCCCTGTCACAAAAAAGGGGTTCATTCCTTTCCTCTGAAGAGAACATCTCTACTTGTGCCCAGACCCCTCATGCCACATGCAATGCTGCCACGATATACTCAATTCTTCCTCATTCACTTCTGAAGTCGGAAAACAAGGATTTCACTTGAAAAAAAATAATTCTAACAAACACATCATCAGAATTTTTATCTTTGCACAGTTCAGGTTACAGGTTTGATGTGGAAACCCATCACAGATAGAGGAATACTGGAAATGTTGTCAACCCACCTGCTTTTTTGTGGAGCAAGGTGGATCTGTGCTTGTAGGTGCTGAGGTCCTGGGTCTGGCTCGGAGCTGAGGAGAATGAGGTCCTCTGATCTGCTGGGCTCCCAGCAATGCAGGTTGAGTTCTGCGGTGGCCCGGCTTCACTTTTCTCTGTGCTTGAGTACTGGAGGGCGTCCTGAGTTTTCTTCTTTTCCTTTTTTAACATATTGACCAGAATATCTAAATATCTGAGTTAAGGATTTAGTGACTCCTAAGAGATGATCAAGATTAGACAAAGATTCCTAAAGCAAATACTGTCCTCCAACCAAATAATTGTAACTAGTGCCAGATGCTACAGTCCATGCCTAGAATCCCCAAACTCTCTAGATAGTAGGAGGACCAGAAATTCAAGACCATCCTTGTCAACTTGATGACTCTGAGGCCATCCTGGGCTATGTAATTTGCTGTCTCCTTTTCAGCATCCATGCAAAAGGCTGGGCACAGGGGGTCAAGCTGCTTGCCAATAGTTCTAGGAGGTGGAGCAAGGATACCTGGAGCCTTCTGGCCAGTGTGAGCAGCCAAATTGGCAATCTCTAGGTTCTAGTGAGAGACTCTTAAAGTATAAGCCAGAGGAAGATACTCAATATTAGGAGAGCATGTGTGCACATGGACACTCATGTGCACAGGGGCAGTATGAGAGAGAAGACCTGCTACTCAGAACATGGGGAGGGGGCTAGGTTACACATGGTTTTGAGCAAGTATCATGGAAACAATCCAACCTCCATACTCCTCCTCAGATTAAGATCAACTTGTTGATTTCCGGATGGCCAATCCATTTTTCCCTTAGTGTACCTAGGGTGGCTTCCATTCCTTCTTGCCTCATTAAAATACATTGTCAAGAAGAGCGGGTCACAGTATCTCATATTATCTCTGTCCTCTCTTCGCAGTGTGTGAGTTCCAGGTGTTAAACTCATGTTGCCAGGCTTGTCAGCAAGTGCGTTACACACTGAGCTCTCTCACTGGCCCTTCTGCCTCCATTTACAACACCACTCTGAATTCAAACCACAGCGTGAAGGAACCTTGAGTGACTTATTCACAGCATGAGGCATCTAATGTCACCCATGTAAGCAGCCGTATAGGATTCAGAACAGTGAAGACAGATCGGGCAGGCAGACACACACACACATACACACACACACACACACACACACACGCCTCACTTTTCTATAAGTGCCTGAAAGTCAGCCTGGACTGGTTCCTCTCTGTCACGTCTCATTTCATTTGTCCTCAATGCATAGATGCTCATAAGCCATGGCAAGTATTGAGAGGTTGGTAGGAGTGTTTAGTGGAAAGATCCCAGTCTAGGATCAAAGCCAAGAAAAGAAGCAGAACACAGACTGGGGCTAGGGCCAGGGCTGAGGCCATCCCTGGAGATGGATGGGGTAGGAAAAGGGGAAGGAACGCAGGGGTGACAACACTGTGGGCGGCACTTGGAGACAAGGGCGTGCGTGGGGGTGTAATTTGCAGTTGGACTTACCGTTACTGGCTGGATAATAAAGTAGTTAAAACTGACTTGAATGTGACATGGGGTCTGCTAAGACTCAACTGAAATTAGAGACTGAAGCTAATGAGGCAGTTCGTCAACCTTGTTTGGGTTGGTTTTTAACCTCATAACCCCCCCCCCCACCTACCCCTTCTCTTGCTCTCCCCCCCCCCCGTTTCTCTCTCTCTTGCTCTCTCTGCTTGTGCATGTGTGTGTCTGTGTGTGTGTGTGTGTGTGTCTGTGTGTGTGTCTGTGATGGTTCTGCACAAGTCAGAAGAGGGCATCAGATCCCCCAGAGTTGGAGACAGGATATTGTCCACCACCTGATGTTGGTGCAGGGGCATGGCTGCTGAGAGATAAACATGGCTCCTTGGAAGAGCAGCACGTGCTCTTAACTGCTGAGCCACTTTTCCGCTTCTGTACACATTCTTAGTAGATGTACAAACATGAACATATAGCATGATAGATTTGCTCATATGCCCCCAGCCCCATGCTGGAGACGGAAGCCAGGTCTGTGTCTCCAGCTTCTGCAGGATCAGTATGCACTGCTGGGCCATTTCCCCAACTCCTGTGTAATTTGCACAACAGTTTCACTTAAAGTGTCTTTGTAAAGTTTTTTTTTAAATGACTAAAATACATTTATAAAGTTTTGGCAGACTTACTCCCTGTGAGGGTTTAAAGGCTGTGAATGTCATGAAAGTGTCCAGTCTTTTACAAGAAGATTGAAAGGTAAAAATGAGGAGCAGTACTGAGGAAGTGCCCCAGAGGCCTGAGGTCCAGGCAGCCTCGCTGGGACCCTTCAGAAGCAATCCACTGCTGCAGGAGGCAGTGTCCCTCTGTCCCTCTGTCTGCTGTGGGAGGCAGTGTCCCTCTGTCTGCTGCGGGAGGCAGTGTCCCTCTGTCTGCTGCGGGAGGAGGCAGCGTTTGCATCCACCACAGCCATGGCCTGCGGCACCTCAGAACGCTTCTTCTGGGGGCCAAGGAGAATTCTATCTCCAGCACTCAAACTCTGCTCACTGCCTAATTTGGGAACATCTGTATGTGGGACTCGGGACAGGAGATCTGGCTTTTAAATAAAAAGTTACATCTAAGCCAACCTCTCTGCTTTTCATAAACTAAATACTATACGCCATCTTTTCTCAGTCATCTTCTGAGTTTCACCCACACAGCAGCCACAAACTCTGGGCCACGATGAGACTGTGGTCAGCATGGTGTCTGGTCAGACGGCTAAAGATAACCGGCTAACTTACTGGTTCTGGTCTCAAAACCCAAAGCCCATCACAGAGCAACCAAAAGATTTAGTGTTAAGGGATGATACTGTTCCCAGATCTGAAATGTCCTTTGGGAGAGCAACTTCATCAGGGCTGGAAAAGATTCTTACCACGGAGCTTGAAGACCTCAGTTTGATTCCCAGGTTCCATGTAGTGGAAGGAGAAAACTGACCTCCTCCACCTGTGTGGACACACACACACACACACACACACACACAAAGTTATAGAAAACAAGCTCCTACTTTGCTGGAGTGACACTTTTCACTGTGAATGGGAAGCAGGCATGTGGTAGTGTGGAGGAGGGAGAATGTCCAGGTTCCCTCCCCTTCCACCCAGGAGAGCGAGAGTCGCCCGTCTCTCCCCAGAAGGATACTGATCTCATTGTCCCTCTGCTTGAGTAGCCCTAGAAGCTTGGTATACTCTTCATCTTTCAATGGTTCTTGGCATGCTTGCTGTGTGACTTCAGAGGAGACAGTATTCTCTAGGGCCTTCTTGTCATTCAACAGTTTCTGTGAATTAGGGTAAGAACTTACAGGTCACACCATATTCCATTTTTTTTTCTGAGAAGCTGTTCCCAGTACACACTGGACACGCACTCTGCCCTCATCCTTGTCTTCCAGGCAGTTAACACTGGGCACGCACTCTGCCCTCATCCTTGTCTTCCAGGCAGCTACTGTGTTTTCTGGTTATACTTCCGTCCTCCTTCCCACCCATCGCATTCACCTGTCCTGTAGGTTCTCTCTCCTCAAAACTGGTAAGTTCCTCTTTAAGTAGCATCTCCTATAGGCGTCACCCCATCTTGTTGTAAAGGTATTTACTCAAAATTGAAGTATCCCCTTCCCCCGGAGTAAAGAAGGGGGCACTAAGACCCAGGAAGCAAAACCAGTAGCAAATAAAACTTTCAAGGCCCAGGAAGTTCCTGAAACTTACAAGGTTCACAAGGTCCTTCCCCAAGATTAACAAGCAGAAAACAATCACTGAAGAGGAGACTCTTGCAGTGTGACCGACAAGATGTGCAGGGAGCTTTGCCTAGGCAGGTTTTCTGTGTTACCATTTCACTCATGCTGGGGTGGGACCTTTGAAAATGCAAGTGCCCTGGAGTCACCAATGCTCTAGAACCCCAACAAATTCTTTGATTCACTCAAGTAGACTTGGTTGGAATCATTTCTTTGGTCCATTAGAGTCTTCTCTGAGGTAAACAGAGATTCGTTCACATCTCCACAGAAAAGGGTAAAAGGCCTCATCATTGCACAGTGTCTTCACGAAGTGTGCAAAGCTACAAACAAACACTGATGATATCCTCACCCTTCTACTCCACTGAAGCTAAGCTTCAGGCTGGGGAACATTAATACATTTCTAAGATAAAATACTGGGGGAGAAACTAGGCATGATCATCTTGATACTGTCTGGGAATGTATACGCACACATTTGTTTGCTCGTGTGTGTGTGTGTGTGTGTGTGTGTGTGTGTGTGTGTGTGTGCCTGTGTTTCCGCATAGACATATTCTGGGCACAAGGCAAAGATTCCTGGCAAAGGAATTACAAGTCCATGGCCAGAGTTTATTTGTGGAAAAGTTAGATCTAATTCCTGCAGCTGCTCAGTGAGAGCCACAGCGTGGTTGGATGCTCAGGCTGTTTTCTGCATGTGTGGAGCTGGGGCTTGGCATTTCAAGAGTTGGTCAACAGGAAGAGTTTTTATTGCAGTTGGAGCATGGCAGGACATGGCTGAGACCAGAGGAAACATTGAAATTTACCTTAAAATGATGAAAACAGTGATGGATTTTACGCATATCAGCGCCAACTTCCAGTCTACTCTCTGGATCTTGGTCCTCCAAATAGGATGCTATTAGTTTTTCCAACCTAAAAAATACATAATGCATGAGAAGTAAGAATGAGCTGGGAACCTGAGGAAATCTGGTGGCCTGACCTGCGTGCAGAACGTTTGGAGTACAGAATATTGGGCTCATGTTTTCTTAGAATTCATTACTTGATTTGACTGTGATAAAGAAGGGGGGAAGCATATTGCTAAAATAAAATCTATAAACACCTAATTACCTGGCTAATTTCCAATGAATGTTCACATGTGGGTCTCCATATAAGCAGCGCTATCTGAGGGATTGGAGAGATGATTCAGTGGTTAAGAGCACTCACTGTTCTTACAGAGGATCTGAGTTGGGTTCCCAGTACCAATGTTTAGTGGCTTATAACGACTTGTGGCTCAACTTCAGAGGATCCATAGCTCTCTCCTGGCCTCCAAGGGCACTACATGCATGGCCACATTCATGCTCATATATGTGCACATGCAGATACATGCAATTAATATTTTTTAAAAAAGTCCATCCTTTGATTTCTATGGGCTTCCCCTCCCCAGCTACACTGAACCTCTTTGCCTCTGTGCTAAGCTTTCACATCATTAGGGGAAGTATTAAGAGTAAATAATTCTTTCATCAGCTAATTAGAAGTGCATGGTACTCAGCCTCAGCTGGCCCCCGGCAGTGCGCCACAATGCCTTTAATCATTCCTGGTGAACTTGTGATCTCCAAAGTGGTTCATCCCATTCTTCCTGTGATTCCCCCATGTTTGCCACTGAACTTCCCCCTGTGGACCAGTGAGGTGTCCTCTGACCAGAGTGAGAAAACCCAAGCTGCTGGCATGAGCTTGTGCACTCTGTACATCCTGGCAATGGCTCTCCCTGGCCAACCAGGCTCTCTTCACACTTTTACCAGTAATTTGATAACACACTCCCTTCTTCTCAAGGCTATCCTCTCTTCCTTGTGTCCGTTAACATCTTCATCACTATTCTGGACAGACTCTCTTCTCTCTACTTTCAATACTTTTCAGGTTCTTCCTATTCTTGAACACTCACACACATGCACACACATGCACGCACACACACACACTTAAAAAATACCTCCCTCTGGGGAGGAACAGCCAACCACTGTATCCCATGCTCTCAGTGCCATTTGCAGTACCCCCTTCCCCATAGCATTCTAGAATCTGTGAATGTACCCTACTACCCCGCTCTCCAACTCATGGTATTTCATAAGAATCACAACAGGTCCAGGAAAATGTCTCGGTCAGTAGGGTGTTTACCGTGAAATCAAGAAGCCTACATTCAGAACTCCAGCACCCTGAGATTCCACCTCACACCAGTCAGAATGGCTAGGATCAAAAACTCAGGTGACAGCAGATGCTGGAGAGGTTGTGAAGAAAGAGGAACACTCCTTCATTGCTGGTGGGATTGCAAGCTGGTACAACCATTCTGGAAATCAGTTTGGCGGTTCCTCCAGAAATTGGACATAGTACTACCTGAAGACCCAGCTATACCACTGCTGGGCATATACCCAGAAGATGCTCCAACATGTAATAAGGACACATGCTCCACTAAGTTCATAGCAGCCTTATAATAGCCAGAAACTGGAAAGAACCCAGATGTCCCTCAACAGAGGAATGGATACAGCAATTGTGGTACATCTACACAATGGAGTACTACTCAGCTATTAAAAACAATGAATTTATGAAATTCTTAAGGAAATGGATGGATCTGGAGAATATCATCCTGAGTGAGGTAACCCAGTCACAAAAGAACACACATGGTATGCACTGCATTCTCTGATAAGTGGATATTAGCCCAGAAGATCAGAATACCCCAAGTACAATCGACAAACCACAACAAACTCAAGAAGAAGGAAGACTAAAGTGTGGCTACTTCGTTCCTTCTTAAAGGGGGTAACAAAATACCCGTGGAAGAAGTTGCAGAGAAAAACTATGGAGCAGAGACAGAAGGAAGGACAATCCAGAGACTGTTCCACCTGGGAATCCATCCCATATTCAATCATCAAATCCAGACACTATTGTGGATGCCAGCAAGTGCTGGATGACCAGAGTCTGATATAGCTTTCTCCAGAGAGTCTCTGACAGTACCCAACTAATACAGAAGTGGAGGCTCACAACCATCCATTGGACTGAGTACAGGGTACCCAATGAAGGAGCTAGAGAAAGGACCCAAGGAGCTGAAGGGTTTGTAGCCCCTTAGGACGAACAACAATATGATCTAACTAGTACCCTCAGAGCTTCCAGGGACTAAACCACCAACCAAAGAGTACACATGGTGGGACTCATGGCTCCAGCAGCATATGTATAGTAGAGGATGGCCAAGTCAGTCATCAATGGGAGAAGAGGTCCTTGGTCCTGCGAAGGTTCTATGCCCCCAGTGTAAGGGAATGCCAGGGCCAGGAAGCAGGAGAGGGTAGATTGGTGAGCAAGGGGAGGGGAGAGGCAACAGAATTTTGTTTGTTTGTTTGTTTTGTTTGTTTGTTTGTTTTTCTTTTTTGTTTCTTGTTTCTTTTTGTGGAGGGGAAACTGGGAAAGGAGATATCATATGACTTGTAAGTAAAGGAAATAGCTAATAAAAAAATAATACAACAAAGTCAGCAATGAGGGTACTTGTCTGTAAATCCCAGCACAGAGTAAGTGAAAAAGAAGGATACCTCTGCCAGTTAGTCTAGCTGAACTGGTAAACTCCAGACTCACTGAGAGACCCTGTATCAAAATGTAAGGCGGGACATGATAGAGGAAGACGGCAAACATGGACTTCTGGCCTCCATATACATACTTGGGCATGTGTGTACACACAGTCTCCCACATGTGCACACACATGAACACACACACACAGATGACAAAGAATGGTGAGATTGTTCTTGGTGCTTATTGTCCCGCCACCATTAGATGCTCAGTGCAGATACACAGGTTAGTAACTTGATCCGTTTCATGGACCCCATGCCCTGTGTTGACCCTAACCAAGGAAGGCAGAAGGCAGAAGGCAGTAGGGTGTTGGTCAGTTTCTAAGCTGCCAGGCCCCAAAGCAGCCCTTCCATATCTTCCTAACAAGATGAAAATGTCTGCATACTTTCAATTTCTTTGGCATGGTCCACATTGCCCTCCCACTGCTGTTATTGGCAGCCCCACACAGCATACGATAATTTCTGTTTTAGAGCAGACTCGGGTTCTGTTTCCATGTTTTCCTGCGAACCTTTGACACAGACGCCTGACACTGGCAAATATGAGGTGATTTGTAGCATAATTCTATTTTCTGATTTTATTTTGTTTTCCTGAGACAGACTCTCCTAACATAACCCAGGGTGTCTTCCTATGCACTAGGTAGCTCAAACTGGCCTCAAACTCAAGCCAATCCTCCTGTCTCGGCCTTCTGAGAGGACAGGCATGAGCCGTTTCCCTTGCGTTACATTGCACCCCTGCCATTATGTTGTGCCCTTGCGTTACACTGTGCCCTTTGAGGTTGCCTTCAGGTGCAGGGAAGCTCCCACTTTTACATTTTATCATAGTTTATAATTTTTGTTGCTGTGACAAAATACTCTGACGAAAGGGCTTTAGTTCATAGTTCAAGGTGCAGTTCATTATGGAGGGAAGGTCAGAGTCAGGGCAGTGAGAGTGTGAAGCCACATCGCATCAATCTTCTGGAAATGGAAAGAGATGAGTCTGCTGTTGCTCAGTGCCATACCTCCATTTTGGATTATCAAGGAATCCTGCACAGGAAATGGTCCTACCTACAACTAAGATGGGTCTTCCCACATCAATTAATGTAGTCAAGGTACACTCAGAGGTCCCTCTCCCTGGGAGCTTTAGTCTGTCAGTTTGACAACCCTAACCATCACCTTATTTATGAACTGACTTTTGTTGTTGAACATGCCTACAAATTGCCAAATACACAGAGGGAGGGAGAGACAGAGAGACAGACAGACACAGACAGAGAGAGACAGAGAGATCCAGAGAGAGTATAGGAGGTGACACCCACTTAGAGACCCCAAAACCCAGTGAAACACCTCCTCCAGCAAGGTTCTTCTAAAATGCAACCAATGAAGGCTCTTGAGACTCAACCTTGCTGATTGTGATTTGGGGTTCTCATGGTACCAGTTTCTTTAAAGGTGTGCCCACCTTGAAGGGATCAGCAGACCTAGAGATGCTTAGCATTTAGGACAAAGGGAAAAGAGATCAAAATAGCTGGCTTGGAGGCCTGGAGGCTGCTGCATGCAGATCTTGTGCTGGTGGAGACACAGCTGGAGGCATCACTCTCTCTGGGCTTTCTAGGGCTGTAGAACAGTCCCCAGGATTTCTCACTACCAACTTCCCATGTCTTGTGCAGAAGGCCAACGCCAGTGTGTCTGACCTAAAAATTAGTGGTAGATATTCTAGCTGTGTATACAAAAGAACAAATTGATACCGGTATCAGTGGGCTAGGCAGAAGGAGAAAACCCTGAGGACAGCACCTGGTAGAAAGCCTGGCCTCAGGTCCAGGAGACTAAGCCTCAGGTGAGACTTCGCTCCATGGTGGCTGGTGCCATGCAGGTACGGAGGGAAGAACTGGTCCAGTCCACATTGTGAGTAGCAGGTTACTTGGCTCATGCCTTCTGCAGAGGCTTGGCTGAAGACGATTTCTTGGCCATCCAGGTCCTCTTGGGATACTGGACTGCAGGTGTCCATCTCTATATTTTCTATGGATGAGGAACTGCTAGCTTACCTGAAGAGTCTAAGCAGTCTCAGTGAAGTGCTGATGATGAGCAAGAGGCATTACAGTACAGGTGGCTGCCATTGCCTGCTGTTTCTGTCCCTTCACCTCTACCCTCCTATGCTATGGTTCTGCCTCAGCAAGCCTCGTACCTAGTTTCCAGATGGCCACCCCACTCCTGGTTCTGGCTGCTCCACATACCTGGCCATGGAAGCTTTCTGTTCCGCTGGACAGTAGCAGTGATGATAGCAATTCGCTGTTCTCCAGCCCTTGTATCTCAGTTAAGCGCCTTCATTAGGATGGAACCAACAGGTTTCTGTAATTCCTCTAAGAGACGTCCTCCAATTGACCCCATTGGACAAGACATGAGTGCTGTCATAGCTGCTGGTGGAGGGCCTGTACTTCCTCCTCTGTGTTTCTGCATATGACTGGAGGCCATGGTTACACTTTTAAGCCTGGACCAGAATGGAGGTATGGCAGAGCTCTTTGATGCTCCAGCTCTCACTATGTGTCTGGGGTACCCATATTCTGACCTAGGGTGTGTCTGGGATCTCCATCCCTTCAAACCTACAAAGCTTGAGGGC
Source organism: Mastomys coucha (assembly GCF_008632895.1). NCBI lineage: Eukaryota > Metazoa > Chordata > Mammalia > Rodentia > Muridae > Mastomys > Mastomys coucha. The sequence continues at coordinate 64,524,302 of NW_022196909.1, read as the reverse complement.
CACAGCCTTCCAGAGTTTGCCTTACAACACAACTCTGGCACAACTTCAGTTCTGGCCCCAGTTCCTGTCCTGTGGTCAGAATCAAAGGAAGGGCCTCAGCATGCCTACAGCAGAGCCCATGTGCTTGCCCTTCCTTTCCTGGCAACCTTTCTGGCCCCCTTGCTCATCCTTAAGCCCAAACACATCTGACAGCTGGTGACAAAGAAGAGTGATCTGGCATTATCCCCCTAGGGCATTCTGTCCAGCCCTGCTGTGTGTTGCTGCCAGCCAGACTCCATGCCCAGCTCAGGGAGAAAGGCAGACTAGAGTTGGGTGCTGGCTGGCATTATGTCAGTCTCCTCACTGCTCTCCACCCTCCCTGTAATGCTTCCGATCCCCCTGGGCACTCATGTGTACTCCCCTCTACTGGCCCATAGCCCTGATCCTTCTAGGGGAGATACCGATGAGTGTCACACGGAGGATCCGAGATCCCTTTCCTGGGACTGGGGTGGGTCGGCCCACTGCTCCCTCATTTCAACTTATTTATACAGCCCCACTGCTATTTTGCAGATATTTACAAAGATTTGAAGCAATGGAAAGATTTCTGTATGAAGATTATTTTTATGCTTTTGCATCAAAGGGAAATAATCGTAAATTATAAAATTTATACAGTGTCTAAGTGACTAGAATGCCTATGGCCAAAATAAGAGATAAAAATAATATAAATTAATTAGCCATCTGTATTGATAACTCCTTCATTAAGCTCTACATGCCACGATCAAGCTCCTTGCTTGCTATAGGTAAACATTAAGTAAGCACCAGTTCTTATTCATGTAATCCATGACAGCTGAGGGATTAACTCAGCGGAGAGAGCATGGTGCACTGCGGTTAGGGAGCAAAGAAGCTAGATGGCAATGGGACAGTAGGCAAGAAGATGTAAAGGATGGATCACAGGGGCAGGGACAGTGACAACAGAAGCGAGGCGGGATGGGCCTGGATGGTACAGCGGAGGCTGAAACAGAACAGTCAATTTACAGAGGAACATAACAGGGACAGGCACTGAGGTAAAGGAGAGGACTGGAATGTGGATCAGCCCCACACTAGGCCAGGGCTCTGGGGCCAGTACAGAGACTGAGGCTGGGGAGAGAGGCCCAGGACAAGGCCATGGGAAGGGAGCAGAGGAGGCAGCTAGAAGATGCAGGAGAGCAAAAGGCCTCAGGTGGATGGAGCCTGAGCTCACAGGCAGGAAGAGGGTTCCTGGGAAAGTCAAAATAAATAAAAAGCCAATTGGACAGGTCTGGCTCTCCCAAGCCATTGTCTCCACAGCTAAGGTTCCTGTGGCACCCAGCTATTCCTTAAGAGAAGGCAGTGGAATTTATACCTAATCTTTGCTCTACAACCCAAACGCTTTCCATAATCCTGTCTTAAATAAGGCTGAATTTATTGACAACATTAAAGTTTTGAATATACAATTCTCAGCTCATTTTTTAGTTAAAAACTTTAAATCAGTCTTGTTTTATATCTTTTAAAGTACACCCTAAAATGTACCCATATTTAATTAGACAGAAAGGCTTGTAAATTTTTTGAGAGACAGATTAAAAGGACTTGTGTGATGTAAAAATATGGAGTGAGTTGGTAGCCATTTGAATGGGAGCAACCTCCATAGTCTCATGTGTTTGAACACTTAGGTCCCAGTTACTGGAACGGTTTGAGAAGGATTAGGAGGTGTGGCCATGTTAGAGATGTGTCACCGGAATGCTCTTTAAGGTATCAAAAGCCCACACCAATCTCAGTTAGCGCTCTCCTTCTCTGTCTTGTGGTTGTTTTTAGCTACGGCAGAAGCACCATGCCTGCCTGCCTGCTGCCATGCTCCCTGCCATGATGGTCATAGATACAATGTCTGGGACTGTAATCCTCCATAACTGTTTAGAAACATGTTAACACAGTGCTGAACCTGAAGTGAATTTATATAAGCCAAATCACCTATTATAATTAAGTTCTGGTTATTGAATTAAATCTCGATTTACAAAGCAAAGACATCCTTACACTCAATATGATAACATAAAGAATATAACAACATAATAATTAGAGGTTAAATGAATCAACAAAACTCTGTTCCTATGGTCCAATTGTTTACTACATGGCTCTGCTTTTGTTCCTAATGGCTCATCCTGCCCTTGTTTAACTACCCTTTGTGCAGACTTTCTGAAACCAGGTGTCAGCTGGAGATAAAAGTTGCTATTTCACAACTGCTATTATACACCACAGTCCTCCTTTAAGCTCCAGGACATCTGATGTTCTCTCTTGATCATCACTGGCAGGATACTCAAGTGTACAAACCCATGTGCACACAGACACCTGCACAAGCGCTGCATGCACACACACACACACACACACACACACACACACACACACACACGATTAAAAATAAATTAAATAAAATATTAAAACAAAAGCCAGATTCATGAACATGCAAGCTATCCCTGTAAAATGGTTATTAGGAAATGTAAGAAAGAAATTCTTGGGTGTCATGTGAAAGGCTGGAGAATCGTAGAATGTATAATGTATAACTTTTACCTAAAAGCAGGCATGGAAAAT
>NW_022196909.1:64501636-64513572 GCF_008632895.1 Mastomys coucha | reverse complement strand
GAGTCATTGGGTGGTCGCGTCATCCCGAGATTTGAGTAAGGATCTCCCCAGTTCCGGGGGTCTTTCATCATGGAGGGTCCCGTTTTTTCTTTAGGGAGTTTCTTAGATGGGCTGGGTTCGAGCTGGATGGTCACGTGCATTTGTAATCCCAGGGCTGGGAAAGCAGAGGCACAAGACTCCGATGCTCCCTTGCTAGCCAGTCTAACTGCTAAGCTCCATCCCATTGAGAAACTCTGCACTCTGTTGATATACAAACAAGATGCCCATTCATCACCTTAACTATCTAACTAAATCTTCTCATAATGGAAACTCCCATATGGTCTCATTAGCTGTGCCTACAGTCCAAATATTTCTAGCAATAAGAATGGAAGATTTGCACTTAGGAATACAAAGCCACCTAATAGGCATCTGTCCTTTGAAAGGTAGAGTCTTGCCTTATGCTTCAATATTGCACTTATCATGTATATTATAATACTTATAGTACCCAAAGCTATACCACTGATTTTATATGGCTGTTTTATACTACTACTAAATTTTGTAATGTACTTGAAATAAAATCAATTGTATTTTAAACAATGGGTCCTAAGGTACCTGAGGGTAGCCCTCTAGGTAATCCTTAGACTTCTACATGCATGTACACACTTGTGTACGTACAAGTGTACACATATATACAATTAAGGAAAGATTCTCCGGGCTGGCCCAGTTTTTAAGGACACAGATTGATTTTCAACACCCACCTGGTGCTCAGTAAAGTTGCTTACAAGGGATCCAACACCCTCTTCTGGTCTTGGTAGGCATGTGATGCATAGACATGCATGCAAGTAAAACTCTCATACACATAAAATAATAATATAAATGTAAAAAAAGAATTTCTTAGGGCTTGAGAGATGACTCCTTAAAAGCACATACTGATTTTGCAGAGGACCAGCATTTGGTTCCAACACCCACAGGAGACAGGACCCAGTACCATGGAGCCAGGGACAACTTATGACCTCTACAGGAACCTATGCTCAAGTGTCCGTGCCCACACATGGACACACCAACACACATGCTCACACCTACATGCACCCATGCACATGCCTAAACACACATACACACATGCACTACACACACACACACACACACACACACACACACACACACGCACGCACGCACGCACATGCGCGCGCGCACACACACGTCCCTATCACCCACATGAGTGCCTGCACATGTATAGACACTGTGCTTCTCAGTTTTCTTCAACGTAAAGCATACTGAGTGTCACCTTGGTTGAGGAATCACCTTCACCAGACTGGCTTGTAGGCAAGTCTGTGGGAATGTTTTCTTGATTAATGATCAAGAGGGCCCAGTTCATGGTGCCCCTGGGCTGGGGGCGGGGCTGAATTTGTGAGAAGACAGGCTCAGAAATCCATGGGAGCAGATGAGTGAGCAGCTCCCCTCTCTGCTTCAGGTCCTGTCTCTACTTTCCCCAATAATAAGCTCTAACATGCAAGCCAAGTTAGTCTTTTCTTCCCTGAGTTGTTTTTGGTCAGTGTTTTTAATCACAGGACAGAAAGCAAATTAGGTTAGAAATGCATTAAAGAGTAAACACAGAACCTTAACAAGATAAACACTAAAACAGCCTTAGAGCTCACAAAGCTTATGGAGCAGAGCACAGGTACTGAGGAAAGCAAGGATGCTGGATGGATGTGTGTGTGTGTGTGTGTGTGTGTGTGTGTAGGTACTGAGGAGACCGAGGATGCTGGAAGGGTGTATGCTCGACTGCACTCATGCCCACACATGCTCCTGCACTCACACCCTACTTTCCAACTCAGAAGGCAGACCTTGGGCTTCCCTTGAAAGAGCTGTCTAGACCCAAAGACCCCACTGTGTCAACTGTAATCCATAAATGAGATTGCCCTTCATGCCTCAGCCTTTTCCCTTACTGCCTTCTGTGCTCATTCCTTCGGCCGATTAGAATCCCAAACAGTTGAATTTAGAAGGATAAAGGAATCACCCAAGTGGAGAGACAGCCTCTTCATGGAGACAGGCCTATTTAATCATATTAGATAGCGATTTCTTTAACACTCAAGTGCTTCCACGGCTCCCCACCGATAATTAATACAAGCTGTGGACCACATTTTTCGTCTAGGTTTTAATATCTTCAAAATGCAGTGTCAGGACCCAAATCACTTGGAGCTGGAGTGCGGAGACGTCATCTGTAGTGAATTATGTCTCCTGAACGGTTTCAGGGATCTGATTTCTTACAAAGTGAGAGAGATGCGCGTTAGCCACTAATGACCTCTGGGAGATATAAACCACAAAGTTCAGGTTATTGCATAGAGCTAGCCATTTTATCAGAAGCCAGGAGGAAGCATGCGAGAGACATGAATTCTGCACTATGCCAGCAGATAATCCATTACTCCTCCCCCTTGAATGAATACCTGATTAACTTGGACTTTTTTTTCATTCAAGTGGTGTGAATTAGCTGTTGGACAAAACACTGACAGTAGTTAAGCAAGATACTTCTTAATTCTCTATCATAGAGACATCTCAGACAGGAACTGACCTCAGAAAATGAATTACGTTGGTCATTGCATTGACGCAGAGGATAGCAATTAAAACTTGCTGCGGTTTCACTGAGCACTTGTGGAGCACTTCTGGAGCACTTCTGGAGCACTTCTGGAGCTCTCTTCATGATCTAGGTGCTGGCTTCCCAGGACTCACAGCCACGTCTGTTTACGCTTCTACCCTGGAGCTTGATCTTTGAGACCTGTGAGGTGCTTCTCAAGGTTTGCACCAGTTTCTTTCCTCACTGCTCCGACAAATACTTGCAACATAATTGAGGCGGGTTCACCCTGGCTCAGGGTTTGAAGGGATGCAGTCCATCGTGGTGTGAAAGTCATGTTTGCAGGAGTGTGAAGCAACTGATCGTGTTGCACCCACAGCCAAGGTGTAGAAAGGGAAGAAAACTGGTGCCTAGCTGCCTTTCTCCTTTTTATGCAGTCTAGTACCTCAGTGTATGGGATGGCGTCACCTCCTGTCAGGTGGGCCTTGCCATCTCAGTTAGCCTACTCCAGGTGTTCATTCATATATGCTCAGAGCTCCATTTGCATGATAACTCAAGAGACTTCTGTTGAGTGGACAACCTAGCTTAACCATCGCAATGGTTCGGTGACAAGGTCAGAGGCTAAAGAGTGGCTCCTCCATTAAAAGCACTGGCTGCTCTACCAGAGGACTGGTCCAGTTCCCAACAACCGCATGACATCTCAAAACTGCCTGTAACTCCAGTTCCAGAGGCTCTGACAACCTCTTCTGGCCTCATCAGACCCAAGGCATACTGTGGTACACAGACATGTGTGTAAGCTAACTACCCATACACAAAAATTGTAATAACAATTGTAAAATAAATGAATTTAAAAATACCAAAACTCCACAAATCTTAATGGCTTTAAGGCAAAAAAAGATATTTATGGAAGTGGTGCAAATAAAAATATAACAAATCTGGTCATATAAAATAAAGCTGACATAGTCTTGTAAAGATTTTGCTGGACGTACTTACACTAAAAAATTATTTGTGGTTTATACAAAATTCAAACTTAACTGGGTATTCCATATTTTAATATGCTCAATCTGGCCACCCTCATCAGAGAGCCTGTAGGCCTCCCAGCTCTGAGCTGACCTGTGGGTCCCACTGCAGGCACTTAGGACTGGGTGTGGATCTTCCATCCACCCACCCACCCACTCAGGAGGGCCTGACAACTGTTGTTCATTAGTGACCTGTTCCCTAGTAATTCACTTGAATGGAGGCCCAGTGCTACCGTTCTTTTCTGAAAGAATAAAAAGTGCTGGAGGCTTCGCCTATGGCAGTGGAAGGTTTCCACATGAAGAATACACTATGTTTTTGATTGACTCTGAAGATAATAATTCAGAGAGCTATAAAGCTGTTCAGAGCCCTGAGGGGCTGGGATTTGTGGAGATTGACTTTCTTGGGCAAGCAACCAACTTGGTAGGAATCTATGCAAGTCCCATCATTTCTCTGAGGCTGTTTATGTATCTTTAAAATAAGGAAACCAGACTGCACAGTCACTCGCTTGATCCCTCTATCTACAAGGCTCTCTGGGCCAATTCCAGTGTTCTAAATCTTTCTTGATTTACCCAATCTGTTAAAAGTTGCCCATCTTTTTCCCTATTCAAAAGCAATTTCTGTCCTTCCAATTACTCCAGCACTTGAATTTAGGGAGAATCATATCTTACTTATGTGTTTAATATAGTTTAAAATATCTTGAATATGGGTGCATATTTGTCATTGTGTGTGTGTGTGTGTGTGTGTGTGTGTGTGTGTGTGTGTGTGTGTGTAGATCAAGATTGATGTCTGGTAACTTCCTTAGTGGCTTTTTGAGACATGGTCTTTCTTTGAATCTGGAGCTCAGTGATGTGGCTAAAGTGTCTTGCCAGGGAGCCCCAAGGATTCTCCACTTCTGCAGTGCTGGGCTTACAATTATATTGTTCATCAGTCCATACCCCACAAACCAATGCGTTCTAACCCAGGTCTTTGTGCTTGCGTACCAAGAACTTTACCAGAGACATCTTCCCCTCATCTCCCACCCCCTAAAGTTAGGTACAACTTTGATTCTATATTACAGATCATTTTCCTTTTAAGAGTGACTCCTTCCATGGCCAGAAGCCAACAGCAACTCCCTTTTGTACTATTTGATGGCCATGTGGTGGCCCTCAGATGCAGACGTTTTAGCATCATGTTTCAAAGGCACGGGCTGAGCATTTGCTTTCATTCAGGTCAGACTCTGTCTTGTATAGATCTGAGGAGCAGCGCACAGGGACAGAAGGAGCTAAAGCTATGGCAGTACCATGGATATTCATGTCCTGGGCAGCTCTACTGTAGCAAGTCTCTGTGCTGTAAAGGGCTGATCAGAGAACTTACCTTTATGGTCAAAGCAAGGACCGACATTCACACTAGACAGCATGGTTACTACTTGTGGGGACACAACATCCAGCTGAGGCAGTGGACAGGCAGAAAATCCACCATTGGGATTGGTTAGATGGCTCAGCAGGTGAGTATGCCTATTGCTCTGACAGAGGGGTCATATTCAGTTCCTGGCACTCATGTTGGCTGGCTCAGTAACCACAGTTCCAGGGATGCATCCTGGACTCTCAGGAGCCTCCACTGACATATATCCACACTCATATACACATGATGTATTGAAATGAGAAAGAAAAGAGAAACTCGGTCTCATACAGATTCATAAAAAGCCCCTCCCTAGTACTTTACATGGATGTTGCAAATCAAATTATTCTTTACTAGGAGCAGTTATGCAAAGGATATAGTCATGCTGTATTACTCAAGGAGTAGGCACAGAGGATGCTAAGTATGATCTCAAACTGAAAACCTGTAGAAACCAATTTCACATCATCTCCTCTGTCCTAATTCAGGAGAGAAATGTGATACGCTGGAAGGTCGCTAGCTGAGGAAGAAATTTCTTCTCATACTTAGGAAACAAGCCAAGGAGGACAGATTGGAAAGAGCAGCCTATGGGGCTGCCCCAAAGCAACTTATGCCCTGCATTAGAGTGGGTGGCTGTGGTCACCCCAGGGTTTCTCACCAGCTGTCTGCACATGAGGCTGTGGGACATGTATGACAGAAGCCATATGAGAACATGATTATAAAGTGTCTCCCTGAAGCAACCCTAAGCCCCCATGCCTCTCCTGCTTAACAATAAAGAGGCAGGGAATAACTGTAGAAGTCAGCCATTTGATCCAAAGGTGGCCAATTAAAAATAATAATAATAAACACCACCCATCTGTACTTTTGCTTGGCAGATACCTCATAGGTTACTGGCCCGATGGTTACTTGAACTGGGGAGAGTTTCATTGTTGGCATGAAGCTCGAGTTTTCATCAGCTGAGGCTACTTTGGGACAAACTGTCTGATGTTAAATTGATCATTGATTAATATAATTCTAAGGAAACAGTGCTGGGTCAGAGGCAGTGTGTGGACATTTACTTTATAGCCCTGTTCTCTGTCCTGCTTCAGAAGCCTTCACCGAATGAAGAGCCAGCAGTTCCCAACTACCAACTACGCTGCTCCAGAAGTCAGACAGTTAGATACAAAAGGTGTTGCCTTTCTATGCCTGGGAAACAAGCCGAGTCCTTTCCTGGCCTTTATCATGCATCTCAGAAAGAACTAGCTTGTAAATGACCGAGCAGAAGCCAGTTCATGAAAAGAAAAAAAAATCTAGCTAAACCTCAATGTCTGATACTGATAAGCACAGGAAAGTCAGACAACTCTAGAACATTCTAGCATTCTATCACTTAAGTTCCATAGAGGTTGAATGTGCAGGAGGCAAGGTGAGTTATGATCCCAGAACTTGGAGATGGAGGCTCCCTGGTATGCAGTGGCTCCCTGTTTCTTTGCTTTACAAACATTTATATCGTGAGTGTAGTGGTGGGTGTTTATGGTGTAGGCACACACGTGCCAGGGAGTGTGTTTGGCGGTCAAGTCACAACTGGTAGGAGTTGGTTCTTTCCTGCTACTGCTTGGGTTCCAGGAATAAGGCTCAGGCCAAAATGCTTGGTAGCAAGCACCTTTATCTGATGAGCCATCGTGAAGGTCCAACTTTCTCTAAAAGGACAGAGTCAAGTCTCTTAGACCAGAAGCCAAGAGATGAGGTTATCCAGAGAGAGGAGGAGGCACATGGCTGTGAATGTCAGCAAGGAGTTCCTGACTAGCTGGAAAGGCACATGGTGCTGCCCACTGCCTGCTGCCCAGCTTGTGCCAGACAACTAATTGCCAAAGTACATCGATGAGAAAAGCAGTTTACACATAGGACAGTCAGAGGAGGAGTCAGTGTAGGCAAAGGGGAAAGGATTTCTGCAGAAGTGAGTAGAAATGTGACACAGGGCAGCAGTGGCTACCTTGAATGAGGACATGAAGGGGGAGGCAAAAGAATGTTGGGTTAGTGACAAACACAGAGGGGACAGCTGGAAAACCTGAACTGAAGGACAGGAGGAGTATGAAGAGTCCCTGGGAACAGAGGAGGGCGTACCCAGGATCCGGTCATGGCAGCTTAGGCCAGCACCTTAGCTATTCTGAGATAACCAGGACAGGCAGCTTACTTGGCCAGACAGGGCAGGCTGGGCACTTGGTTTTGGCTTGTCTTGGGAGATGCTTCTTGTTCCTTAGGAAACGTAGAAGTGGGAGAGAAAAATTGTACCTGTGAGCGAGAGTGTATGAAAGCCAGGTGAGAAGTGCTTTAGCGGCATAGACTTGAGTTGGTGCGCAGGACAAATTAGAGGTGCTTCCTCGGGGCACTGAACACATTTTGGTATATATACTTTGTGTTAGATATATACTATGAACTCAGACTTACACATAATCTTAATGCACTAATTAATTAATTTTTACATCTATTTATTTGTGTGTGTGTGTGTGTGTGTGTGTATACCTTGTGAGTGCACGTGTGTGCCACAACATGCTGCTTCTGGAGGTCAGAAAACAACTAGCCCAGAGACAACTAGTTCTTTCCTTCCACCCTGTAGGTCATGAGGATCAAACTCAGCTCATCAATCCTGGCAGCAAGCATGGGTTACTGAGTCAACTTACCTGCCCTTACCTGTCATTTGGAGACAATTCTCCACCCACCCAAATACATTTGTTTACTAGTTGTAGAATTAAAAAGAATTTATCTCAATGGAGCTGGTGACATGGTTCAGGGGGAGTATTCATGGGTACCAAGTCTATAGCCTCAAACAGAATGCAGCTCAACACCTCCTCTCAAAAAGCCTCAGGGAGTGGGGCTAAAACAAACTGTTCCCTCTGAACTCTGGTTAGCCTGTGGATTTGTAAGCAAATGAGATAAATTAGAAGATATACTGAAAGGTTAGGTTCATGATGCATGCAGAGTTAGCATCCCCCACCTAGCAAAACCCGAATGAAGAAACAGGATCCTTTGCTGTATCAACAACAAACCTCAACTCAATGTGTCTTGCCCTTTTATAAGATTACATGATGTCCCCTAACAATTTTATAACATGTCTGAGTATTTTTAGTGCAGCTATTATGCAGATGTTGAAATGTGAAATTCAGAAAATGAGAAGCGGAAGATTTTTGTCGACATGTCCAGCATTTGAAAGAAAAGAACAGAGAATTCAAAATAAGAACAGCTGGGGGAGGCACCTGGAAAGTGCACTGTGCTGGTAAAATAAAGTTTTTGTGCCCCAGTTCTGAGAGCAGGGAGCTCTGGCTGGCAGGGGTTCCACAGGAGAGAGGAGAAGCGACAGATGTGGGTGTCCCACCTCTCCATGTTGGATAGTACATAGCCACTATCCTCCTTCCAGTAAGAAGCATTTCCTTTCCAAATTCCTGCTTGCTCCTCACTGGCATGCATGCAGGCACAGACACATGAATGCTTTCTTACCAGTTTTTAAGTTTTCCACAAAGCAGCACATACTGTGGCTGGAGAGATGGCTCATCAGTTAGACTGTGTTCCTTTTACAGAAGACTCAAGTTTGGAGTTCTTCTGTAAAAGTTCCCAGCATCTATTTCTGGTGACTCTTAACCTGCTTGTAATTCCAGGTCAAGGAAGGGGAATCCGGTGCCCTCTTTGGCCTCCACAGGCAACTGCATTCACATGAACACACACACACAAACACACACACACACACACACACACACAAATTAATCTTTCTTTAAAAAAATTAACACATTAATCTACACATTATGGCATATACACAAATACATACTTGCAAAGATTTAAACAAGTTTTCATTTCAGTTTATATAATAATGTAAAGTTTACACATCTATTGCCTTCATGACATGCCACTACCTCAGTTTTGATTTTCCAAGTACTTTACAGGTTTTAGCAAAATTTTCTTCCTCTGGTAATACATGGAACCCTGTTATGGTTAAGGAAGTGGACAGTGAGACAATGTAGTCAGGGTTAGGAGCCTTTTACTAACATCCCATTCTGATGATTTACAGGTTTTGGTTTGTTTAGTCTTTCAGTTAGATAATATGCATGTGTGTGTGTGTGCGTGTGCATGTGTGTGTGTGTGCGTGTGTGTGTGCGTGTGCATGTGTGTTATATGTGCATATATGTACAGGTGCTCACACACATGCATGCATGCTGAGATCAGAGAAGAACAGGTGTCCTGTTCCGTTGTCCTTTGCCTTCCTGGCTTCAAATCAGGGGCTCTCAGTAAAGCTGGAGCTAGGCTGGTAGCCAGCCACTTCCCTGTCGCTATGCCCCATTTAGTGCTGGAATTACAGGCACACATAGCCACACATGGCTTTTTATGTGAGTGTAGGAGTTTGCACTCAGCGCCATGCTTGCCCAGGAAGTGCTCATACCCCACTGAGCCATCTCCCAACCCCTGGATATGCTGTCTTTTGCCAATTAGGAAGGCAAGGCAGCAGCCTGAAACCACAGAGCCTGTGCTATTGCAGCCTGATACGAAAACACAAATACTGGCTATGAGCATGGTTTAGCGTTAAAATTGCAGAAGCAGATGCAATTTCAATCTCAGAGATAACTGCGCCTTGGAATATTTTTCTATATGCCAAGAGACAATATTTGGTTTTAATACTGCTATGAAAATCTAGAGTACACCTAATGAGAAAGTCATATTTTTCTTTCTGCTCATTAATTAATCAAAGCAATTTTATTGTGTTACTTGGAGGTGTGAAGTCAACAAGTCACATTAATTGGTTTAAAGATAATCTTTCACTTTCAGTAGAAATTTTAGGAAATATTGCCAGGTAAAAGAAATAAGGGGGAACCCCCATATTCCCAGTACAATTTTTTTTCTAATCCAGTATTTTATTTTGTGGATACATGTTTGGTCATGAGTATAGCTAAAGAGAATCATGGTAACATATAGTAATGGGGGTGCGTTGGTGGCAAGAGCCCTTGCCACCAAACCTGATGACCTGAGTTCAGTTTCCAGGGCCCAAGAAGTGTGTATGCATGTGTGCACATCCCCAAATGTGTGAAAATCAATAACACAACAGAGATGGGGATAATGAAGGCATGTCTGCTAGTGCCATTTGGGAAGAGGGAGCCTCAGTTAAGAAAGTGCCCCAGCAGGCTGGCATATGGCGCATTGTCTTGATTAATAATTGATGCTGGAGGCCCCATCTCACTGTGGGAGAAGCCACCCTGGCTCATGGTCCAAAGTTGTATAAGAAAGCTGGCTGAGCAAGCCTGGAGGAGCAACCCAGTTGGCAACGCTCCTCTATGGTCTCTGCTTCAGTTCCTGCCTCCAGGTTCCTGCCTTGTATTCCTGTCCTGACTTCTTTTAATGATAGACTGTGCTGTGGAATTACTAAGCAAAATAAATCCAAGTTGCTTTTGGTCATAATGATTTATTTATCACAGCAATAGAAACGTAACTAAGATAGAGTAAAAGGCGTATTCTTTTGTTTCCTATAAAGAGGCTTGACAAAACATCAGTAAACAAAGTCCTTTCCTCAGGGGGTAAAATACCTATCCAAGAATCATAGGAAATTGATATCAGCTAAGATTCATGGAATTGCCCTGGACCAGGCACTCTGTTCAGTGTGTAACATGGCTCATGACACTCCTGTCAGTACTGTGATGTGGGAACTGTCACTGCCCTCACACAGCATGCAGTCCAGTGACAACATAGCTCCCAGAAGCTTGTTAGAAGACAGACAACAACAGAGGAGGGGCAGTAAGACAGCTAGTCTCCTTAGTTGGAAGGAGAGCCAAAATTAGAACTAAACTCTCTTAAATGTCAGCCATTTCAATTTATTGTCTCTGCCTGAACTTGGTGACTTTAGGCAAAGTTCAAAAGATAAATGCTGGACAGACAGAGTGTTCTGGGATGGAATCCATCAGACTCAGCACATGGAATCTAAATGCCAGGACTCTCCTCTGCCTGCAGAGGCCACGTTGACAGGGACTTCTAGGGGAATCTCTGAGCAAAGATCCAGAGAAGAACAGTGAAGGCTTTGAGGGCCTGACAGGGCCCAACAATCCATTCTGTCAACACGCCCATTGAGACTAGCTCAGATCCAGTGACACCACTGAGCCATCTCTCCAGACCCTACATTTATTTTCTTTATTTGAGAGATTTATTTGACAGAATAAAGTGCATGAGAGAGTTAGAACTAGAAAAACAATTAGCTTTATATTTCTCATAACCCGTGTTCTTTTTCAGTGGTGGGTTTAAATGCATAAAAATATATTCAACAGCCAAAGTATAAAATCCATCACAAAGCTCCACAGGCATTTTTTTGTTTTGTTTTGTTTTGTTTTTTGTTGTTGTTGTTGTTTTTGAGACAGGGTTTCTCTGTGAAGCCACCTTGGCTGTCCTGGAACTCACTCTGTAGACCAGGCTGGCCTCGAACTCAGAAATCTGCCTGCCTCTGCTCCCAAGTGCTGGGATTAAAGGCATGTGCCACCACCGCCCAGCAGTGCTGGGATTAAAGGTGAGTGCTACCACCGCCTGGCAGTGCTGGGATTAAAGGCGAGCGCCACCACCGCCCGGCTACCAACATGAAGCTCCACAGGTTTTAGTGGCTTCTTGTGCTGTGGAGTTCCTTGAACTGCACAGTCTTTGGGTCTGGTTAACTTTAGTGTTTGCTTTTGTTATTTTCAACATATTTTATAATAAAATTTAAAATAAAAAAATAAGATCTCAGAGTCCAGCTTAAGTACATTTATTTGGACTGAAGCAGAACCTTGGGCATCAATGAGGTTTTATTAGTACAAGTGAGTCCTTCTGAAACAAACACTCTCCATGTGTTCTTATAACATACTTCCACTAATCTCGATCTTCTTTAATAGTGTGAAGAATCACTTTTAGGGGCTAGAGAGATAGACAGCTGAGCTGATGAAATGCATACCACACTAATATGAAGAACTGAGTTCAGTCTCCAGAAGTCAGGAGAGAGAGAGAGAGAGAGAGAGAGAGA
>NW_022196909.1:64500530-64501626 GCF_008632895.1 Mastomys coucha | reverse complement strand
AGGGAGGGAGGGAGGGGAGGGAGGGAGAAGCAAGATGGAGCAGGTATGCTTTTAACCCAGCAGCCACAGGCTGATCCCCAGGGTCCATTAGACAGCTGAGCCTCATGGGTAAGCTCCAGGCTAATGAATGACCCATCAGGAAACAAGACACACCTGAGAAAAAGACACCTGTGGTTGATCTGATGGCTGCACACACCCACATACACGGGCACATGTATCTATACCAATACACTTTAAAAGTTCCTATTAAGTAGTAATTTCCCAGAAAGGCTGAAAGCAAAGTCTGGTGGTAAAAATGGAACCCCTGCTTTTGTCTGTACATGGTTTAAGGCCTCTGGGTCAACCCTAGAGTGTGCCAGAATTCTTTCTCCATCCATTTAAGCAGGCAGTTAGTTCCCTCTTGCCCACTGGATCAGCTCTACTGCTCACCACTACCTTGGCAGGCAGTGATCCTGTTTCTATTCCTATAGTGTTTCCTTTTCCAGAATCTCATGTGAATGGAATCCCAATGTGCAGCTTGTGTCTAGCTGCTGCTGGCTAGCACCATGCTTTGACATTCACTCAAGCTGCTGCCAGTTTCAGTAGCTCCATCTACGTCAACTGCTGAGTAGAACTCTATCATGTGTCTATGTTTAGCAACTCAGCCAATGAGAGACATTTCCAGTTCCGGAGAATAGTGAAATTTTTCACGAAAAGGCCCTTGTGTGGCCTATACTTGCTTATCTTACAGAAGGTGACCTTACAAAGTGGCTATAATCAGATTTATAGTGTTATGTTAACTTACTTAGTGTGTGTATGGGTGTGACGTGCAAGAAAATGTCAGGCCTGGTGGAACATGCCTTTACCCATGGAGCCATCTTGGAGGCCCAGGCTATTTAATGCTGTGAGAAAATGGCAAACTATCTTTCCATATTGGGCGAGGCACACTCCACCCCTGGTGCATGAGTGACAGTTGCTCCTTGTGTTCAGCAGTACTTGGTGCTGGGCACCTCTACCCCCTGGTGCATGAGTGACAGTTGTTCCTTGTGTGCACACTCACCCCAGTGCATGAGTGACAGTTGCTCCTTGTGTTCAGCAGTACTTGGTGCTGGGCACC
>NW_022196909.1:64494106-64499573 GCF_008632895.1 Mastomys coucha | reverse complement strand
CCTCTACCCCCTGGTGCATGAGTGACAGTTGCTCCTTGTGTTCAGCAGTACTTGGTGCTGGGCACCTCCACCCCTGGTTCATGAGTGACAGTTGCTCCTTGTGTTCAGCAGTACTTGGTGCTGGTGGCTTTTTTGGAGGCTGCTCTAGCAACCATAGTAATTCCGGATCTCTAATGATGACAGAGGCCAGGTTTTCCTGTCCTTTGTGGCTGCTCAAGGATTTTGTCTACATATTTATTGCCTGTTTTATTCTTAGTTAGCTGTGCTGATTTTCTAAGTATTTTTGGGAAAAGCCCTTGACAACAAATATGTTTGGATAATAAAGTATATCATTTAAAACATTTTCCTAGCATCTTTCAAAGAGCAGATGTTTTAAATTTTGATGAAAGCTAGTTTATTGTTTCTTTCCCCTTTGATATTTTTTTTGAATGTTGTAAGAAATCCTGGCCTAATGGAAGGTCACAAAGACTTTTCTTATCTTTCCTTTTCAAGAGTTTTATATTTGAATTTGTACATTTATGCCTATGATCTAGTTAAAGGAAACACTTGCATGTGAGGAACGGTATGAGACATTCTTTATAAAGAACATTTTTGTTTTATTTTAGTGTGTGTGTTTACATGCCAGTGGCGGTCAGTTCTCTTCTTCTCCCTTGTGGGCTCTCGAGGTTGAACTCAGGTTATCAGGCTTGGCAGCAGGAGCCTTCACCCACCCAGGCATCTGCTCTGTGACCTCCACTCCTTTGCATAGCTGCTTCCAGGCATGTCAGTACTGTGCGGATGTGAGCTGCTTCCAGGCATGTCAGTACTGTGCGGATGTGAGCTGCTTCCAGGCATGTCAGTGCGGTGCGGATGTGAGCTGCTTCCAGGCATGTCAGTACTGTGAGGATGTGAGCTGCATCCAGGCATGTCAGTACTGTGCGGGTGTGAGCTGCTTCCAGGCATGTCAGTACTGTGCGGGTGTGAGCTGCTTCCAGGCATGTCAGTACTGTGCGGGTGTGAGCTGCTTCCAGGCATGTCAGTACTGTGCGGGTGTGAGCTGCTTCCAGGCATGTCAGTACTGTGCGGGTGTGAGCTGCTTCCAGGCATGTCAGTACTGTGCGGATGTGAGCTGCTTCCAGGCATGTCAGTGCGGTGCGGATGTGAGCTGCTTCCAGGCATGTCAGTACTGTGCGGATGTGAGCTGCTTCCAGGCATGTCAGTACTGTGCAGATGTGAGCTGCTTCCAGGCATGTCAGTACTGTGCGGATGTGAGCTGCTTCCAGGCATGTCAGTGCGGTGCAGATGTGAGCTGCTTCCAGGCATGTCAGTACTGTGTGGATGTGAGCTGCTTCCAGGCATGTCAGTACTGTGCGGATGTGAGCTGCTTCCAGGCATGTCAGTGCGGTGCGGATGTGAGCTGCTTCCAGGCATGTCAGTACTGTGCGGATGTGAGCTGCTTCCAGGCATGTCAGTACGGTGCGGATGTGAGCAATGGTGTGAACTTTACATTCTGACTGTTAGCTTCCCCTCACCGAGTTCTTATGAGGCTCAAACTACACTTTTAGGTCAATTTAGGCAGAACTGATATCTAAGCATGAGCCTATCCCATCTATGAAAATGGTATAGCTCTCTGTCTCTTAGAAAGCTCCCCTATAGTGTTTTATAGTTTTAATAATACAGATGTTAGGCACATGTGGTTAAATTTATCATTTTGAGTTTTAATGTTACTGTCAAGGATAGCTGTCTTTTAATTTCCTATAACTTGTGTTCTGTGGTCTTGATAAACTCCTTTTAATATTTCTAGTAACTTTTTGCAGGTTGTCTGATGTTTTCTACTTAGAAATAATGTTATCTGTGTATAATGACAATTTTATTACTTCCTTTCCAAATATTTGTGTGCTTTATTTACTTTCCTTAGCATAATATGCTGACTAGAGATTTCAGTGTAGTGCTGAATGTAAGTAGTGAGGAGAAACATCTTTATTTTTGATTCTAGCTTTAAGGAGAAGAATGATTTCTTTCCCTTATTCTTACTCCCTTATTGATAGAGGGATGGATGATAGGCAGATAGGTAGATGATAGCTATCCATATACATAAATACATAGATAGATTGTAGACAGCTACATATATAAATATACAGATGATAGAGGGATTGATTATAGGTAGATAACAGATACATACATACACACATGCATGCATGCATACATACATACATACTTACATACAAAGGTTAGAGACAGATACAGGGATAGATGATAGGCAGGTAGATGACAGACACATAAGCACAAAGGTGAAAGACATGTAGAAGATAAACACATACATAGATGAATGGATGACAGACAGACACATAGACGCTGACAGACACATGGACGCTGTGATGGTCTGTATATGCTCAGCCCAGGGAGTGGCACTAATGGAGGGCGTGGCACTGATGGAGTAGGTATGGCCTTGCTGGAGTGTGTCACTGTTGGTGGGGCTTTAAGACCCTCATCGTAGCTGCCTGGAAGTCAGTATTCTGCTAGCAACCTTCAGGTGAAGATGTAGAACTCAGCTCCTCCTGCACCATGCCTGCCTGGATGCTGCTATGTTCTCACTTTGATGATAATGGACTCTGAACCTGTAAGCCAGGCACGATTAAATAGTGTCCTTATAAGAGTTGCCTTGGGGGCTGGCGAGATGGCTCAGAGGGTAAGAGCGCTGACTGCTCTTCTGAAGGTCCTGAGTTCGGATCCCAGCAACCACATGGTGGCTCACAACCACCCATAATGAGATCGGACGCCCTCTTCTGGTGCGTCTGAAGACAGCTGCAGAAAATTACTACGCCAGAGCGAGTGGGGCGGGGCCGGAACGAGAGGGGACAGAGCATGCATGGCGGCAGAGATCCTGAGATCAACAGCAGCCACACACATGATGGCTCACAGTCATCTGTACAGCTACAGTGTATTCATACACATAAAAACGAGATAAAATAAATCTTTAAAAAAAAAAAAAAAAAGAGTTGCCTTGGTCATGGTGTCTGTTCACAGGAGTAAAACCTGTGACAGGTGCATAGATGGTAGATATTTTTTACAAAATTTTAGAGGCTTCCTTCTTTAGTTTTGACCAGGAATAAATGAGAATTTAATCAAAGTCTTTGTCTCCATCATTTGAAATGATCAAATGTTTTGTCTTAACTAGTTTCCCATCATGGTAGACTTCAAACACACTGACATGTGCATTCTAAGCAGCCTTGCATGTCTGCCATGAGCTTCACACACTCACTCACCTTTCAAACTTCCTTGCGGCTTGGGTGTTAAGGATGTTCATTCATGGGGGATGCTGGGCTGCAGCTTCCTTTCCTTGTGTGTGTCTACTCTCGATCCAGAGCAGTTCAGCCTGGGGGAGTTTTGCTGCACTGCTGTGTGAGAAGCTTGTGTGGGGCCACCATTGCTTACATCTCAAGTGTTCTCGAGTGTTCTCAGGATCCTTTTGTGCCTGCAGCTTCTTCATTGGAGAGGTTTTTACTACAAGTTCAGCTTCTCTAAGGACTTGGGACTACAGAGGGATTCTATTCCTGCCTAGTGAACTTTGGAAATCTGTGTCTTTGCCAGTTTCATCCAAGCAAATATATCACATGACTTGTTAACTTAGTTAGGGTTACTATTGCTGTCATGACACACCATGGCCAAAAAGCAGCTTGCGGAGGATGGATTTGCCTTACACTTCCACAGCAATGTTCATCATTGAAGGAAGTCAGGACAGGAATTCAGGGAGGGCAGAAACCTGGAGGCAGGAGCTGATGCAGAGGCCATGGAGGGTACTGCTTACTGGAATACTCATCATGGTTTGTTCAGCGTGCTTTCTTATAGACCCCAGGACCACTAGCCCTGGGATGGCATCATCCTCAATGGTCTGGGCCCTCCTCAATTAATCACTAATTTAAAAATGACCTAAAGCTGGATCTCATTTTCTCTACTGAGGCTCCCTCTTCCCTGATGAATCTTAGCTCGTGTCGAGTTGACATAAAACTAGCCAGTATACTTGTTGATATTTTATTATTATCTTTAAAAACATTATATCTATTTGCATTTTATGTTTGTATGTGCCTGAGCATATGTATGTATATATGTGTGAATTCTTTTCAGGAATCCTACTGAAATGGCAACTCTTATTCATATTTTCCATCCCCTTTGTTATTTGAAGTCTGTACACATTGGGTATTTGATATATAATAATTATAATATATATTATACACATGCATATAGGTGCCTGTAGAGGTCTGAAGAGAGTGCTGGCTATCCTGGACCTTTGGTTGTCCTGTGTGGGTTCTGGAAACAGAGCTCAGGTCTTCTGGAAGAGTACTAAGTGCTCCAAACCATCACGGGATTATCAGTAGGTGCCACCATGCCCATCTGCCCTTGGGCGTCCTTGTGATTTGTCACTTTCAGCAGCCACTTCTTCTGACTCCTTCTTCTCGAGGTCTCTTTGGTTGATCCTCTCTCCACTCACTGCCAACACTACTATCTCTCCATCTCTCTAAATCTCATCAAGACTGCCTTCTGTTTCTAGTGTCAGCTGAAACCGCACTTTCCTACAGAAGAGTGGTCCTAAAAGAATATAAGCCCACCATGTGAATTCTTTTCAGGAATCCTACTGAAATGGCAACTCTTATTTATATTTTTCATCCCCTTTGTTATTTGAAGTCTCTACACATTGGGTATTTGATATATTTGTCTCTTTCCCAAGTTCAATCCCCAGCACCCATCTAAAACTGCCAAATAGAAAAAGGAATGGGAAAAAAATTATCTGAGCCTGGTGATGCCTGTTGATAATCCCAGGTTGTGGAGAGCAGAGGCAGGAGAATCAAAAGTTCGGGGTTGATCTTTGGCTAAGTTGTGAAGGACAGAGAAGCAGGTTGGACAAGAGCTTCAGCATTCCAGCTAAGCTTTAGACTCCTTTTATCTCCTGCAACACGATCCCCACCTCCAACTGGAGGGTGTGGGCACTATGGGAAAACTGAAGTGAACTCTCATTTCTGAGTAAATATCAAGAGAAATGAAAGAAAACCAGGCAGATGGTGTCAAATACCAGGGCCCCAGTAATGGTAAGTTCTAAGTCACTATGACCACATGGTAGAAAAAGAGAAATGACTCCCACAAATTGTCCTCTGGCCACCATATGCACACAGAATGTACCACCCCCAATAAATACACACAAAGCTAATTTTAACAAGTCTTAGTGAACATTGATTCTTTCCATGATTAGCTTGTTTTCTGTTGTAGACATACTATGCCCATGTGTATGTATGCATACATATGTGTGCATCTGTGTGTAACATTTCCCCAGTGAACTTGTATTCCCCCAAATATCTGTTGTATCTTGTACTACTGGCCCCTTAATGTACCCATTAAAGTGATTAACATCTAAAATGTTCTCCGTAAATGTAAGCAGAAATATTAGCTGATCTGTGATCTGCATAAATCTTTTTTTTTTTTTTTTTTTTTTTTT
>NW_022196909.1:64491226-64494089 GCF_008632895.1 Mastomys coucha | reverse complement strand
TTTTTTTTTTTGGCTAGGGAAAGATCCAGACATTGGGAGGTACCCAAACATTTTGGGCAATCTTGAGCCAGTTAGGTCCAATTTGATTTCATTCCAAGAATAAAATACTGCTAAAATCACTCAGATTTAGGTCAGGATATGACACCTCCAGCAGAGCCAAAGATCTCTAGCTCAGTCTCCTACCAAAGATGTGTTCAACAGCTACATCCCAATCACATCTTCACCCAAGAAGCTCTGTCTAAACAGTGACTTGGCAATACAACCTGCATCCAGCTGTCTCCTTTCAAATTTAGCAAGGACCAAAAAAAAAAAATGATGTAAACTAAAAATATCACAATAACTGGAGGCCAATGCTTAAAACCCTCTTCAATCAAAGCATCAGAGTCAATGCAACAAATATTTACATTAACTAAGGAAATGCTGGGCAATGGTTCAGAAACAACCCAGGGCTGGATGTGAGCAGAACTCTCCTACGTGTCCAGTGACACTACAGAGATGACCAGATCTGGGCAGTATCTGCTGACGCCTTTCAGAGATTTCTGAGAGGAAGTCATGACAGTCACTATGTGCCTGAGGAGCTGAAGGACGGAGAAGCAGATTGGACAAAAGCTGGGAACTCCTGCACCATGACCCCACCTCCATTTAGAGAGAGTGGGTGCTGGCAGGGAACCAAAGCATATTTCCATTTTTGAATAACTATCCAGGGGCTTGAAAGACAAAAGAGTCAGGCTGATGGTGCTGAATACCAGGGCTGTATTCCAGGCAAATCATAATTCATGTCTCAACGTTTAAGGTATGGAAGGACTCTTAATTGGATAAAATTAAAGCTGTGCAATATTCAATTTGTTAACCAATGGAAACATAATGCCACAAGACAACAAGGACAAAATCCCTATTAGAATCACTCTTACTGTTGGTATGGATAAGTACCTGACACACTGGATGACTCTGGGGCTTGCTTAGAAGGTAGATATGGCTGGAAGAGAGGGGCTGTGACCACGGTGTTCCCAGCCTCTCCTCAGAGAGCATCAAGGAGACACTGCTTGATGCACAGTGGCCACTCCCCTGGGAATGGTCCAAGTTTACACTTGACCTAGTTCTGAGAGACTCCTGAGCTCATGAGTAGCCCTTGCTATCTCCATGTTCTCGCTGTGTCCTGTTTATGCTTTCTCATGGGACTTAAACACTGTGTCATCGTTCCTTGGGCTCATGTCTGTCACTATCCCTGAGTTGTGGGCCCCTTGAGAGCAAGTTCAGGGCTTTGTTTATCTTTGCCTTGCTTTTAGAGCCCATGGTGGCACTTTTGTGATCCCGAGATAAATAACAAATGTTAGGTGAATGAAAGAACGAGTAACAGACAGGAAAGCCTGTGGTCTCCCTCTGCTGGGGCCCCCCAGATTGACATTTGCACATCTGACACTGGTGGTTTGACAGGAACCAACCTAAGGTCTAAAGGTCCTTCAGTAGTTTAATTTATTGTCAAAATTTCATTTCCCTTCAAGTTCCCAAACTTCTGGGAATGGGCATTTGATTATGATTTTCAGACTTTTAAAATGTTTTATGGTGTGTGTGTGTGTGTCTGTCTGTCTGTCTGTGTGTGTCTGTGTGTCTGTGTGTGTGTGTGTGTGTCTGTCTGTGTGTATGTGTGTGTCTGTCTGTGTGTCTGTGTGTGTGTGTGTTTTGTGCATGTGTTTTTGTGCAAGCCCCACAGAGGCCGACAGGAGGCATCAGATATCTTGGAGCTGAGTCACAACCTTCTGTGAGCTGCCCCTGTGTGGTGTGGGTGCTGGGATCCGAACTCAAGTCTTCTAAATAGAATAGAATAACTCTTAACTGAGCCATTTCTCCAACCTTTTGGTGACTTTCAAACTGGCAGATTCATATATGGGAGAAATGGGGAGCTACTAAATGGCGTGATAGAAATATTATATGACGCTGGGTTCTGCAGATGCTGACGCTGTAAACACACTTGTCCATCCCTATTGCTTCTAACCCTTTACTACATTGTTCCTTTCACTGATATACAGGCCATGGTTGCTCTGGAAGGAAGGAGCCAGGTTGCACTTCTATAAAATGTCTTTATTTCATCTTTACTCTTACTATCACTTTTGCTAGGTTAGAAAATACATTGGAAGTGCCTTTTTTTCTTTCTTAAAAATCACTATTAGTTCTTATTTCCAGAGTTGCTGATGAAAATTTGTTCCAAATCAGACCGTTGGCTTTCATTTCTCCTGGTAACTTCTACATCCTTTTCTATTTTTTAAGGTTTTCTAAATGTTTTCTACACCATGACTGTGTGTCAGCCTGTGGGAACCTGTTCCTTTAAAATGCTTATTACTACTACGATTATACTTACATTGGTATTATTATTATTACTGGTGCATCTGTGTGTGTTTGTGTGAATGTCTGTGTGTGTGCGTATGTGTTTGAGTGTGTGTATGTGTGCCCATGTATGTGTGTGTGTGCACATATGCATGTGTATGAGTGTGTGTCTGTGCGTGTGTCTGTGTGTGTGCTTGGGCATGCGCGCGCCTAAAGGTCAGATGACCCCTTTGTGGAATTAGTCCCCTCCCTCTCCCTTTATAGCATCTCAGGGATTAACCTATGTCCTCGGGCTTTAGAGGAAGCACCTTCACGCACTGTTCCGTCCCAGATGCCCGAATGCTGTTGGCAACTCCAGGCTTGCTCCTATGCCAGCACTGTAGCACGAATGCAGCTGGAGTCCTTACCATGCTGCCCCAAGTCTCACCTATTTGCCTCCCACCCAAGCCCCAACTTTGCACTGGCTTGGGGATACTTCAAGCCGATGGCCCCTTGGCATCTCCATTTTAGGCGTGGCTAGAGATTTACATGCTTTTTTTTT
>NW_022196909.1:64473941-64491216 GCF_008632895.1 Mastomys coucha | reverse complement strand
CTAAAGTCTCCAGCACTGTGTTTCTGTGATTCTCCACATTTGGAGCAGCACAAGCATGCAGAGTCTGACATATTGAAACCATCACAGGGAAAAGCCCATCCTTTGACTGAGTCTCCTAAGCATCACCTGTGGCACAGGAACTCAAGAGAGCACTAGTGTTTGCTTCACAAATTGCCCTAAGACCTGATTTCTACTCTTCTCCTGCCGGATTCTCAATCAGAGGCAACCATACTCCCTGCCTTGCCTAATAACTGGCTTCTGGCTAAGTTCAGCCAGTTTGGGCTCCGATGGGAGGCAGGAACCTGGATGAGAGGAAGGCAGGGCTGTCTGCTGGGTGGCGTCTCCAACTGCACCCGTGGTTTTTAGCAAAGGTCACCTTGCAGGCGGGTCTGCTCCTCAGGTTCTAGCAACCATGGATCAGCTCTAGCTCTTGGATCTTGGTGATCTCACTGCTGTGTTTGAAGACAGTACCACCACAGGCTACTTTTTCTCTGGCTTATGGTGCTATCTTGGGAAATGCTCAAGACTTTAGGAAGTAGGGCAGAGTTAGAAGAATGTGAGTCATAGGGGGAAGGTCCTTGGGAACTATGCCTTGCCCTGGCCCCTGGCCTCACCCCCTGCTTGCTGGCCATGAGCATGAGGTGAGCAGCTAAGCTCTGATGTAGCCTTCCACTCTGATGCTCCACCTCACCCCAGGCTCAGAAACACAAACCTTTGAAGTCAATGATCTAAAAATAAAACTCTTTCCCCTCCCAATGTTGACTTTCAGGCATTATTGCAATAAAGAACGTTCACTAAATCACATTGTCACACTGTCCCCACAGCTTCAATCATTATGGACCTCTAGGATGCCACACTAACGGCTAAGCATCTCAGTGGGACCGTCCTTTGCACACTCTCTTCCCCATGTTAGATCTCTTCTGTTGCAAGGCCTACTGGGATTTTCTTTACCTGGATGGCCGAAATGCTGGTGACACTTTGCAGAGAATACTATCCATTCTTTGAGGAGAAGGAGCACCATAGTGACATGACCCTCAGCTGAGCCTCCTCAGGGTCAAGGACATATTGAGTCATTTCAAAGAGTAACATTATCGTTTTTAAATGTTTTTTTAAAGATTTATTTATTTTATGTAAATGAGGACACTGTCGCTGTCTTCAGACACACCAGAAAAGGGCATCAGATCCCGTTACAGATAGTTGTGAGCCACCATGTGGTTGCTGGGAATTGAACTCAGGACCTCTGGAAGAGCAGACAGTGCTCTTACCCGCTGAGCCATCTCTCCAGCCCGACACTATCATTTTTATTTGTTCCTTTTTGCCTATGTATTTGTATGTTTGTCTCCCTGTGCATATATGTGCACCTTATGCATGCAGTACTCTCAAAGGGTGGAAGAGGGCATCAGATTCCCTGGAGCTGGAGTCACACATGGTTGTGAGCTGACGTGTGGGGGCTGGGAACCAATCTAGGAACCCTTCAACTCCTGATATTTCAACTCTCCATTCCTGACATGAAAATTTTAATAGCTGCAATAAATAAATTATTAATAATGATGACTATTAAACTGTGTGTTTAACTTTAATTTCACAATGCTATACACTAGTGCAGTTCGGGAGGCTGTGGAGTCTTTTGTGTTAAAGTTTCTGCTCTAGACTTAGGGAGCATGTCTCAGAGGAGGGTACGCTTTGATTACAGCGGGAACCTTCATGGGGGCTTTTTATGCATTAGCCAGACACACATGCAGGTAACCAATACTTTATTATTTTTAACACACTGTGTGTGTGCCTGTGTATGTTTATTTGCTGTGTGTGCCTGTGTGTGTGTGTGTCTGTGTGTGTGCCTGTGTATGTTTATTTGCTGTGTGTGCCTGTGTGTGTGTGCCTGTATGTGTGTGTGTGTCTGTGTGTGTCACTATGATAAGGTAGAAGTCAAAGAACAACTTGCAAGAGTCATTCTTCTACCCTGTGAGTTCAAGATTAAACTCAGGTCATAAGACTTGGCAGCAAGCATCTGTCACTGCTGAGCCATCACGCCAGCATCAATATGTAGCACTTTAAAGAGAATCTTTTCTCTTTATTCACTGTTTCTCTTTTGAGATAGAGTTGGGTGATATGGCACTATGTCTCTACAAATATCTTATGAACTCCCTTTTTGTTTGTTTAAAGACATCGTCTCTGAAAACACTGTAAGAAAGAAAAGAAATCAGAATTGGACCCTGCTTTTGTGCTTTTTTGTTTGTTTTTCAAGACAGGGTTTCTCTGTGTAGCCCTGGCTGTCCTGGAACTCTGTAGACCAGGCTGGCCTCAAACTCAGAAATATGCCTGCCTCTGCCTCCCAAGTGCTAGAATTAAAGGCATGTGCTATCACTGCACAGCAGGAGCCTATTTCTTAGTGAGAGGGAAAACGGGGGCGGATTTGGGTGGATGTGGACATTGGGGGGATCTTGAAGAGATGAGAGGAAACTGTGATCAGAATATAGTGCATAAAATTGATTTTTAATAAAAAATAAAATAAAATAAAGACATGGTTTCGCGAATCCCCCAGCTGGCTGTGAATTCACTATGTACCAAGGATGATCTTGCATCCTGAGCCTCCTGCCTCCACATTCCAGTATGGCCATTACAGGTGTGTACCTCCATGCTCCGTTTGTCCAGAGAGGAAGGCACCCAGGGCTTCATGCATGCTAGACAAGCTCTCTTCTGACTTAGGCACAGCCCCAGCCAGCTCTACTATTTATTTGAAAATGGAGCCCACCGTTGCCTCCTAAACCTTGTTCACGTGCATCATAGAAACCCTTAATAACCTGTACAGAAGCAGAGCCCATCTGTCCAGTGCACAATCACAGAAAGTGAACAACAATGTACCACATGGCTACATATCTCAGGCGTGGAAACACCAGACTCCTACAAAGCCCGGAGAGCTGGCTTGTGTGCCAACATGAGTTTTTGAACTGTAATAAATGGGCCCTGTATAAAAGAAGAGACAGCAGATGCTGGTGCCTGAAGCATGGTACAGCTTAAGACAGGGATGTTTCTCAAACCCCTTTCAGATCTGGACGCAGAGCAGAGAGCATGTGATGTAAGGAGAAATAATGTGACCAGCCTGCAGCCCAATCTCAGCAGCTGGCCTGAGGGGGGAATTTCCAGCTGCACGGGGGGTATGGGGGGGGTTCTGGTTTAACTTCCTCAAGGCCCAAGCAGTGGGAGTTGCTGTCAGCTTT
Source organism: Mastomys coucha (assembly GCF_008632895.1). Taxonomy (NCBI): domain Eukaryota; kingdom Metazoa; phylum Chordata; class Mammalia; order Rodentia; family Muridae; genus Mastomys; species Mastomys coucha. Next base: position 64,487,998 of record NW_022196909.1, on the reverse strand, counting down.
GCCCCTCTTTCTGTGGGAAATCATCTCTCTTCACTGGCACCTAGGTGCAGTTTCTGACCTTCCCAGGATACCAGCTGTGCTCTGAGGTGGACACAGGACTCAACAGAATTAAGTTAAGCAAGAATGGAGAAAAGAGAAGACAGTCTGCACTTACTGAAGGAGCTCTGCTTCCGTGAGGGCCTCGGTCCTCTGCTCCCCTGTGGCCATGGCCAGCTCTGCCTTCAGGTCTGCAATCTCCTTTTGCAAGCGGACAATCATCTGTGAAGGGAAAAATGTGTGAGCGCATGTCCACTTCTGGACATCACACATCGCGACTTCAGTGGCAATAAGCATGCAGCTTTGGGAGTTGTGAGCCACTGGGTGTGCAAGATGGCTCAACAGTTAGGGGCCAATGCGAGTTCAATCCTTGGGACCCATATATTGGGAAAGAGAAGTGACTCCTCCCATAACTTGTCCTCTGAATGCTACCGTGTACTAAGTATGCACATGTGGGCAATTCATTAACTAAAACCATTAACTATGTCAGGATTGAAACTGGATAGAGATCAACCTAAAAGGCATTGGTGGCTCCAACCTTAACACTGTCCAAATAACACTAGAACTAGTTTTTTTTTAAACAAACAAAACATTATAGATGGAACTTGTGATCTCTCCCTCTGGTCCCCTTCTGTTCTTCCTGGAGTATCTAGAATGCAGTTGGAGTTATCAAAACACTTGCCATGCACTGTGATACATTCACTCGATATGCATGCTCCCTTAAATAATGTATACTATCCTTTTGCACGCCTTAAAATGTGAATGTTCTATTACTGCATGTAATTGCACCTTTTTTTCTCTGATATGATTTGAGCTCGCTAATATTGGTGTATGCAGCTCTTCATCATGAATTTTCAAAGTCATATAATACTGGGACAGATATATCAAAATTTGTTAGGGCTGAGGAGAGGGCTCAGTCATTAAGCCATCTGCCTTTGCCCATGGACATGCATGAGTGATCCTCAGAACCCAGGAGGAAAAAATGTTAGAGGTGGGTGTGTATCTGTAACCTTAATGTTCTGGAGATGGATCCCTGCAGTTTGGTGGTCAGACAGCTGGTTAACGAACTCCAGGCCAATGAGAGACTGTCTCCACAAAGAGGGTGTGTGTGTGTGTGTGTGTGTGTGTGTGTGCGCGCGCGCGCACGCGCACGCACGCACGCATGCACACGTGTGTGCACGAGTGCTTTCTGTATCAACATGAGGACCTGAGTTCCAGTCTCATGACATACTCAGAACTCATGCCATGGCCACGGATGCCTGCTACACCAGAACTGAGCAATGGCTAGGGCTTGCTGGCCACCAGTCCACATCAGGATAATGGTGAATTCTATCTCAATGGCATAAAGCAGAAAACAATAGAACAGCAGAAGTCTGTGTTGGGCCTCTGTGAATGCATGCACAGACATGTATTACACATATGAACACACACATGCATACACATGTACACACAATAGTGGACTGTGTCACTGTAAAGGGGAAGGCATGGCAGGGATGGAGAACTGATATTTACCTAGTTGGTTAATTGGTTGGTTAGTTTTGGTAACTCCAATTTTCAAGGACCAGCAAAGGTGGATACAACTACCAATGTTTCTTTTACCAAGTTCAGAGTATTTAGTATTGTGATACAGATGTACTTAGCTCAGGAAGCTAAGGATAGGTACATCAATAACATACATGCATACATATTAGTGATATATATGAATATATACATATACATATTAGTTTTGTGTGTGTATATATATACATATATTTACACACATACATCATGAGCATTGAATTAAAAGGGGGAGGTTTATGGCTGTATGGAGTGATAGTTTTAATAGATTGGATATATCTCATTTCTTGAGATAAAGAACTATGGTATGCATTTAAGAAAAGCAGTGGGTCCAGGGTTTTCTTATGTACTTTTCTGTATACTTGAAAAAGGCTATAATAAAAACTGATCAAAGGGATTGAGATAACTCATCACATGCACAGTTTAAAAGAGAAATATTGAATCATTTTATCACTAGTTTCAGTAAAAAGTATTTGAAAGCCATGAGGCTGTCGATTCCATGGTAAAGAGCATGCACTCTTGTGGAGGACCTGAGTTTGGTTCCCAGTACATATGCACCTATGATAGGCTGTCCGTGCCTCCTGCTCCAGGGCATCCACATCCTCTTCCAGACTCTCTGGATACTGGACTCATATGCGTGCACACACACACGCGCGCACACACACACACACACACACACACACACACACACACACGCACACGCACGCACACACGGGCGCACGCACACACGGACATGCACACACACATGCACGTGCACACACACATGCACGCACACGCACACACACACACGCACACACACACATGCACACACACACAACAAATCTTTTTCTAAATATAGTACTTTATAACATCAAGAATTCATCTACATGTTGAAAAGACCCAGTTAAGCCTTCAAAGGCAGTTCCTGCAGGTAAACACCTGTAAGCCAGAAGAGTGTCAGTCAAAAAGCTGGAGCAAACCTTTATTTTCACATGAGCAGTAGAAAGAGTACGACAAGAATGCCTTCAAAACTCGACTTGATCATCTTGGCTAGGCCAATGAGCCAGTGAAAGGAAGGAAAGCATTTGTCCACACTTGTAGATCATGCTGTTGTCTTATATAGAAGTAAATGCCAAAAAGTGGTGAGCAATTTGTCCATAATCCATTTACGTTTCTTTCCAATATGCTAGAAGCCAGTAATTACAAAAATAGAATTCCCCCCTTCTACTGAGAGTATCCACAAGTCCTCTGCCCCTTTCACTATGTGATCTAATACACCTGTCCTAGTTAGAGTTACTATTGCTGTGATAAAACACCATGACGCAAAGAACTTTATTTCACTCACAAGTGAAGCCAAGAGTTATTTCACTCACAGTTCCATGTAACATTATTAAAAGCACTAAGGACAAGAACTCAAACAGGGCAGGAACCTGAAGCCGAGGCCATGGAGGGGTGCTGCTCGCTGGCTTGCTCCTCAGGGCTTCCACAGACTGCTTCCATACAGAACTCAGGACCACCAGCCCAAGGGTGGCACCATCACCTGCAATGGAACGCATCCCTCCCGCAGTTAATCACTAAGCGGTACAGTGCCCTATGGCCTCACTACAGCCCGCCTGGTCTCGTGGAGGATCCCACCTCTCAGGTGACTTTAGTGTATGTCAAGCTGACATCAAGCTGACATAAAACTACCCAGCACAGTACCTCAGGGATTAGTTAAAAGGTGGAAAGTCTTTGTACCTGTCTTTGAAAACTGGGTCCCCAAAACGAGCTACTTTAGCAAATATTAGCTCTTCTCCCTCTGTACCTCCCCTGCCCTTTTCTAATAAGTTTATTCTCTCTGAATTTGTTCTCTTGTTTCTTTACTTGGAGATTGCTTCTCAGGAAGTGGATGCAGGAGGGGTCGTCTCTTTGAGTTCAAGGCCAACCTGATCTACAGCATGAGTTCCAGGGCAGCCAGGGCTGCAGAGTGAGACTTTGTGTCAAAGAAAACTTAGCAACAAACAGACAACTGTGAGCTTGCCTAGACCAAGGGGTTTTTGTACATGTGAAATGCAAACCTACGTGAAGAAGGGGTAAGGCTTTCAAATTCTCAAGAAAATACTAGTTGTGGGGCGGGAGAGCTGGCTCAGGGGTTAAGTGTGAGAACTGCTCTTTCAGAGGACCTGAGTTCAATTCCCAGCATCCATGTCATGGTTCACAACTGCCAGATCCAAGGGATCTGATGCCTTGTTCTGGCCTCTTGAGAACACCTGTACTCTTGTACACACACACACACACACACACACACACACACACACACACACACACACAGATAAAACATTTTGAAGACAGTACCATCTGTCCTGCTGGAGTCTGGGATATGGCAGACAGCTGCCCTGCTGTCTCCATGTCAAGGCATAGATTTATCTTTCCCTTTTCACTGGTTTCATGTTAAGACGAGAAGCAGACATCTCAGGTGCAATGCCCCTGACAGATCTTGACCTCCATCCCCTATTAACACCATTTGTCCAGGTTAAAGGACAGCTGCAGCCTCAGCTTCTGTCACCTTCTGGTGACATGTTCTGAAGATGCTGACAGCACTCCACACAGGTGAGCTCCAGGCTACCTTGACTGTATCAATAGGACCAACAGTCCCTCCAAATTACAATGGTATTTGGACACGTGCTCCAGGCGTTTTATTTACATGCACAGTGTCATGACTTCCTGTCAAAAAACAGTCAGAAACTTTCAAGCCACATAGACTAGAACTCTATGGATAAGACCTGACTGATTCATTTTACTTCCTCTCCTAAATTTATACCAATGCCATAGTTATTTTATGTCCCTGTGCCTGTGGATGTCTGTGTGGTGCACATGCCCTAGGGATCACCCTATCTCTGCCTCCTAGCACAGGCATTACAGTGTCTGCCATCACAGCACCAAGTGCAGGTGAGAGCAGGTGCATGTGAGTGCAGGTGCATGTGAATACAGGTGCAGGTGAGTGCAGGTACAGGTGAGTACAGGTGCAGGCTCAGGCAGGTGCATGTGAGTGCAGGTGAGAGCAGGTGCAGGTGAGTGCAGGTGCATGTGGGTGCAGGTGAGAGCAGGTGCAGGTTCAGGCAGGTGCATGTGAGTACAGGTGCAGGTTCAGGAGGGTGCATGTGAGTGCAGGTGCAAGTCAGAGCAGGTGCAGGTGAGAGCAGATGCATGTGAATACAGGTGTAGGTTCAGGCAGGTGCTGGTGAGAGCAGGTGCAGGTTCAGGCAAGTGTAGGTGAGAGCAGGTAGTCCTGCTGGAGGATACCTGGGGCATCCATTTCTGTCGTGAGTCATCTAAATAGGTGCTAGGAACTGAACTTGGATCTTTTGCAACATCAGTGAATGCTCTTAACCGCTAAGCCATTTCTCCTCTCCTCTAGGACAAATTTTTGATTGTCCCTGTATTTCGTGCAAGCTTCACACTTTAAAATGACAAGCACCAGTGTGTGGCTTTAGGTGCCATTATTACAGAGACTAGCAAGCCACACTTGGCAGTTACCATGTCAGTCAGCACTAGGAAGAAATGCAGCAATTGCTTCAATTATCAGCTATTAGCTTTTTGCTCCTGATCTCTCTTTGCTTTCAGTCTTTCACAGACCAACATCAAACACATACTGGTGTCCTGTTCCTTCAGATCCTTCAAAGAAAAGTCTCTCCAGCAAAATGTAAAGAAATGCCTCCAATGTCTAATATGTTTGTACTCCATAAATTGGGAACTAATTTTTTGTCTTCCAGATAATAGGATCATTTTCATTCACATAGAAATGCTCTTGGAATGCAGGGGGACAGGTATAGCCACAGTGCTTCTCTAGGGATGTAGGGGGGAGTTGGGCAGCCCTAGTGATGACCTTGGGATGCAGGAGGGACAGGACAGCAGGCATCTCCTGAGGGTGCAGTTCCTCTTGATTCTGATTTTGTGTTCTGGTCCCTTGCCCAAGACTCTCTGTGATGCTGAGGTGGGTGTGGGAAAGTCTCTGCTTCACTGAGTTCTCCATCAGGGCAGACATGGCTCCCTGAGGCTAGGAGGGCAACGCAGAAAGCCCAACTGTCCCTTCTCCTTCCTTTGCCTCTGTCCTAGGTGGAGCAATGACGCGGAAAGGGGCAGATAATTGACAAGGAGGAAGTCAGAACACAGCAGTGATTGGTGATCATATTGCTTTTCTGAGATATTTGAAAATGAAGTTGGTGAGATTTCACCACTTTAGTCTCTACCTATTGCAAGGCCACATGAGCTTATTTTCTAGAGGAATGAGAAGAGCTGAGTGACTCAAACATATGCAACCTCAATCATGGAATTTGACAAATCTGAGACATTTAATCAGAGTTTGGATGACAGCCTGAGTTGACCCAGGGTTGCTCCTCCCTTGTAGAGAAGTTACAAAATACAAAGGAAAAATTATATTCAGGGAAAGAAGCTGAATCATGTATCTGTGATTTCCTTGCATAAAAAGTCACTTTGATAAAGTAGGAATTATATTTAGGAAACTCACCTTTAGGAAACTGTGGAGTAAGGGACAGGATGCTGGTACTACTTATTTCTACTTATTAACTTTGCTCACCAGCCTACTGGGTATGTCTTCAAGACTAGCCACACTGTTGTGAAGCAAATGTTCTTGAGCCCGGCTATCTGGGCTCTGCTACTTGCTCTCACTAGGGCTAAGTGCAACTTATTTCACACCCTTGTGACTCAGTTTTGTTCACCATGGAGACAGCCAGAACATCTCATCATAAGGGTATCAAGAATTACTTCAGCGAATGCATACCAATAGCTAGGACACCGATTAGTACAGAGCCATGTCCCTAACCAGCTTCAGCTAGTCATATATATCTATGTTAAGTATATATGTTTATTTAAGCCTGATTGTAAGTTTCTTATTGAGGCTGAGGATGCAGCTCAGTGTGTAAAAGTGCTTGCCCAGCATGCTCAAAGCCCTGAGTTCTATCTTAGCACCACACAAACCAGATTCAGAAGAGCATTCCTGTAGTTCCAGCAATCAGATGGCAGGAGGATCAGAAGTTTGAGGTCATCCACACTTGCAAATGAAGTTTAAGACCAGCTGGAGTGACATAAGTCCCTGTCGAAAAAATAAAGCATTTGCTTACCAGTCTGGGATCAATCTCCTCATTGAGGATGGCTTCGTTTTTGATTAGGGCCACTCGCTGAGCAAACCTGCAGGTGGAGATAGACTCCTAAAGAAAACAAGCAGACAACCACAAAAGACTTTTCCAAATGTGATGCTCAGGAAGGCCTTTCTCTCCAGACAAACTTAATTGACATTATCAGAAAATAGTTACCTAAAGAGCAAGATGTCTGGAACAACAGTGAGTATACCTCAGAATGGGGGAAGGTTGGCCCTAGGGTACTATGTTCTACCTTTTTTAAAGTGAGTTGGCTCAGGAAAATGACAAATGCCCAAATTATAAGCAATCCTGGAACACCAAGAGGCAACTGGTATGTGTTCGACTCTTAAAGCTGGACCTTGCACGTAAGTCCTAGCCACAGCAGGGAACTTGATCTACAAGCATGAACGAACGACCACATGGTAGGTATTTGTAATGAACCAAAGAGAGGGTTCCACTGCATTGTCCATGGATGCCTGGCACTGTCATAGGATATACCCTCTGCTTTGTTTTCCTCTTTGGGGGAGTGTCTACACTCAAAATGTTAGGCTGACTCTTACAAGACCCCATCTGACTCCACAGCCACCCAAGGAAGTCCTTTGGCAGCATCCTCTGGCAGAGCATCCTGGGTGCCAACATCCGATAGCATCTAGGACCAGATCTCAGAATAGCTCCGAGATACCCAGTCAGGCAAAGCTGAGCAAGAGCAGCTGAAGACTTTCTTCTCTCCTTTCTACCATCAGCCATTCTGAGAATGGTATATGTGGCTTCTTCAAGCCACATACTGGAGGCTGGTTTTCACATGGGTTAATTATGACACTGGCTAAGAACCCAAAGCTGTGAGCCCCATAGTGGATTTACCACTGAGGGTATATGTCAGCCCTGTTCAAGAGATGCAGACTCACCTAGACCCCCAACTCCATCTCACCACCCAGCGACAGAAACCCAGACTAAGAGTCCCGGGGAAGAGGGCTGCTTACATCGATGTTTCTCTTCTCTAGAGACAGAGTTGCAATCATAGTGGTCATGCAGTTCCCTCCCAGGCTGTCCCGGAGCACGCTGGTCATCATGGAGTTCCGGTAAGGGATGTGTGTACGGTGCTTTTCCGAAAGGGCGATGATGACCTGTGGGAAGGGGAAGACATGATGCTGCTAACTGGGTGAGAAAACACACCTGACAATGGACTTCCAAAGTAAGAATACAAGAGATACCTAGCACTTGGGCATAGAACAGCTATCTTTAACAAGAACGTTAAATGCAAAAATGACAAAAAATAGAGCTGGAGAGATGGCTCAGTGGTTAGAAGCACTGGCTGTTCTTCCAGAGGACCTGGGGTTGAGTCCCAGCACCCACACTGAGTAGCTCACACCTGTCTGTAACTCCTGCTCCAGGACACTCTCACCCAGCCTCCTAAGGCAATGAAGAGTAGAAGCATCGTAGTTGCTTAGGGAACATCACTTAAGTGGCCTACTATCCTCCCTACCTTGAACCTCTTTCATAAGATGAATGCCAATATTTATTATTGTTTTAGGGAACACTGGTGTGGGTAATATAAAGATTATGCTTATAAACCTTCCCAGTGATATTAAATAAAATATTAATGAACTCACTTTTGGCTGCGAGTTGTGGAAAATGTAAGTGATGCTGGTCTCAGTAGGAGGGATAGAAAAAAAAAGCTGTAGGTTACAAATGACCCAAAGGTTAGTGTGTTTATGCTCCTATCTCTACTGTCTTCCATGTGGCAGAGATTGATCCCCTCATAGCCACAGGATGGCTGCCAACACCCCTGATGTCTTTATCCATAAGTTAGATGAGAACAGACTTCCTTCCTTTCATCTGGAGCTTCTCTGGCGAGCATCTTGGTCCCCAGATCACCCATGGCTTGATCACTGCAGCTGACAGGAAGGCTTTAGGTTCTTTGGCTGATAAGGGGGGCTTAAGAGATGCCTGTGTGAAGGAGTGCTTGTTGTACAAGCATGGGCATGAGTTCAAATCCCCAGCACCCACATGTAGCTGCATGTAGGTGTACATGCCTATGACCCCAATAGTGGTGGACATCGAGATGGGTATGTCCCAGAAGCCCGCTTATTTTTATTTTTTTGAGACAGGGACTCTCACTGGCTTGTAACTTATCAAGTAGGCTAATCTGACTGGCCAGTGAGCCACAAAGGATCCACCTGTCCCTACTTTCCAAATACAGGGATTACAATTTTCTCACCATGCCCCACCTCCTTTTACATGGATTCTTGGGCTTAAAATCAGATTCTCCAGCAAGCACTTAATGACCAAGATATTGCCTGTTCTCTGTACTATATATTTAATTTTAAAGTCTGTGCAGGTGTGTGTTCTGTATGTATGTCCATGTGAGGTATAAGTATGCTAATGCAGGTACTCATGGAGGCTAAAGGCTTTGGATCCCCTACAGCTGGATCTAGAGGAGGCTGTGCCTGCCATGGTACTGGGAAGTGCACTCTGGTTTTCTGGAAGAACAGCAAGTGCCCCTAATTCCTAAGCTCTCTTTCAGCCCTCTTGGGTTTGCTACTGCTGCTACTGTGTGCGTTTGTTTTGTAATGTTTATTTCTACTCTGAAATTGACATATAAGTATAGTGGCAAATATTCCTTGCATATTCTGCTAGTAAGGAAGAATGGCACCTCATATCATATTTTTAAGGGCCTAGAAACTGTGCCTGGTATCAGTTCAGCTACTCAATGGATTAAGAAGTTTGCTTTTTTCTTATTTTTAAAAATATTTTATTTTACATTTATGTATGTATGTATGTATGTATGTATGTATATATGTATGTATGTATGTATGCATGTATGTGTGTGTCTTTCTCAAACTTCTGTGAGTTTGAGCAGCTACCCGTGGAAGCCAGAAGAGGCATCATACTCCCCGGAGCTGTATTCACAGCCAGTTGTGAGCTACCAGATATGGCTGCTAGAAACTGAGCTCTGGTCTTCTGCTAGAGCAGCAAGTACTATTAACCACTGAGCCATCTCTAGAGCATCCAAGAAGAGTCTCTTTTAAAGAGCACAGAGGAGCCAGAAAGCTGTTATCTAGAAACTGGCAAGCAATGGGAGCAGTTATGACTGGCACTGGCCCAGCACCTTCACGCCTGAATGTCACAGGACAAACACCTAGCCGGAGCCCATGTGTGCTACATAACTGGCTGACAGCAAGCCTGTTTGATTTCTGAAGGGGCGAGGAGTTCCCACTGGTTCCCAGTGGTTTCTCACTTGCTGTTTGGGCTGAGGGAGGCTTCAGGTCACTCCCAGGTCACTAGTTGAGGTTTACAGTTAGCACAAGGGCACATGCTCTCTTTCCTTCTCCTTACACGAACTCAGGCTTTGGGGCCAAGCAGTACCCTGTTATTGTGGCTTTAAGTGTTTTTTGAGGAAACTCTTTGGAAAAAGTGCTGCATACATAAAGAGAACTCCAAAACCAACAATATTCTGGCAAACTGAATATTAATCACTTAAAAGTGTAGAGTCGGTAAGCCCAGGCTGGCTGAGATCTAGCAGGTGTGAGTTCTCTGAAATATAAGCAGCAGGACAACTAGAATTCTATGAGAAATTTCCAAGCCAATGCCAGCTAATTAATGCAAGCCAGCTGAGGAGACTAGCTTCTCTTCCTGCCTTTCATACCGAAAAGGAGAGAGCAATATGGTGATAATAATATCACCATTACCTGGAACCTATTATAGTGTCTATAGGTGTTCTGTCCTAGTTAACTTTAGGTGTCAACCTGACAGAGCCTATAGTCACATGAGAAGAGAGTCCTAGTTCAGGGCTTTACCAGATCAGACTGACCTGTGCACATATCTGGGAGAAGGGGAACTGTCTTGATTGCTAATTGATATAGGAGGACCGAGCCCACTATGGGCAGTACCATACCCTAGGCAGGGGCTCCTGGGCTGTATAAGAAAGCCAGCTAAGCACGGGTCAGTGAATGAGCCAGGAAACAGAGTTCCTTTATGGGTTCTGGTTCAAGTTCCTGCTTGAGCTCCTACCTTGAGTTCCTGCAGTGGTGAATCATAACCTAGGAGTTGAAACAATCCTTTTCTTCCCTAAGTTGCCTTTGATCATGGTACTTGTTAAAGACACAGAAGGCAATAGAACAGGTCCTTATGCTTCATTGTTCTGCTGGTTCCATGACACACAGCTTGTTCTCAGGCAGGCATCTACTCCACTGCCCAGTATAACCCACAGCTTCCAGTGGAGTAGATGAGTGAGCAAGCTGCACTAAGTTGTCTTCTACTCCCATCTCTTTAGCCACATAGTAAAATACACATAGTGGTATACACATAAATGTCCATGAGTTATGCAATCTTATTATTGCATCTCCCCGTTCTTCTCATTGCTCTCCTCATTGTGACTGCTCTGGTTCTCTTACTGTTTCAGAATTCTCTTCTGTCCTCTCACCCACTCACCAGCAGCTCTTCCTGGCCTTACTAAACCCTACAGATTCATGGCCATCTCTTCAGCTTCCATACTCCACTTTTCTTGTCTGCGAAGGCCCTTGGATCTCAGAGAAAATAGTTAACAGCTGTCCTAATGCAGTGGGTGGAAAGGAAATGGAAGACCTGAGGGATGATGATGCATGAATGACATTTAGCGGGGTGAATGATCCTCTGGGCTAATGGACTCATAGCTCCCAGGACCTGACCTGCTCTACCCCACCCTTGCCTTGCTCCCTCCCACTCAGTTTTCATTCCATTCATTAACTCTTACCTCCTTGGTCTCTGTCAATCTCTCCTCATCCCTCTCTGTTGCTTATCATAGCTCCCACCTGAGGTGCATCTATGCATTTATGTTGGCCTAGTGCAAGCCCCTACTTTGGAAAGGAGCCCTTTGGGGTAGGGCTGCTCTAGGAAATAGCTAGTCACTTAACGCCCACAGTCAAGAAGGAAAATGAATGCATGCATGCTTGCTTGATTTCTCCTCTCTCATAAAGTTCAACAACACTTGCCTAGGGAATGGTGCCACTCACAATGGGCTAGGTCTTCCCAGATCAATGTAATTGATTAAGGCAGTCCCCAGTAGCCATGAGACAACCCAATATAGACAATCCTTCATTGAGTCTTTCTTCCCAGGTGATTCCAGGCTCTGCCAAGCTCACAATTAAAGTTTACCTCATCAATCCTTATCAATATTTGTTATATAAGCAATTAATGAAAAAACAAGGGCCATATCAGCATTACGAATGTTCACAGGGATTATAAATCGAAGAGCTGTGGACAAAATTTAGTAATAGGAGTTTGAGGAGACTGTATGGAAGGAAGGACAGAATTGGGTGTGGAACAGAATGTTTCTGAGTGATTACAATTCATAGAAAGTTTGATTCAGCTGAAGAATGTAATTTTGTGTGAACAGATGGACAAAATGGGAATTAAAACCATGCTGCCATCTGAGCACAGAGACACACTGCTTTGAAATAAGGCAATTTGAATACAGCCCATTACGAGCATATATCATTGTTCTGGTAAATGTCCTAGTAAGCAAAAAAGCTTCATCAGTATAAGTGGAATTTTTAAGCAAGAAAGAGCTTAGGACTGTGGATTCTTCTCAAAAGCACTAAAATGGCCCATGTCTGCAGGCCCTCATCTAAATGCTGTGTTCCTGGGGCTCTCGGGAGAAGCCCAACCACATCACCCCAGTCAGGTGGGTGCCTCTCTCACGCAGCCATTTCAGCCTGTGAATGTTCAGAAGGATCAAGAAAGTGGTCCTGGGTTTCCCTAGGCATTAAAGAAAAGGGACTTTCTATTGTTGTTTCCCTCAAATCTTTTAGGCTAAACGTTCAAGAACAAGAAGGTAACACAGGAACCGCCTACACAGCCTCTCCATTCATTTCACAGATGAAGATTTGGGGCAGAAGATTTATCTATCTAAATTTGGGTGCATTTTCTTTGCTCTCAGAGTCAGATTCAAAAGTTATAAACAGCAGCTAGTGCTGCTTTATCGGTTGGATGGTAGTCAGGATAGAGTACGGTGTCTCAAGACAAACCAAGGCTAAGTGAACCACCATGGCAGAAGCTGTACTGGATGACGTTACCAGAAGCTGAAAAAATACTGGTCACCTCTGTGTTATGTTCTCAGAGGTAATCTCTGAGCTGGAAAAACAAAACAAAAAACTAGGAACCACTTGTAACCTGTATTCATGTCCAGTACTAATTTTACAAGACAGACAATAAGTCAACAGTGCTAGGCCTGATGAAACCTCAGATCAAATCTTCACGGTTACTAGTCATCCTGGGAAGAGAAATGTTTGCAGTCTGTGAAATGGAGAAGTTAACACTTCCAGCATAGGGTGGTGTGGGATTTAAATGAAAAGCTGTCTACAAATAACTACTATATACATAGATGTTCATGGGAGTGCTGCTTACAATGGCCACTGCACAGATGCAGCCCGCTGACTCTAAATTCATCAATGGATAAAGAGAATGAGGGGTCATGCATCTAATCAAGCCTGGAAAAGGTATGAAATTGTGATATATGCTACCATGTGGATAAACTGTGGAGTCATTATGGTTCTCTACCAAAGGACACATGTGGAAGGTCTCCACCCGCGGCATCAGGAATAGGCAAAGACAGAGAGACAAAAAGTACAGGCTACCAGAGGTCAATAATAAAAGATATGGGTGCTCTTATTCCATAGATCCAGAATTTCTGGTTGGAATTATGAAAATTTCTAGGAAAGGGTATTGACTGTGATTGCCCATTCTTTGAGCAATCTCTTCACTGAAAACAATGATCAAAAATTGGGACTGGAGAAATGACTCAGCTGTTCAGAGCATGTACCACTCTGACACAGTTCAGGTCCAAACATCCGTATTGGGCGATTCACAACCACCTATAATGCAGACTTTGGGGGATCTGATGCCCTCTTCTGGATTCTGCTCGCTTACGCGCACGCGCGCGCGCGCGCACACACACACACACACACACACACACACACACACACACTCACACTTTTTAAAACTATGTAAAGGATAAATGTTATGCATAGTTCCCCATAATTATGAGTCAGACAACAGAGACTAGACCGTCTGCCATGTAGTACAAGCCGCACACTTAGGCACAACTGACCTTGCTCCATCTAACTCACCTGCTCGAGGTAGTGTAGAGATAAGTTGATGTATTTGGCCTCTGTCAGAAGCAGGCCCCCAACTCCAGTCTTCGAGACACGCTCTGACCCTGCCAGGTCAACCAGATGGAGCTTAGCATGTCGGACGGTAGCAGACCCTGGCTCCTTGCTGCTCAAGTGCACAGTGAAAATACAGTGTGATCGGGTTGAAGCTTGATTCATAGGAGTCTAGAGAAAATTACAAAATGAATAAGGTGACCGT
>NW_022196909.1:64466441-64468941 GCF_008632895.1 Mastomys coucha | reverse complement strand
GGGCAAGACTTACTGACCTGTGAGGCCCAGGGGCTCTACTGTTTGCATCCCCCTCACTGGAAGGCCAGTCACATGCCTCCACACATACTTTTTTTTTTTTTTAACACAAGTTGTTAAGGATTGACTCAGATCATTGTACTTGTGTAGCAAGCGCATTAGTGCTGAGCCATCTCAGTCTACACTACGCCTGCCTGTATATTGAACATAATGTTTCCCCACAAACAATCACATCTGTTTTCCACACTCTGTGTCTCATAGGTGGACAGCCAGACACTCTGCTCCTTGCGGCCTGAAACTCCTCTCTACAATTCACCAGTTATTACTCACCTTCTCACCTAGTCTCCTTACATCTCCGCCAGTCTTGCCAACTATTCTCCACAAGGCAGCATTTCCAAAACACATGTCTAATTGTATCGACCCTATCCATAGCATTTCCAAAACACATGTCTAATTGTATCGACCCTATCCATATTTCTGAATTGTGCGACATGCTTCCTAAGACTAAATATCTGCTTTTCCTTCAAGGGTAAGGGTGCCCTCTGTAATGATTTTATCACAGCCTTTTCCAGTGCAGTGATCTAACTCCTTTAACTGTTGGGGAGCCACGGCAGATTCAGTGATCTCCCTGGAAGTCTTGAGGAGTGAGTGCAGCATCTGTGACGCCCAGGGAGGCGGTACACTCGAGCCTTGGCAGAGGACACTAGGCATTGCTTCCTGAAATCAGACCTGTCTAGATCTAGTATTGCCAACCAATACCTGTGAAGTATTATTCTGCTACAGGGGATAATCCCTATGCTTTGAAAACAGATGTACACCCATGCACATACAAATATAGACACAGACACAACTACACACATATACATCCTCCCCAAATATACACAAAGATATATACATATACACAAACATACACACATTAACACGTTTTGATCCAACATTATAACCTATAAGTTCAGTTTTTTCTTTCAATGTTGTTCTTTCTACAAATGAAAATACATGTACTCATCCAAACAATTAGTAGGTGCTTTAGGATCAGGAGAGCCACCATATGCCATAAAGACCTCTGCTCTCTCTGGCTAGCAGGTGTGGGCATTTTCCACCTGGCTTCTGATCTTCTGCTGCCACATACCGCCCATTCCTCTTTATATCCTTATGCAAATCAGACTTTTTGTTACTGTGTCAGACACTTGAGAAAATAACCTAAAAGGCAGAATTATGATTTGAGCTGATGTTTTCAGAAGTTTTAGTCCAGGGTCAGCTGGACCCATCACTTGGAGTCTGAGACAAGAGGAATATGATGGTGGGAGGGGTGTAGAGCAGAGGCTGCTCACTTCATGCCTGCCAAGAAACAAAAGATGGGGGGTGGGTCTTGCATCCATCCTCATGGAATTGCTTCCACCCACTTTAGCTCCACCCAGGCCCCCAGTCTGTTGAATGTTATGTCCACGTGCAGGGTGCCTTTCTTTGCGGATATGCCCAGAGAATGCCTTTCTAATCTAGGTGGTTCTAAATATGTCTAGGCTGTCAATCAGGACTGACGATCACAGACAAATAACTGTCCTGAGTATATACAGCAATGGCCTTTCCAAAGTCTGAGGCACGCCTTCAATGCATACTCTTGGGGCCATTTCAAAGGTGTAGCTGCCTTCACCCTCGGCCTTCCAGATGCTGCGACCCTTTAATACAGTTCCTCATGTTGTGGGCACCCCCCAACCATAAAGTTATTTTCACTGCTACTACATAGCTATAATTTTGCTACTGTTATGAACTGTAATGCAGATATCTGAGATGCAGGATATCTGATCTGTGGCCCCTGTGGGAGTCACTGCCCACAGGTTGACAACTGCTGCTCTACACTTTCAAGACTGCTCACACAGTCTTGAAATCTAAAGCCTTCCCTGAGATGCAAAACAATCCTTATATACAAACTTGCAAACAATCGTTTTAAACATCATGTAAACTTATAGTAAAGCAAAGCAAACACTCCTATCCGAAGTGAGAGAAATTCAGGATGAGTCAGGAAGGATAAGAGGAAAGAAAGAGCAATGCTTAGGCAGGACATGTTTAAATCCCATAGCTGCAGCCCGGGCTGGCCCGGGTATCTGCTGGCAGACTATGAGCAGCCCCATGCTCTCCTTGTTTATAGTTGGCATGGCCTCTCTCTTGTCTGGCATCTCTGACTTCCCTCTGCAGCATCCTGCATTCTGCAATCTTGCTTTCTGTAAACTCACAACTCAGGATCTGCTGCCAGTAGGCGCAGCAACCAGCTGAGGGAAATGTGTTGTGTTCACACATGGCACGATTGCAACGTTTGTAATATTAATTTATTTTCAGTCACTTTAGAAATAATCATGGATAGTTAACACAGCCATCAATACCTCAAATAACACGTGTGTGTGTGTGTGTGTGTGTGTGTGTGTGTGTGTCATTGCTGGGTGGGAAGCCCTGCTGTGCTCTCGGAGATTCTCAAACCGAAACTACAAGTTGACAGCTAGTCTCTGCG
>NW_022196909.1:64453909-64456409 GCF_008632895.1 Mastomys coucha | reverse complement strand
GATCCTCAGGCTTGCATAGTAAGCACTTTAGCAACTGAGCTGTCTCCCCAGCTCCAGCCAAGTAGTTTGAAAAGGAGTCCTGGTCAGTCATCAGCCCTGCTTATCAGCCTGAGTGATAACCTGGCTGCCTACTAGAAGATAGGCTTGCTCTCTGTATGATGTAACCTCAGAAGTCCCCTCCTTTTTCTCCTTTTTGAACAGATGACTGCAGAAGAATTGCAGCTGGATGCAGCTTGTGAAGACAGCACGCAAGTCATCGTGGCCTTCTGCTCCTGCCAGTTCTCACTGTGTAAATTCAGTCGTTTGTACCCACTTCCCTTTAAAGCCCGCTTTGGCTTTAAAATTTCCAAATCTGACTGTGTGCATATCCGAAGTAAGACCTAATAACAATATCAAGCTGAAAGGATGAATACATTCCTCAAGAATGTGGGACACTTGGTTCAAACCTTTAGTGTAAGCAGTTTCATCCAGTCTACCCGCCCAATGATGACAGGTAGATGTAAACGTCCATTATGTTCCACTGTGCAGACATCCGGGACACAAGAGGGACTAATGTACCAAGCAGTTCTGCTGTACGCTCACACAATTTTATTCTTACAAAACTTGAATGTGACAGCCAGCTAGCTCTCAGCACAGTCTTTAAGTCTGGACATTGAGACTAGAAAAAGATATGAATTGGAGGACAGTGTCACTCGGTGGGGAAGCTGAAGGGAGAGCTCCAGAGGTGAAAGTGGCTTAGTCTCATCTCTCCATTTTACTACCTACTAATGGTCTCCCATTTCAAACACCTACATGTCTTTCTGGCCATGAAGATCTCTTCCTCTTAGAATCTGGCAAAGCTCCAAATGTCCAATCAGAAACAAAATGAAATCAGTCGCTGAAGTTAATTTTTTTGGTTCCTGTAAAACCCTTAAGAGGACTTTCAGCTCAGATGCAGTGCAAGGAAGAAACCCTGGTTGTCTGATAACAACTGACGATGGATAAACAGTTCCTGTGAGCTAAGAGCCCACCTTGACCTCCAAGCAGTTTTCCTGAATTCTTGATGAGCCATTGCAATGCATCAGAACTACCGGTCAGTTCCTTGAAGAAACTGATACAAGGAGGCAAGAGCCAGCGCTCTTTGTCTTGTTCATAGTTCTTTCTCCTGCCCCAATGAGGGTGTGCTCTAATGGAAGCATTTTATAAGCACCCTCTGAGCTGGTGCCCCGCACTGAAGACAAGATAGAGACCATGAATCTTCTTGTTTCCATCCAGCGCTGTCCACCTAGTGCAATGGTTTCCAGCAGCTAGCCATTGCTGGGTCGCACCACTAGCCTTTCAGACTCCCCAGAGTTCCCACCCTCTTTGCAAACAGAAGACCTCCCTTGAATGGCCTGTTTTGATCCATGGCATAGGTGGGTCCTGACAGTCATATTTAGCTAAGTCTAATAAGCTCTCAGATAGCATAATAGGACAGCTGAGTAGAAATAAGGCTTTTGTGTTGGTTTTTTTTTTTGTTTTTTTTTTTGAAGTTACAGGCAGACATAACCCTTTGCACAAACTATTATCCATATGGTCTACCTACGATCCACTGCTCCCTGGTAAGCATGCTCTCGGAAGAAGAATGTATATAACCCCAGATGTCCAAATATGCCCCTTGCTTTCAATTGCCTGCCTGAAGATGCAGAGCTGCATTTATCTTCAATGGCAATAATTAACCCACCTCAATTACCTAATACATCATCTCTCTTCTTTTGAGTTAGTTTACTTTCTGAAAAGGATTTTTTTCCTCTGAGATTATTGTTCATGACTTTGTCTTTTAAAACTGTAAATCGTTCTGAGTCCTCTCAGGAGCGCTGATGACATTTACAACACTGATAAGCACTGTTGTCACACTTAAAGGCCATGCCTTCCTTGAATTTTACGAGGAGATAATGAATTATTATTTTGTGAGGATGAAGCATGCTCTTTATAGCCACAAAACATACAAGAAGCTGTGTTGTCACAGGGAGTTAATAAATAGCACCATGATTTCACACCTCGGAGTTGGAGAGGATTCCTAAGAGCTGCTCCTGGCTCTTGGGCATGGAGCTTCCGGCCTGCAAAGTGTTCAGGTTTCACTCTCGCCCCTGCTCACGGTGTTCAGTCCCCCGCCTCAACCTCTCCTCCTCTTTTACTTTTCCTCTTCTTCTCTTTTTTTTTAACTTTTATTGCATTATGATGAGAAAAGTTACATGATTTCAATTTATCTGATTTTGTTAACATTTAAAAACATATTTTAAGTAATTAGAATTAAATCACATTCTTATTTCCCTTTTGTACCCCAACTCCTCCCAGAGACCCCCCCTTCAATACCTACAATATCTTTTTTGCCATATTCCTTAAAATTTATAAAATATTATAACAATGAAAATAACTATTATTAAAGTTGTTTGATATAAAACAATCAATTTAACCGTCTTATGTAGATGCTCATCTACAGCAATAGTGAAAATACATTTTTCTCAATATAAATTTTAAA
>NW_022196909.1:64418266-64453488 GCF_008632895.1 Mastomys coucha | reverse complement strand
CATTGGGTTTCATTGTAATAAGGCTGTACTTCAATGACCCTCACATCACCAAAGGATTTTCCCTCCATTGTAGCTAAGCTGAGAGTTGACAGTTCTGCTGCACCAAGATATGAATTGTAGGTACAATTTTTGGATACAGACTTCCTGCTATGGTCTATTAGACTTGAGTGAGTGACTTCATTCTCAGCCCACAGAGAACAGGTTACACTCATTTAAGAAATGGTGTAGGTATTAAGATGGTCTATCCATAAAGTCATTCGCCAACTGTTCAATGAACAATGGTTCTGCTTGGAGGGTGGCACAGACATTAGGTGAGGGTAAGAATTTGATTTATTAGCTGTGATAATTTGGAAAAGCATTCATCTCAGAGAAAGAGTAACTTATAAAGTCCTCTTCTTCAAACTTGATACAATAGTCACAAATGTCAAGCAAAGCATTCATTCTCACTTTGTTGTTCTCTTACAAGCCACCTCCCTAGTTAATCGTCTATGTGTCTTTTGGGTATATAAATACTTTTGAAATATATAAACTGTTCTGAAAACCATAGTATAGTGTAAAAACATGAAATAAACAATACTACTAATAGAGAGGCTGACATAGGAGAAGCAAGATTTCAAACTCCTTATGTTGTACACAGCAAGACACTGTCACAAACAAGCTGAAAGTGTATATAGATTGTACAGTATTGGACCTATTTCTCCAATTACCAAATTAGAGAGACCATTGGATGACAATCAACAAATTTCTAATTCCTCATATTATTGGATTTCAGTCGATTAGGATATGTTGGTAATATTAATGTTCATATTAAGATATTAAGAAAAAGTAATTGCAACTTCCTGTTGTTTTTGTTGTAAGAGGTGGAAATAGGTTTGTGTGGATTTGTTGAAAGATTACTTTCTTGCTTCTTCTAGGGTGTAGTTTGACTCCTTATGTTGATGTTTTCCATCTATTATCCTTTGTAGGGCTGGATTTGTGGAAAGATATTATGTAAATTGTGTTTTGTTATGGAATATCTTGCTTTCTCCATCTATGGTAATTGAGAGTTTTGCTGGGTATAGTAGCCTAGGCTGGCATTTGTGTTCTTATAGGGTCTGTATGACATCTGCCCAGGAACTTGTAGCTTTCATAGTCTCTGGTGAGAAGTCTGGTGTAATTCTGATAGGGCTGCCTTTATTTGTTACTTGACTTTTTTCCCTACTGCTTTTAAAATTCTTTCTTTGTTTAGTGCATTTGGTGTTTTGATTATTATGTGATGGGAGGAATTCTTTTCTGGTCCAGTCTATTTGGAGGTCTATAGGCTTCTTGTATGTTCATGGGCATCTCTTTCTTTAGGTTAGGGAAGTTTTCTTCTATAATTTTTTTGAAGATATTTACTGGCCCATTACATTGGGAATCTTCACTTTCTTCTATACCTATTATCCTTAGGTTTGGTCTTCTCATTGCATCCTGGATTTCCTGAACGTTTTGGGTTAGGAGCTTTTTGCTTTTTGCAATTTCTTTGACTGTTGTGTCAATGTCTTCTGCCCCTGAGATTCTCTCTTCTATCTCTTGTATTCTGTTTGTGATGTTTGCATCTATGACTCCTGATTTGTTTCCTAGGTTTTGTATTGCCAGGGTTGTCTCTCTTTCTGATTTCTTTATTGTTTCTATTTCCATTTTTAGATTCTGGATGGTTTTTCTCATTTCCTTCACCTATTTAATTGTGTTTTCCTGTAGTTCTTTAAGGGATTTCTGTGTTTCCTCTTGAAGGGCTTCTAGCTGTTTACTTGTGTTCTTTGAGGGTGCTATTTATGTCTTTCTTAAAGTCCTGTATCATCACCATGAGAGTGACTTTATATCTGAATCTTGTTTTTCCAGTGTAATGGTGTGTCCAGGACTTGCTATGGTGGGAGAATTGGGCTCTGATGATGCCAAGTGACCTTGGTTTGTGTTGTTTATTTTCTTATGCTTGCCCCTACCCCATCTGGTTAACTCTAGTGCTACCTGCCCTTGCTTAATCTGACTGGAGCCTGTTCTTCCTGTTATCCTGCTTGTGTTAGAACCCCTCAGAGTCAAGCTGTCTCTGTGACCCTGTGATTCTAGGATCCTGTGACCCTGGACTTGTTAGAGCACCTGGGAGTGGGGCTTGCTCTGTGTGTTGTGGGACTGGCTGCGGAGCTTGCGCCTAAGGTCCACTCAGGACACCAGCCCAGAGAGACCAGAAGGAACCAAAACTACTGGGCTGGCAGAGTTCCTGTGTGCCTAGTCCCGCTGGTCTCAGTTACTGCCAGTGTTGGGACAGTGTTGGTTCCTGCTCACCTCTGATCCTGGCTGTGTCAGAGCGCCTGGGAGTGGAGCTTCCTCTGGGTGTTGTGGGACTGGCTGAGGAGCCTTTTTTCTTCTCAATGGTGCAGTTACCTGCTTAATGTTACCTTCTTTCACTTATTCCCTGAGTTCAAGTTTTCCTGGCTAGGTCTTGCAATTATTTTATTTCAACTCCTTGTTAGATTTATGCTATTTAAAAAAATAAATAAATATTGAATGTAGGGGATGTGTTTGAGATGATAAGCACACACTGAGCTCCTTCACGAATTAGCTTTTCAACAAAGGCAACAACCTGATTCACAGCACATGCGTGGTCTTGGCCTGTTTCCGTTCTGATTATTTATGGGTTAAGAAGGAACTATTCACACTAGGATCTTATGTTAGACACATTAATCCACACTGGACTGTTACAGCCTTGATCTTCCTTGCATTAACTTTGCCAATGGTCTGCAGTAATGGGTCTGGAACGGCTCACATGAAGCCCTTAAATCACTGTCTTTCTGAACCCTGCTCACCAAAGGCTAGCATTTGGCTTGACTTAGGCCACTGACCTTAAGATGGCCTGCATTTAAGGTTTCTCTTTGGCCCCACCTTCCATGATCCAGTGTGAATATCTATATTACAAGCCTAGACTCTCCTCTGCTCAGACCTCATCAGCCTAACCAGAGGATCATCGGATCTGTGTTTGAGAATTGTGGCCCTTTCTTTAGGAGAAACTCTATCCTGCCTGAGGTCGAAAGATACATGTGTTGGCGCTTAGCACCCTCGCTTACCATAATTCAAGCTTCATGGGATTTGGCAGGATCTCTCATAGCTTGAGGTTATAGCTCTTTCCTTGGTTTGCAGAAAATGGCTTTTCCCCTTTCTCTTTTCCCTTTTCTGTTACTGTTGTGAACAAATTTCAATAACAGGGAAGAGGGTAAAAATGACTGCCTTCTGCTAGCTTTAAATAGAAATGAGAATTTTAAAGATTAGCGCAAACTCTGGGACTCAGTTTTTATATCTAGAAGACCATGTCCCTATCATGATTAGTGTGTCCGTATTAGCATTCTGAGAATGCCTCCACCATACCACTTGGCTTATTTAATGGAGACTGTAGATCTCAGTGTAGAGCTCATGTGATACCACTAGGCTAGGGTCAATGAAAGCAGAACTCAGATTACACTATCAGTCAAATCATGCTATCAGTACTCAAGGTCTGGAGAGACGGCACAGCAATTGCAAGGACTTGCAGCTCTTGCAGAGAACCAGTGTTTGTCTCCAAGTGTCCACATGGGGCAGCTCACTCCAGTTTCAGGGGAGCTGACACCTCCTGCTGGTCTCCATGGGTACCTGGACTCACATGTACACAAGTATATACAGACTCATACACACATACACATAATTTAAAAAATATGATAAATATTTTAAAAACACTATCTAATTGCACTGTATATTTCTAATACTAGTCATATATAAAATCTAGGAAGGAAATGTCTGCTATATAATAAGCACTCAAATCAAAGTTGTCTTTGGCTTCTAGTAAGTGTGTGTGTGTGTGTGTGTGTGTGTGTGTGTGTGTGTGTGTGTGTAGTAACAGATTAGAGAATAGTAGAATTGCTAAGACTTCCAGCTGCAGATTGAGAACCAAGAGTCAGAGGATGATCTTCTGGCTGAATCTGGCTGTAACCTGATCAGGCTGGAATACATCTTCCTGCTGTGTATCTTGCAATGACTAGGATCTCAAATCTTGAGGGAATTTTCTCCTTCTATACAGCTAGAGCTCCTTTCACACAGTCTTGGGAGGCCGTGTTACTGACCTGCTAATGGCCCCGTTGTAATTAAAATACTCCTGTTTGACTCACATGCCACCCAAGAGAACTGGGCTTCAGCAAGGCGTTAATGAGCACAGCCACACAGTAAAGCCAGCCTGCTCTTCCTGCATTCCCCTTTTACTGCTGGATGGCAGGTCCGGGGCCGTCTCTCCCAAAACTTTTGCCTAAACACACCTCAACCAACTCCGAGACACTCTTCCAACTATCTCTGTACTTCCCTGGGTCACACAGCTCACTCTAGAGGCCCAGGAGCCTCCAAGCACAACGGCACACACAAACACACTCACATAAACCTGGGATTTTATTTCAAGCAAAGAGTTAGATATAAGGACTTTCAGTAACTCATGGGAAAATAATTTATACAACCCCATAAACTTCACTGGTAGGCTAGACATTTGGAAAGCAGCCTTCTCTTCCAGAATGTCTGGAGCTCACAGATTTAAAATAGTGTGGAAATGTGTATGCTGTTGTATGTTCACCAACAGGCATGGCTGCTTCTGACACAGCTCATTTACACTCAACCCCCAAAGCATTAAGCTTCTCTGCAAGAGAAGGTGCTTCCTTGTGAGGTCAGAAGCATGCGGATGGGCTGTAAGTCCCAAAAGGCTTTCTCTGAGGACAAGCTCTGGGGAACTGCATGCTGTGAAGGAGGGCAGAAGACACAGGGAGGTGGATGCCGTGGAGGTTGACAGTGAGTGCATTCATGAGTGACCAATGCTCATAGCTCATCAGAGACCCATATTCAGAAAACAGTGGTGACATCACCTGAGGGTGACGCTTTCCACCCCCTGATGTTAGAGCATCAGCTACTGTCCCTGACAGCAAGCTGAGCACACATCCCACACAAAGGGCTACAAGTGACAGATATGGTATTTGGGTTGAGTTCATCGCTCTGATTATTCTACACTGTACCCATGAGGCACTACGCAAATTAAGTGTAATTATAACCTATAAATTTATAATAAATAAAAAGAACTGTTCTAAGTTCCTGGTGGCCAGCCCTGTTCATGCCCTAGGCCTAAATAGAGACAACCAGTTGACTGGGGATCAAATTTATTTATTTTAAAACATTTATTGACAGGCGGTGGTGGAGCACACCTTCAATCCCAGCACTTGGGAGGCAGAGGCAGGCGGATTTGAGTTTGAGCCAGCCTGATCTACAGAGTGAGTTCCAGAGTTCCAGGACAGTCAGGGCTACACAGAGAAACCCTGTCTCAAAAAAAAAGAAAAAAAAAAACTAAACATTTATTTTTAAAAATTCTGCCTGTCCATCTGTCCATCTGTCTGTCTCTGTCTCTGTCTCTGTCTCTCTGTGTGTGTGTGCGTGTGTGTGCGTGTGTGTGTGTGTGTGTGTGTGTGTGTGTGTAAGCTGGCTTATACATATGAATACAGATATCTTTGGAGCCCAAAAGAAGGTACTCGGTCTCCTGCAACTAGAGTTCAAGGCAGCTGTGAGGTGACTGACATGAATACTTGAAATCGGTCTCCTGTAACTAGAGTTCAAGGCAGTTGTGAGGTGACTGACACGAATACTGAAATCTGAACTGGGATCTTCTTAAAGTTCAGCGAGTGCTCTTAATTATTGAGCTGTCCTTCCAGCCCCAAAGAACAACAATACAAAACAATAAAATACTGCCTAGTTATAGCAATATTCATCTGAGAATAAGGTACAATATAAAAAACACATGAAACAAAGATTGATTTGACATGACAAGAACAAAAAAAACTTAAAGAAATATATAAAATGAGAATGTTTGCTCAATATATGACACAAACAAAAAAGTTATTTCATCAGTACTGATTCCTTCAATAACTTTTTGTTTGATTTTTGTTTTTGTGTTTGTTTTCCGAGACAAAATCTCTCTGTATAACCACCCTCACTTTCCTGGAACTCGCTTTGTAGACCGTGCTGGTCTCAAACTCACAACGATCCACTTGCCTCTGCCTCCCAAGTGCTGGCAATAAAGGCATGTGGTAGCATGCACAGCTAAGAACCATGTCATGTGTATATATTTTTAAAGTATGAGTGCTCTGTCTGCATGTACAGAAGAGATTGTCATAGATGGTCATGAGCCACCATGTGGGTGCTGGGAACTGAACTCAGGACCTCTGGAATAGCAGGCAGTGCTCTTATCCACTGAGCTATCTTACTTGTTCATTTTTTTAAAATGAGTGACTACTATAGAGCAGGCTGTGTTTCTAGTTTCCATGGATATGGGCTCTGTAAACAAGATATGGAGTCAGCATGCCAGCCAGACATATCCAGATCACCCCAAGAGAAAAACAGGAAAGTGCCAGGATGAAGGATGCTCGGAACTTAGGGGATGAGATGGCTGAAAGAGAAAAGGAGCTTGCCACCAAGCCCAAGGAGGAGAGCTGAGTCCCCAGGACCCACACAATGGAAGGAGAGAAATGTCTCTGTCAGCTGTCCTCTGACTTCCACAGACAACATACCACACCCACACACATATGTACAAAGTAAATAAAAATGTTCTGTGCAAATAAAAAAGAATTTAAAAAATTATAAAACATTGAAAAAGCAAATTGCAACAGGCTTTTCTTATTTTCACACCAACTGGCAGAGCTTGGGAATGCTGGGGTGTGATGGGCAGAGGCAGCATAGGCCTGCTCACGAAACTCCTCTGACTCTTTTTAGCAGCCAGGTGCAAACTCCTGCCCCCTCAGTGAAGTTATTTCAAATACACTAAACTTCAGACTGCAGCTGGCAAGTGCTGTGGGAAGCTGTGGTCCAGGGTGACCTCTACCATGTGTGGGTAGAGGGTGCTGGAGAACAGGGGTGGGGCCGGTCAAGCAACATGCCAATAGACTTAGCAGGGAGCAAGGTGGTCTGACAAGAACGTGCAGCATGCCTTCTCCAGACACACTGGACTAGTTGATGGGAACAGCTCAACTGGGGGAGTCAGGATATATCAAGTCACACCAGCTATGAGTGGGCCTGGGGTGTGGTAACTCACGGTTCAGTACATACAGCATTCACACTCACTTGGAAAAAAATGACCTGCAGGACATAATCAAGTATTATTCAAAATAGTGGTAGGATTGCAGAACTTAAGGCTTTTGAGTAAAGAACTGGTTTTAACAACTTTTCTGTAAAGGGCTGGATACCAAAGAAAAGCATACTCCACCTTGTGTCCTACATATCTGGACTTTGTTTTGCCAATGTTTTCTGGTTTCCATGACAACCTCTAGAGATGCCTATGCAAAGGGAAACTGGGAACCTCTCTCTCTCTCTCTCTCTCTCTCTCTCTCTCTCTCTCTCTCTCTCTCAGAAATGATTAGTTGTTCTTTTTATCATGGAAAGCTCATTCTATGCTGACAAATTACATTTTGACAGCTAGCTCGTGATCCAAGACAAGCATGTTGGAAGGCTGAATAATAAGGAATTTTCAGGAGCTAGCAGTCTGCATTTATAGTTTTATGTATGAGTGGTTGCTTTCACTGAATTCAAGAGATAAACGGAAGTGCTAAATACTTGGAATACTTCTGAGATAATTCAGAAGTACATCCATGCTTGAAATAGCTGACACATGTCAATGTGATGACCGTGCTGTGAAGGGACGTGGGCTTCTGAATCAGAGGGATGGGGTAGGGTTGGCCAGGGCACAGAGGGATGGGGTAGGGTTGGCCAGGGTGCACGCGAGAGGTTGAGGGAGGGGAGCCCAGCATTGACTTACTAAGCTTTCTGAGCTTCAGCAGGACACAGAACCTGTTCAACCTGTTCCCCCAATAAAGTAAGAGCTGGAAATACTGCACAGGTAGGTGATAGCAATTGCTAACACTGGTGGCAAGAGTTTGATTCCCAGAACCCACGTGATGTCTTCTGGCCTTCACATGTGTGTTTTGGCATGTGCACACATATATACAAACACATAAGCATAAATGAATGAATGAGTGAATGAGTGAGTGAATGAATAATAAATATTATTAAAGATGTGTATAAAGTGTCTACTACAATGCTAAGTCTATTGAATGGCAAGGCTGTGACTACTGATTTTATCAAAGAAAACATTAAGAAGTAAACATGGAAGAAATGGACACACTTGGGAATCTTGCCCAGGGACACACTAGGACTGGCTGCTTTGGTTTTAAGGCCACTGTGAGGTTACTAGTAGATAAATCCCCAGTGGGCGACAGGAAAGACTTGGTGTTTGTGAGATGGAGAACATGGCAGATACATTTCACAAACGCCTTAAAGGGAGTCAACTAAAAAACTGTCCACAGATTAGTGGACTCACTTCTGGGTCTTCCATTCTGCTCTACTGATCAGCCTGTTCTTATACCAATCCCATGCGGGTTTTGGTACTATTGTTTTGTAGTATAGCTTGAGATCAGGGATGGGGATACCTCTGTTAGTTCTGGGTTTGTACAGGGGTGTGTGTGTGTGTGTGTGTGTGTGTGTGTGTGTGTGTGTGTGTGTATGTGTGCGTGTGTGTTTCTTTCAGTTTATTTCTATGGTGGACTATGTTGATGAATTTCCACATGTTGAACCACCCCTGCATTTTTGCAGTGAAGCATACTTGATCATGGCGGATGACATTTTCAGTTGCGAGTATTTTATGCAGAGATTTCGCACCAGTGTTCATAAGGGTATGTGTGGAGACCCAAAGCCAATGTCAAGTGCTCTCCTCAACCACTCTCCACTTCATTTACTGCAGCATTCCTCACTAAGCACTGCTCCTCAGTTCTCTAATTCCAGCTATGGAAGCTAGACAGCTTGTTCTGGGGATCCCGTCTCCCCACTCTGTAGTGCTGGGATCACAGGCGGCCTTCATTCCTGCCTGGCTTCTCCATCAGGTTTTGGGAAGAAATCCCAGTCCTCACACTTGCATGGCAAGTGCTTTATCTACTGATCTACTTCTTCAGCCCCACAGTGAGCTAAACCTCACACATAAGTCAGAAGTAACAAATGGCCAAACTTCTACACTCTTGGAGGCTATAGTGAGAGAGAGTGAGAACCTTTGCAAAACTCACAGAAGACCGAACAATGTCAAGAGCCAAGGCAGGGCACCTCCTTATCTAGGCATGGGTCACCCTTGAGGAAGGTCAGCACTGAGGCTGCACTGACCTCTTGTGCTTTCACATAGGCTCATCTGCATGCTGAATCTCCTGGCTTGCTGTTGTTAAACCTGCACCCATTCTTAATCTGCCTTTACTCTTTAACCTTCAATTCTTGAAAAGAGTAAGAGTGTCCCAGATGACCTCATGGGCAAATCATTGAAGCTCTAAATACAAACAGGAAACAGAAAGCCTATGCAGACTCTCATCCAGTGAAAGAATCAAGTCCAAAATCCTTATATGGCATATATAAACACAGGCTATGCAAGGTGGTCAGTGTACCTAAAACTAGTCAGTCAGTGGATAAATGGCTGTAACAATGACTCAGTGGGTGTGGTGCTTTGAATAAAAATGGCGCATATGTTTGAATCTTAGTCACCATTAGTGGAACTGTTTGGGAAGGATTTGGAGGCTATCACAGCAGACTGGGTCCCCCAAAAGCCCACATCATTCCTTTTTGAATCTTTTTGTCTCTGCATCATGACTGTTGTCTCAAGATGTGAGCACTCAGCTAACTGCCATGCTCCCCCCTGTGATGGTCATGGACTCCACCCTCTGAAATCAAAAGCCCCAAATGAATGCTTTCTTTTATTAGTTGCCTTGGTGCTTTGCCATTGCAATACTAAGACAATGGGTAAAGAAGTGTGAGGAGCGGGGTTCAGATGCCCAATACTCAATCTGCCTTCAGCCCTTAACCTGCAATTCTTAAAAACAGTAAGAGGTTAAAAACTAAAGGGGTGTGGACGGCCTGTCATCTGAACCTTCAGAAGGTGGAGCTAGGGATTGCTACCCAAACCAGCTCTAGGTTTGGGTGAGAGATCCTGCCTCACTGTATAAGGTGGGGAGTGATTGAGGAAGACACCTAATACCAGCCTCTGGCCTCCAACTGCATATACACACATTCAGGCCAACACACATGTAAATGCATATACATACATGTATGTATACCACACATACATACATATGAAAATTAGTAAGAAAAAAAAACAAAATAAAAGCCCACACAATAAGATGGAGGCGGCATGTTTTCAGGGTCTGGGCCTATGTTTATCACTTTCATGGCTAAAGAAGGGGCATCCCAGATGTTTACCACTCTCATGGCTAAAGAGGGGGCATCCCAGATGTTTACCACTCTCATGGCTAAAGAGAGGGCATTCCAGATGGACACCCAGAAGAAAAGAGCACCTATCTCCCCACCTGTTATCAGCAACAATATGAAATATGGCAGTCTGAAGGCAGGACTTAAAGTCTCAGGGCTGGAGAGATGGCTCTGTAGTTAACAGCACAGGCTGCTCTTCCAGTGGGGCAGGTTTGATTTCTAGCACCCACACCACAGGGCAGCTCACAACCACCAGTTCCAGGGGATTTGATTTTCCTAGGCATCACGAATCCAAATGGTGCATAGACATACTTGCAGGGAAAAGAACCATACACATAAATTCTTTTATAAAAATTAGAAACAAAGTCACAATGATAATTGAAACTGTACATAAGAGACCTGTCCTCCCACTCCAGTTCCACCGCTACCATCATCTCCACCACTACCATTGTCACTATTAACACTACATCTGTTTCTTTCAGTTCAGTGACTGGATGGAGCCACATGACCCTCCAACCCTGCTCAGAAACTGATTAAGGTCTGAGTCAATCCTAACTGGTACCTAAGGGGCCTCAAGACAAAATGAAGGAAACTAGTTACATCTGAAGGTCAGGTAAGCAAAGGATGCTTTTTTTAGTGTAAGTGTGTCCTAAATGTGGCCCTGGAACATAGGACATATAACTTCCTGTGTTCCATGGTATTTTCTGAGTGTTTTACAAATATTAACTCACCAACAAAATGAAAATACACAGTGACATAAACACATGCCACTAGACTGGCAATCTGAGGGTAGGAAGAATGAACTGTGCCTTATACTTTTCAATTTCAAAATGGAAGCATCTTATAATTAAGATGTTTTATAGGTTGCCACTGATTAGATGCAAAACAATCTGTATTGAATCAAAAAGCAGAAAGTGAAAAGTCAGTGTGGCAAAACAGAAAGCAGTGGGCTGGGAGCAACAAGGTCTACGTGTCCTTGTTTAAGGAACGTGACCTTGAGCAGATTGCTTTTGTTGTGTGGAGGAGGGTAGCTCCACACTGTGAAAGGGAAACAAGGAATCTTTAAATGTAATGTACTCTCCAGCTCCCGATCTTTATACCAAAATAAAGAATTGACACTTCAAACGTGGGGGTCGGCTAGGGGTGGGATCCTCACAGAAAGCAAGAAGGTGGCAAGACTGGTTTGTTGTGGCTCTCAATAACAGCTCATAGTCGATCACTTTGGGGAAGTCTCTGTGGCAGGAGCTTGAGACAGCTGGTCATGTCATACCCCATAGTCAAGAAAGAACAAGGAAAAACAAATGCACAAACGTTCCTGCTTGCTTGTGATCAGCCTAGAAAATGGTGCCACCCACAGTGGGTGGGAGTTTCCCCTACTGGCAGGGCAATGGGCAGTCCCTCACTGGAACTCTCTTCCCAAGTTAGTCTAAGTGGTGTCAAGTTGAAAATGAAAGCTAACCACAGTAGGTAGCCCAGGGAAGCGCTCATTTCTCTGGATCTAGGTTTCCTACGCTGCAACCTGAAATTCAGACAATATCATTGTGAAGGTCTCTGTGGCCTCCAAATTCTATCATGTCGCATGTTCTTGGACAAAGGTGCTTGAGAGATGCCTGTTACCTCAGCGATCATCCTGTTGGTGTCCCCCAAGAAGAGCAGGTTCAAAGCTTCCTCCTCAGTTGTTGCCTGATGAAGAGACAGGTTTTTCAGGTGTATGTTCTGGTCAGGGTCCTCCAATATTGTCACTTTCCTAGGGGTGGCAGGGGGAGTAAGAGAAGAAAGTACTGTTGAGAAAAATTAGAAGTGTAACAACAAGCACGTTTAGAAACCATCTTGTAGCATGTGCTGAACAAAACCGAGGAGACACCAGACACCCCTGGAACTGCACCCAACTTTGACAGCCCATAGGCAGTACTGTCAAACATCACTAAAGCTGGGAAAAAAAGATCTCAACTCCCCAGTTGAGAAGCTGTGCATAAGTGCACTCTTTAGGTCATTAACTCTTCTTAAAACACATGTTCTGAGTTGAGAAAAAAACAAGCTGTTGAGTCTCTACCTCTGTATCAGGAATGAAGTGACACCATTTATTGTCTTAATTCATTTTCTTAAAAGGGTAAAACACTCATCTTTGCATACAGTGTCTCATCATGTCTGATGTGCGTAACATGACTCTATCAGCTTGCACATGATGAAAACCAGGATAGCTACCATCCCTCTTCGAGAGATTCTCCTGGTTTCTCATCATAGTGGGAAAACGGTCAAGGAGTTGATGATAAAGACTTATCTTGTGCCGGGCGGTGGTGGCCCACGCCTTTAATCCCAGCACTTGGGAGGCAGAGGCAGGCGGATTTCTGAGTTCGAGGCCAGCCTGGTCTACAGAGTGAGTTCAGGACAGCTGGGTCTATACAGAGAAACCCTGTCTCGAAAAACCAAAACCCAAAAACCAAAACCAAAACCAAAACAAAAAAAGACTGATCTTGTCCATGAAAGCCAATTCTTGGTCCTAGTCCTTTTAGGACAAACCTTTCCTTCTGTTGCATCTTCTACCAGAGCCTTTGTGATATTACATCTACCACTACAATAACCTTAGGGCTGTCCCAGAGCCAAACCTGCATCCAGAGATGGCTGGCTAGAATTCTCTTCTGGTTCTTTTTCACACATCCTGCAGTGAACAAGATTTGGAAAACTTCCTCCAATCCTGCTCCAAAGACCTACATTCCACAGCCTTGGGGTAGCTAGAGTTCCTTTCCAAGGGAATGTGTATCATTCATGAGTTTTGCCAAAGACCATTTCTGGGGGTGTTTCACTTGCTTCAAACTTTCAAATGGTGGTGTTGGGCAAAGGTTGGTATCCAGGATGCTTCATCTTTAAAGGAAGAGCAAATGGACGCACCATCTCCTCAGCATAGAACCTTATTTATTGGGGGTAAGGGTTGACAAAGACACCCCACATAGAACTGAGCACTGAAATCTCATTCTCAGCACACTGACCAATTATACATCTTTGCATTGACTGCTGCACACTTCAAAAAAAATACTATCTGTGACCAAAGCTGAGAGCAGCCCAGGTCTGTATCAACATAAGTAGTCAGAAGGCGGCTCCACAGAATGGTCTGTTTGCCAATTAACAATAGCAGGTTCTACTAGAGATGATGGCCTCAAAATTATAGTACCAGGCAGGAATTTCCCTCCTGAGAAATAGCCTCAATCCAATAAGAAAGTGGTTGGTTACCCCTATAACCACCATGCCACTACTGTGCCAGTGGGCACAACTTCTCTGGAAGGTTGGCATTGCATCATGTAGGGTCCAGCCCTGAGAAAGTCACTGAAGACTTTCCTACCATAACAGCCTGCTTAGTATTTTTAGACATCGTGGAAGCTAGTCAACAGGAAGGAAGTTTCTTGGTCAGTTTGAGACTGGCTTCTCTACTTCCTGCAAGCATCTTCAAAACCAAGAGCACATACACGACACTAATTAGATTTAGTGAGTTATTTAAAAAGAATACATGAAGTTTGGAGGGTGACACACTAAGGAAAAGATGGGTGAGTTGGCGGAAGGAAATCTGGGATGTACTTTACATTCTATAGATGTATGGAATTCTCAAGAATAAAGAAGAGTTATTTTTAAAAATAAAATATGTGAATAAAGAAAAAGCTATTTAGGATATGGTTACCTTTTAAATGAAGATATTTCAAATACCATAATTAAATTTTTTTTCCATTTTTCAAGGAAGTTTCTGGCCTTTTCATATGTAATTTGTGGGTACTTAAAATACTAACCGCAGTAAGGAAATGTAAGTTGCCCGGCACATCTGCAGGCAATGTGTCCCTGGAGGTGTGTTTCTTTCCTGCAGATGACTCCATTGTGGAGCCTTCAACAATACCCACAAAGGCAGAACATCTCCCTTCCCCTCGTGAAAACAAGCATACTTTCTTTATTTTTAATAAGACTCAGAAGTGAGCGTATTGAAAATGCCCAGGAAGCCCGAAGGCTCTCTTAACTGACATGGATGAGCTGTGTTCTATTTTGAGAAGATCCCTTTATGCCTCAGATTTTGCCTCTGACCAGCTCAAAATGCTTTGAGTAAATTCATCTTCCAGGGACACAGAAGATGGGATTCTCTCTGACATCCAGGTTCACCAATGGAGGTGCGAGACATGAGTAGTATTCGAAGGCGAAGTCAGAAAATAAGCACTGAGATGGTAGAATGTTAGAAGTGAAAGGGAAAAGAAGTCAGGCACTTAGCATAAAGGACGAAGAATCCTCCATCTTACAGCACTAACCTAAAATGAACGGAGGATGAACACGGAGGCCTGAATACCACTCCTTCCCTGCAAGACCCCAGCAGAAGGGAGAAGGGAGAGGCAATGAAAACTCACCTTCACTCCAGCCTTGGCCCTACCCTTTGCCCTTACTCGTACAGCTGCCCTCACAATAGTCCTGTAGAACCAGGGCACTAACCCTGATCCTAGCCCCAAACCGCAACCCTGGCCTAAGCCCTAGTACTCACTAAAGCCCTGAGCTGAATCCAAAGTCTAGCCCTAACACTAGTCATTTTTTTTTTTTTTTTTTTTTTTTTTGGTTTTTCGAAACAGGGTTCCTCTGTGTAGCCCTGGCTATCCTGGAACTCACTCTGTAGACCAGGCTGGCCTCGAACTCAGAAATCCGCCTGCCTCTGCCTCCCAAGTGCTGGGATTATAGGCATGTGCCACCACCGCCCGGCCTAACCCTAGTTTTAACTCTAACCCTAGCCTGAAACTCCTTTGCATAGCCATGAGGAGCAGAGGCCATACCCACTGAGCTTCAGTTTTCCCTGATTGGTCCTGTTGCCATCTGCATGTCAGCGTTTGTCAAAGCTCTTGATGACTGGCATGAGACCAGTGCTGAGAACCCCTGATCCTAGTCCCTTGAGGCTTGTGCCTACAGCAGGTAATTCTGGCCTCTTGTTCTTTACTTCCCAGCCAGTTCCATCTCGTGCCCCAGTGGGAAAGTTGCTGATTTCTGACTATGTCTGGGGACAGGGAGAAGCCACACCAATCTAGGCATGGGCAAGGCAATTGAACTGCTAAATGTCCAACCAACCATCTGAGGCAGGCAACCATAAGATCCTTTGCCTTGGGACCCCCATTAAATTTTAGGTTATGCACACCACCTTCTTGGAATAATGCACTGAGAGGCTCCTTCCTTCCCCTGCACATACTGTACATATAAACCTCTCCCCAAATGATGCACTTAGCAACCTCAGAATCCCCTGACATCCCACCTGCAACCCAGCCACATGTACTCTCATCTCTGAACAGTGTAAAAGTTTCCCCTGGGAATTATCACATTTAGACAATGTCGATTCAAGTGTATTTGGGTATGAAGAACAGATGGACCGATCTTGCTTGACTAGTTTTGGGTGTGGATAAAAGAAAGGTGAAACTGTCCTCCACTCACTTTTTTGGGAAGAATCTTTGATTTACATATGTATCTGCATAATAGGCTGTGCATAAGATTAAAATCCAATGCATTTATGGGAAAAAATTGTGCAATAGAGAAAAATGATTATGTAGCCTAATATGTCAATCAAAATAGAGACCCACCTTGTCTACACACCTAGTAACCAGCTCTTGCTTATCTTGAACTTCAGTAAGGGAAGCCCCAAGCAATAAAGAGTGTCCTTGTGTCTCTTCATTCACGTGGTCTGCTGTCGATCTGGGCAGTGTCCCTCTGTGAGTATTGTTTTGCTAAGAACAAAGTCCCCTCGCATCTAATGCAAATCTGAGTGAGCCCTAATTTTCAATTCTTTGGGTAAAGGGTCAAGAACCTGAAATGCCAGACCCAGACCTTGGCCACCAGTGACCGGTAGAACCTTCCTATGGCATTCTTCCATAGGAGGGTTCTACCGGGCACATAGCCTGTGGGTAAACTAAGTCACATAATGTTGACCACAGCAATAACTATGACTCATTGGGGGACTGGGCACATAGCAAAGCACCCACAGGGCTTATTTCATCACTAAATTAAAAAGAAAAAAGTTTTAAGAGGAAGTCACACCATGCCTGTGTTTTCTGCCATTGTGCCAGGTAAATAGAAAACACAGTGTATACTCTGGGCACGCGGAGGCTCACTGGCAAGGCTGGCTAAGGCAGTCACTGTGGGGCACGCTGAGGCTCACTGGCAAGGCAGGCTAAGGCAGTTAGTCACTGTGGGGCATGCGGAGGCTCACTGGCAAGGCAAGCAAAGGCAGTCAGTCACTGTGGGGCACGCTGAGGCTCACTGGCAAGGCAGGCTAAGGCAGTCACTGTGGGGCACGCTGAGGCTCACTGGCAAGGCAGGCTAAGGCAGTTACTGTGGGACACGCGGAGGCTCACAGGCAAGGCAGGCTAAGGCAGTCAGTCACTATGGGGCACGCGAAGGCTCACTGGCAAGGCAGGCTAAGGCAGTCACTGATTTAGGGCTGTGCCTGGGTAGAGCAGCGACAGTGCCAGGAATGAGGAGGGAAGTGTTAGTTCTTTGTTGGCACCATGGGAATGACTTGTAGACTCTTCACAGGCTGTCATCTCTGATGTGGCTACTCTGGACCAATCAAATGCCTACATTAGTGCTGGGTGCTTGCCTGGCTTTACTGCTTTGGTCAACATCAATTTGCATGTCCCTGGGTTTTCCTTCATGGTGGTTTCAGTGGTGTTGTAACTTTGCTGTCTTTATTTCTCAGAATTGTTGGTTTTGATGGTGCATTTATCGTATCTTCTGACTGCTTGTCTATGGAGGTTTTGAAAGGCGGACACGGATGCTGCATGATGTCGAAGCCGATGGATCTCTCATCGTCTGCTACGCACTCATCCATGGGCACCTCAGAAGAGGCTCCATTGCACCCTGATACTATCCTATTTATTTGTCTGTTTTTACTGAGACAATCTCACTATGCAGGCCTTGCTCTTGCTCACCTGAAATTTGCTGTGTTGACCAGGCTGGCCTCGAACAGAGATTGATCTGTGCATGCCTCCAGAGTTCAGGGATTAAAGGTGTGCCTCACCCTGCCCAACTTCCTGTGCAATCTTTGAGCCTGCTTCTCTCTCTTTCTCTCTCTCTCTCTCTCTCTCTCTCTCTCTCTCTCTCTCTCTCTCTCTCTCTCTCTCTCTCTCTCTCTCTCTCTCTCTCTCTCTCTCTCTCTCTCTCTCTCTCTCTCTCTCCTTCCCTCCCTCCCTCTCGTTCTCTCTCCCTCCCTCCCTCCCCCTCTCTTTCTCTCTCTCTCTCTTTCTCTCTCTCTCTCTCTCTCGCTCTTTCTTTCTTCCTCCCTCTCCTCTTCAGTGAGTTTCTCCTGGTTTCTGCCTCCTCCCTTGGACATGCAGCTTTGGACTATTGTTTACTGCCTGGCCTGCTCACAGTCTCTCTGGAGCTCTTCCTGCCTGCTTGTTAGCCCAGCCCCATCTCAGGCTCTGGAAACCCTGCCTAGCTACTCCTCCCTCTGCCTTGGAGGCTAACTGGGAAATGAGAAGGGTCTTAGCTCTACTACTGCTAGAGGCATTTTAAGATTAGGGAAAAATGAAGATCATTGGTAAACAGTTTTCCCAAGCTGCTTCCTTCCCCGGCCCCTCTCCTTCATGCTCCTTCTCACACTGCGATCATTATTTCCTCAGCCTTTTGCCCGCCCTTGCTTCTGACTACAATTTTTACAGGCTTGCAAGAGGTCTGTATTAGTGTTTCTTAAATAAACATTCTACTTCCAGGATGGAAACCCACCAGACTATTTATTTGATTCCTTGGATTGGGCCTGTGAATAGTTTCCCCACAAAATGTTTCTAAAATGTTTAGATTTCAAGCAAAAGTCAGTGAGCGTCCTGAGTTGGACACCTAAGTGGAAAAGTTCTGCTAAGTGTACCCAGCCTGCTTAATGATGGGGAAGCAACAAGCTTTGTATTTTCTCTATAAACAGAATCATTTCCATTTGGCTACTCGGTAGGAATTTGTAGGCTCATCGTAACTTACTGGAAGGCATATGAAGAACAATAGCCAAGTTCTTGCTTTCAATAATGGAAGCCATCAATGAAAGAGCTGTCCCCGCTCACGGTCTCCACAGCCTTCCAGCACTGTTGATGTGTTTGACAGGAACTTCCCAGAAGTTACAGCCATGAATGTGGACCCTCATTTTCATGTTATAGACAAGTGCTACAGTGTGATTTCTTCTTCTTTGTTAATGTCAACTTGCAAAGGTTCCATTCAATCATGCAGTTTGTGCACTGCACAATAGCACTGCCCAAAGGCTGCCAATCCCTTCAGGAATATGTGGGTGTTGTTGTTGTTGTTAGCACAACTATCTATCAGAGAACTGTGCAGTATCTTTTAGCCAAGATGTCAATGCTGGATGCTGGAGTCTACTGGTTCTTTTTGTGGTTTTGTTGTTGTATTGAGATTAATTTCTATGTGGTGTGTGTGTGTGTGTGTGTGTGTGTGTGTGTGTGTGTCCCAAAGAGGCCACAAGGGTCATAAAGAGGTCATCAGACCTCCCTTGGAGCTGGAGTTGCAGACATTTGTGAGCTACCCAACATGGGTGTCCTGACTGGAATTCTGGTCCTCTGATGGAGCATTAAGCATCCTTAACCACTGAGGCATCTCTCCAGCCAGTGAGTCTTTACAGTGGCAGTCATGAAAATCATCACTGTCTTAAATGGTATGCTTTCCATTTAGAAATACTAAAATTAACCAAAGGAAGGTGTCTATTTTCTGTACAGCTAAGACCAACACTTCTCCTCTTTTGCCTCAGGACACACACTTAAACTCTAACTACAGTCCCACTATAGCAATGTGACATGAGGTGCTTTCAAAAGCAACTTCTATTTTTATAAAAATTACTAAAATATAGAATAGACTGAAGACATAATGTGTATATTTGTGTGCATATCTAGATACAAGCATATGGCTAGTTACATTAAAAAATTCAGAAAATATCATCCTGAGTGAAGTACCCCAATTGCAAAAGAACACACATGGTATGCACTCACTGATAAGTGGATACTAGCCCAAAAAGCTCCAAATAACCAGGACACAATTCACAGACCACATGAAGCTCAACAAGAAGGAAGACCAAAGTGTGGGTACTTTGGTCCTTCTTAGAAGGAGAGCAAAATACTCAGCACATATGAAGATAAAGTGTGGAGTAGAGACTGAAGGAAAGGCCACCCAGAGACTGTCCCACCTTGGGATTCATCCCATATACAGTTACCAAACCCAGACACTATTGTGGATGCCATGAAGTACTTGCTGAAAGGAGCCTGATATGGCTGCCTCCTGAGAGGCCCTTGCCAGAGCCTTACAAATACATAGGCAGATATTCACAGCCAACCATTGGACTGAGCACAGGGTCCCCAATAGAGAAGTTAGAGAAAGGACCAAAGGAGTTGAAGGGGTTTGCA
Organism: Mastomys coucha; assembly: GCF_008632895.1. Taxonomy (NCBI): domain Eukaryota; kingdom Metazoa; phylum Chordata; class Mammalia; order Rodentia; family Muridae; genus Mastomys; species Mastomys coucha. The sequence goes on along the minus strand of NW_022196909.1, from coordinate 64,433,797 downwards.
ACCCCACAGGAAGAACAACAATATCAACCAACCAGGCCCCCAAGAGCTCCCAGGGTCTAAGCCATCAACAAAGGAGTACACATGGCTGCAGCTGCATATGCAGCAGAGGATGGCCTTGTCATGCATCAATGGGAGGAGAGGTCCTTGGTCCTACGAAGGCTTGATGACCCAGTGTAGAGGAATTGAGGGTGGGGAGGTGGGAGTAGATGGATGGGAGGAGGAATACACTCATAGAAGAAGGGGGAGGGAGGATGTGATAGGGTGTTTCTGGGAGGGAGGGAAACCGGAAAAGAGGATAACATCTAAAATGTAAATAAAGAAAATATCCAATAAAAAAAGAAAAAAATCAAACACTTTAAGATAAATGTAGATTCATATCAGCCACAGGAAGTAATGCAGAAAAAAAATCACACAAATCTCGAGCACATTTGTTTTCTTATGAGAGCAACTTTTTTTTTTTAAATGATTTCACTGTGTGTGTGTATGGTGGGGAGGGGCGTGCAGGTACCTGCAGAGGCCAGAAGAGAACTGGATTCACTAGAAGTGGAGTTACAGATGGTTGTGAGCCGCCCTTTCTGCAAGAGCAGTCAGTACATGTCTCAATCACTGAACTACCCTCTCCAGTCCCATCACAATGAGAAAGCCTTGTAGAACTAGTCACACGTCACAGGCAGGACAGTGGAGTTGAGAGCTTCCATCATACTGTGCGCATGTGTGATTATGAGTATTAGCAGTTTTATACTGCCTGAGAATCTCATTGTATCCACAGTAGAACAGTCTTCATCAACTGAGGCAGATCCTGTACAACTGCCCGTACCGTCTCCCTGACAACTCCTGCTTTACTGTTCGGTTCTCTGTTTCTATCATTCTGGTACCCAAACAATGTACAGAAAAGGAATCAGGCAGCGTAGAGGAGGTTTCTCAGAGACTCATCCCAGTGGCTGGCTCTGTTTCTTTCTTCTGCAGCTGACTGAATTTTCCCTGAGCTATGCATATTAGGGGGTCACCCGCTGTGCTGTGAATTCTTTGGGATTTGACATCTGTATCTTTTTTTTTTTTTTTTAATGTCAACTTGCAAAGGTTCCATTCAATCATGTAGATTGTACACTGCATAATAGCATTGTCCAAAGGCTGCTACTCCCTTCAGGAATTTGTAGATGATGATGTTGTTGTTGTTAGGACAAGTATCTATCATAGATCTGTGCAGTATCTTTTAGCCAAGATTTCGATGGTAGATGCTGGAGTCTACTGATATCCACTGTGATCCCACCACATAATCATATAGACTTGTTCCACTGACTAATTCCTCTGCGGACCACCCCACCCTTCCTTCTCAAGCACTAATAAACACCATCATATTATTGCCTACAACTGTGCCTTTCCCAGGATGTCAGCTAGGTGAACATGCAGGTTTTCTTAGCAACGCTTGCGCTGGGAGTATGCCTTTACGCTTCTTCTGTGACCTGGAACTTCCTTTGTGTCAACAAACAATGGCTACACTGCATGCATATACTGTAGTTTCCTCCTCATCCTCTTGAGGAGCATTATGGTTACACCCAGCTTGGGGCAAGTATGAAAGCGGCTGCTCTTTACACTCGTGAGCAGGTTTTGTGTGAATCTAAGTTTTCAGCTCATCTGGGTAAACCTCTAGGCGCACGACTGCTATGTTGCATAAGGAATGCTTGGTTTTATATGATGCTTCTGGTGTGTCTCCCAGCTGGGACCATATCATTCTGCATTACCACCAGCAGTGAGAATTTCCATTGCTCCACAACCTTGCCACCCTTTGGTATTGTTAGACTCTGGGATTTGAGCCACTCCCGTGGGTACACAGTGACCCTCAGTGCTGTTTTAATTACAGATGTTGCTGAGCTCATTTAAATCTGCTAACTTTTCATCTGTGTATTTAGTCTTTAGAGACATGGCTGGTGAGATCTTTTGTCCAATTAAATCATCCATTGCTTTATTCTTCCTGTCTTTTAAGAGGTATTGTATTATTCTGCGTATAAATCCATCTTTACAGCTGTGTTATTTTGTGTCTTGTGTATGTGTGTTTTGCCTGCAATATGTATGTACCCAGCAGGGCTTGTGGAGGCCAGAAGGTGGCAAAATCCCCTGGAGTGACAGATAGTGGTGAGCAGACAAGTGGGAGCTGGAAATTCAGGTCAGTTCCTCTGGAAGAGCAGCCAGTGCTCTTCTGCTGTAATGAGCCATCTCTCCAGCTCGGCTATAAATTCTTTACCAGATAGGTGTTTGTAGTCATTTTCTCTGTGTGCATGCCTTGTTTATTCAGTCTTCTAAAAGAGTCTTTCATAGAACAACATACATGAATTTTAATGAAGTTCAACTTTTTCCTTCCATGTTATTCTCTAGATTTTTACTTTTGAACTGTGTATTTAGGCCTATGACTGATTTCATTAACTTTGTAATGGGTGTAATGTATGTATGTATATATGTGTTTATTTTATTTTATTATTGATTCATATATATGTATGTATGTGCATATATATTTATATGTCTCTGTCTGTATGTGCACCCAATTTACCTCTAACCTGTATCAGCAGTTTCACACTGTAATGAAAGGCAAGCCACTGAAGGATAGTCTCTCAAGCCCATGACATCTGTAGCAACACCCTGACCAGCACTGAGAGTCGTTATTAAATTCCATGCATGATCATGGATGCAGAGGACACAGGAAGAATGCATGATCACAAATGCAGAGGGCACATGGAGAATACATGATCATGGATGCAGGGGATACAATAAGAATGACTGATAGCAAATGCAGAGGGCGCATGGAGAATACATGTTCATGGATGCAGAGGACATATAGAGAATGCATGATCACGGATGCACAGGGCACATGGAGAATACATGATCAGGGATGCAGAGGGCACTGAGAATGGAATCACTGTCCTTATTCTTTTCCAGGTAGGGAACATTAGAAAACATCCAGATCACCGTTTTTGTGTGAAATGGAGAAAAATCACCAAGAAAGTTTCACAGTGAACATCACTAGTCCTTGAACTCTAAAGGTTAGACATTAGAAGTCTGATAAATAACACTTGATCCAATGCCTACCCTGTATAAAGAAACAGAAAATGAAAGAATTTGTGTATTATTCTAGCTGTGGCTAGATTCTGAAGATTCTGGTTTCTACTGAAGTACTGAGTACACGCATCCCAATACTTAGAGAGTGATGCCTGTTCTCAACCCGACTGAACATCACGCTGCACAGTGGCTCCCATGGATGCGATGTGGGCTCTGTTCCTCCTCTTCACCCTTCAACCCCCTTTTTCAATTTAATAATTTTCTTTTTCCATTTTCATAAGTGCATGTATGTACAGGCATGTTTGCCATGTGTGCATATGCATGCACATGTGCACACGTGCATGTGGTTGTGTGCAAAGTTGAAGCTGGGAATCATCCTTGGCTGTTCTTCCACTGAAGAGACCCTTATTCACTGAAGAAGTTCTCTTAATCAAACTCGGAGCTTGCCAATATGACGAGTCTCCCTAGGCAGCTTCCTCTGGAGGTCCTGTCTCTGCCCGCTTAGGCTCCGATTACAGGCAGGACAGCACAACTACCCTGCTTCTATGACAAGCACTTTAACAATGGAACCACTTCCCCAGCCACAGAGATAATTAAAAAATATTAAGACATCAGCACTAGGGGGGCTACTAAGCCAAGAGAGACATACTCCTTGCCACATAACACACAACCTCAGAAGACTTTATTATAAATATATACAGACAGTGTGTTATTGAAGACCCAAAGTCACATCTACGAAATCTTCATTGTCACCTTCTCTAGTTTTTGACGGAAATCCTTTTAATGGACTTAATTCTCACAGCCCCAGTGTATAAAAATTCTTTCAAACTTCTCTTGCTGCTCTAGCATGAAAGTGTGAATACCTGGATTTTATTTTATTTTATTTCTGTTTATTCACTTTACATTCCACTGCACCCCCCCAAGTCCTTCTCCTCTCCCCTCCTCCTCCGAGATGTTGGTGGCCCCTCTGGGTACCCTCTACTCTGGCACATCAAGTGCTTCCTTTCCCACTGAGGCCACACAAGGCAGCCCAGATAGAGGAACATATCCCACGTACAGGCAACAGCTTTTGGGACAGTCCCCGTTCCAGTTGTTCGGCACCCACATGAAAGCCAAACTGCACATCTGCTACATATATGTGGGGAGGCCCACTGCTAAGCTGCCAATTAATTGTTCTGAAATGCTGGGTAAGTCAAACCTCTCTGAATTTTATGCCCCAGGGCAACAATGACAAAAGCAACCTTTGGTGATTCACCTTTCAGTTCTAATCCAGTCAGATCTGAAGGTCAAATTATAATCCATCTGGATCACCTTATTTTGTAGTCTTCCTCCACCTCTTTCCTTTCATCTTTCTTTCTTTTTAAGTATCTGTTTTTTCTCTCCTCCCTATTCATCAGATACAATCCTTTCACTCCTGGGAGTGCTCAGCGTCTGCAGACTATTGGGTATGGATGAGCCTAACTGAAAACAATCTTTAATGTCCCTGTTTCAGTGCAGGTTATTGCCATCACTCTTTGTTTCTCAGCAGAAGTTGATAGTAAGACCCTATTACTCAAGACGTCACATGTCACATGCTCTGGTCACGGGACTTCAAGAAAAGAAGCTGAAATTAACCTGGAAGCTTTCTCATAGATGGTTAGCTTTCATAGTTCTGGGAGGTGTCATGCAGGCTGCTGGGGGGAGAAAGTTATCAATAGTCTTATGCAGCTGTGAACCCTGTTAGCTACAATAATGACTGATGAAGATAAGCCCATGGGAGTAATAGCGGCATTCATGTTATGGGTGTAACCAATGGCTTTCACATTGTATTTGAGGCCTACTCCAAACCTGGCCAAGAACCCAGGGCTATGGAGCTTATAGCTCCTACATCATGTGAACCTATTACAATTATTTTGCTAAATGGATACAATACCAAACTGCCTTATAAATATATTGAAAACACATTTAAACAATATTTAAAGTGGAGATACGTAAGTCAACCTGGAGAGCATAAAACAGTAAGTTGATCCAAACTAAAATGAACCTCAAACCAGAAGTGTAGCATTCATCAGTGTGGTTGCAAGGACATCAGGAACTTCTTTCAGATGACATCTGGATACCTTGTTACCGTGCATCTGGTCTGCTGGGACAGTAAATACCCTGGGCAGACCATAAGCAATAAAATACTCTCACAGTCACAGAGGCTCAAAGCCCAATTCAAGGTTTTAGCTCAAGCCCTCTTCTGGACTGTGAGCGACCAACTTCTCTTGGAGTCCTCAACATCACAGACTGTCCAAACTAATGCCCATTTATAAGGACAATAACTCTTTTATAAGGGCAACAACTAAATTGCCCAAATATATATACACACACACACACACACACACATACATATACACACATATATATATGTGTGTGTGTGTATATATATATATGTATATATATGTACATATACATATATATGTACATATATATATACATATATATATATATATCCCCAGTAAAAAGCTTTAATTTTTTAAAAGTAAACTTTATTCTCCTGAGTTTGCAAAGCTATTTTCTTCCATAGAGTTGGTGATCCATCCTCTTCCTACACTGTTAAACCAAATAATTGCTCTCTTTCTTGACTCCATCTCAGAAATTTTGTAAAAATAAAAAAGTGATACACAAAACACATCAATCAATGTTAATATAAGAATATATGGATTATAAATTATTTTATTATTTCAATTGTTTTATACTAACTTAAAAACTTGGCTATTGAACATAAAACTTGCATGTAATCTTTTTCACTGAAAATCCCTATGTATTTATAAATTATTTTAGAGTATTTTATAATATATATACGGGCAATGGAAAGATGGCTGAGTAATTAAGAGCACACACCACTCTTCTTGAGGGCCCAAGTTTAGTGTCCAGCACCCATGCCATGCCAGGCAGCTCACAATCAGTGTATCTGCAGCCCCAGGTGACTGGATGACCTCTTCTGGCTCCCACTGGTATCTGTACTCATGTATACATACACGCACGCACACACACACACACATGCACACACACATGCACACAAACACATTTAAATATAAAATGAATCTTTAAAACATTTTTTCTTGGCTATAGGAAATTTCCAATACAGAAAAACCCCTGGTTGGAAGCACATGAATGAAAGATGACTCCATCTAACTCAGGCAGGGTTTGAAGCAAACAGCGGTCTGTGTGACCCCTGGCAGGGGAGCATCCACTGTCAACAGATCTGAAGACTACATTTGACTGTGTTGATTTGATCAAAGGGCTATGAATGTCAGTGCTAATAACAGCAGAAAAGCTTTTGAGGGAAAACTTTCAATTTTATTTTTCTCTCAGATTATCTTATTGCTGCATAATAAGAGGGGGTGAATAAAGGAGTCTGTGGCTTCCTGCGGCAGGAGGGAAGTGCTGCCCCCAATCTGCAGGTGCCCACTGAGTCCACCCCGCTGCACTCTCAGCCTGACAGTCCCCCCCACCCCCACCCCACCCCCCCCAGAAATGAGTTTCGAGCAATCTCAGATCCCATCCTGCCTGCCCATTACGGAAAGATGCTGCCATTTGGTATTTGCTAATTATGATCGAGACCAGAAACGCCGCATATTTCAAAGGCAACAATGAAAACAAGCATCTGAAAACCATTTCCTGCTGGTCTCTGTCAGCCCGCTACTCACGGCAGGTCTTCCAGCTTGGAGGCTTCGTGTCTTGGATCCAGCAGGTCATAGCCACATTCATTGTAGATTTCCAAGTAAGAAATGTGTGTCGTGTAGATATTGCTGCTGTCCTGGTTGGGAAAGGAAAAGGCATTGTTTAATGACTAAAACAACTGTCTGGCTGGAGAGAGATGCACCATTTGTCTCTGGGCTTTGCTCATAGCATCCCTCCTGTGCCATTCTACATTATATGGTTTACATTTTCAGTTCGTGACACTTAAGAGTTGCTGTGACCATCTGCATAAAGGTTTTTTTTTCTTGTAATAGCCAATATCCATGATTACAAGTAACTTCAGTCTGTTAGTTTTATTGGTTCCACATTATACATAAAATACAGCGAGCCAGCTTGGCTGTGGAACGGAACAATACATTATTTTTTAACTTTCCAGATCGCACCCCCCACAAAACGCTATTAAGAAAAAACAAACTTACATTCTGTGAACAGTCTGTCCATAAGAGAGCAAAAACTTCAGGAGCAAAGAAATGCCCATCCTTGATCACAATTCACTTCCTTTACTTTCCCACTACTCAGAAATTTATATTCTTTTAAAACTATTTAATAATTTACTTTGTGTGTGTGCACATGAGTGCAGGTACCCATAGTGGCCAGAAGAGGGCACCAGATCCCTGGAGCTGGAGCTGGCAGTTGTGAACTACCCAATATGGGTGCTGGAAACCCAACTCCATCCTCTGCAAGAGCAGTCCTGCTCCTAACAGGGTCTCACACTAATAATAATTTATGAAGTAACTATGATCTTGCAAAACCGCCAGGAGAGAGGAGTGTCTACATTTCAAGTCCTACTCACAGTGGCTACTGTTACTATGGTTGCTACTGTTACTGATGTTGATAACTGCTTTTAAATATCATGTCTAGAAGCCTCCAAATGGACAGTTAAGTGTGATGGGTAATCTGTGAGGTCACCTAGGAGACACACCTCTGGGTGTGTCTGTGAGGTGGCTTCCTGAATTGTAGAACTGGAGAAGGGAAACCCTCCCTCAATATGGACAGCACGTTCCCATGGGCTGGATTCCTGAAGTCAATAAGGAGAGGGAAAGGAGGAAGGGAGAGCACTAGCATTCATAATTCTGTTTCCTGACTGTAGACGCGATGTGACCAACACTCAGATCATGCTCCCAACACCATGTCCTCCCCATACGGAGTACTTATTGCCTCAAACTCTGAGGCAAAATCAACCTCAGGCAATTTTTGTTGGCTATTCTATCACGGCCATGATCAAAGCAGCTAAAACAATGCAAGAGTGTAAAGAGAAAGGACACAAAAAAGAACAGTGCACTTGAGCCATCATCTGTAATAGAGATACTCTCTTCTTTGCAAGTAGGATAAGTCAGGAAAATGGCGGCCCACTGCTAGGGGTGAGGACAGTGCTGTGGCAGGCCCACTGCCTGGGATGAAGACAGTGCTCTGGCTCCTCCAGTTTCCGTTTCTCCTGCAGTTTTACCGCCATCTACACCACACTCAGATCTCACTGAGCAGTGTGGCCAGCCACCTTTCTTGGTCCTCTTCAGCATCTGGGTTGCCAGACTGTAATGTACTACACATGTCTTCTGCACACAGCCATCTCTTCTGCCCCAAACAGCCAGAGCCTCACAATGCTCCGAGATAAGAAGGGCTCTCTCAAGCAAACGGAACCCTTAAGTCCAGTGGAAGAAAGACCTGGCCTTAGGCGTGTAGTGAGCTCACCAGTTTGAGACAAGCAGCAGGACCCCTGGGTCCAGTCTGATTTTCTGGACACACTTCACGGGCAACTTTAAGTTGCCAGGCTGGTTTTAAGCACAATGCACTGTGATCATAATGAATGTGATGTGGCCCATGGCAGAAATTGGTCCGTGTCAGCTTCCCTGGCTGTAGGTTTGTCTCGTAGGCTTTCTCTAACTCCAGGAAATTACTTGGAATGACTCAGAGGTAACCAAGGGCTTAGAGTGACATCAATGTCAAAGGAATCTCCCCACAGTCCTGACAGGTAGCCAGTGCCCTGGATGCTTGGTGGGTTTCCAGAGGTGTTCTTTGGTAACCACAGAGAATATTTTAGAAGATGCTAAACATACTTTCCATTAGGAGAGAATTTACTTTTTCTAGTTAAGCTAATCAGGGAAATTGGGTCCATTGGTTCTAAGAGCTTCAAAAGGTTTTCTGAAACTGGTCAGTTATCATTTGGACACATGTACATAGATGAATATTAAGGAGTATGGTAACAATTGTTGAACATTTGCATATGTGAATATTAATGGTGTGGTAATAATGATCATGAACTAAACATATTTTGTGTGCCAGGAACTTCAAAGATTTGTTTTTATTATTCTTAATTGTGTGTTTTACTCTCTCTGTGTGTGTGTGTGTGTGTGTGTGTGTGTGTGTGTGCAGGAGAATGCAGTGTCTTCAGAGGCTGAAAGAGGGCATTAGGCCCCTGGAGCTGGAATTACAGACAGCTGTGAGCAGCCTGGTATCAGTGCTTAGAACAAAACTCTAGTCCTATGCAAGAGCAAGGCACACTCTTAGCTGCTGAGCCATCTCTCCTGACTGAGACCTTAAAATACCATATCTTTGTCCCCTCACAGCAGCTCCATGGCACTGAGACAAGAAGTCACATGCCATCAGTGATACATGGTCTCAGAACCCTGCAGCCTACACAGCCCTCCCCACCCATCTAAGATGACAGACAGCTTTCCACTTTGTTCCACAGCAACAAAAACTATTGGAAATTGTACCCCCTGCTTGTGACATGTGTATGCGTGGCAAGACAGGTAGTTTGAGGAATACAGGCGGAAGTGAGGAGAAAGGCTCAGGATAAGGCACACCCTCCACTCAGCCTCCCTCCTCCAGTTTCTGGCACACACGCTTGGCGAGCTTGGGCCACTGAGAGAAGAGCTGAACTAATGGATAATTGCTGCTTTATGGATGGCAATTAGAATTATGCAGATCTCAGCAATTTCTTCTCATCTTTGAGACTCAAAATGCAAATAGCATTAAGTAGGGAATTCCGGAGTGACTGTCACAACAGCGCAGTTAGACTTTTATACAGAATCCAAAGACTTGCTGGAGCTGGACAGGAGACAGGGGAGCCTCCAGAGAGGTTCAGTCCTTACTTTCAGAAAATGGCAAGCAGAAACCCACAGAAGTGAAGTGACTCATCACAGGAAATGGATTTAAACACAGCCAGCAAAACAAAGCCAATCTGAGCTACAGAGGACGTGGAGGCAAGGCAAGGAAGCAGTTGCTTACAGAGCTGCAGACCCAAAGAAAAATACATCAATAGAGACTCAGTTTCTCCAACTATGAAATGGGAATAAAGATGCTGTGTTTGCTAGCTACAATATCTGTTGGATTAAAAATCCACGTAAGTGGGCCAGAGAGAGATGGCTCGGTGTGTAAAGTGCTTGCTGTGTAAACATGAAGATCAGAATTCAGATCCCCAGAACCCATGTGAAAAGCTGGATGTGGTGGTGCAGCGATGTGACCTGATGTAAGGTGAACAGCCCTCATGCTGGCTTAGGAGGAAGGGAAGGACATCCCCAGAGCTCACTAAGCACCCAGTCAAATCAATGAGCTCAGGTTCAGTGAGAGACTCTGTCTCAGAAACAACTCAGTGCAGAACAATAGAGGCTGTCCAACATCAACTTCTGGACCACTCCACACATATGCACCCACATACCAGACACAGGGGCTTCCATCACACCAACCCCCACTCTGCCACAAACGTTGTCACTTGCTCTTTAAGCCCTGTAGGCATCTCAAATGAAGCCTCAGCCTTGCTGACATCCTACCCGACGAGAGAAGCACCTTCGCAATGTCTACCCCAGTCCTGGCCTCTCTTTAACTGTGAAAGCCAGAGGTTTTCTTCCTCTGCAGACAGTGCAGGATGCCTTACCATATCTCCCTGCCTCCGTCTTTACCTTTTGCAACTGCTCAAAAATATATGACAGGGTCCTTGGGATGATGCCTCTGTCACTGTAGCGTTCTGCCCCACCTGTGATGGTGAACGTCTTGCCACTGCCCGTCTGCCCATATGCGAAGATGGTGCCATTGTAACCTGCCAAGGTACTGCAAGGAGAAACGACAGAGCTTTAATGGATTAGTGGACACCCACATTGGTACTAGGTACTCAAAATCAAACAGTAACCTTATAAACACTACTGAAATATACTCATAAGATATTTATAGAATATTTATGTAGCAATCCAGCTAGAATTTTGTGTGCATGCACATGCCTGCACCTGTGTAGGAGTACATATGGAGACCAAAGGTCAACACTGTGCACCTTCCTAAATCCCTGTCTACCATTATTTTTTGAGACAGCCTCTCTCACTGAATGTGGAGCTCACTAATGAACTGGATTGGCCAGACAATGAGCTCCAGGGACCCTCCTGTCCCCACCTCCCTCGCTCATGCTTCTGAGCCTGGCTGGGCTCAACGTTTGCACAGATGCTGGAGAACAGACTGGGGTCCTCAGGTTCTAGTGGCAAGCTGTGACCCACTGAGTCATTTCCCTGACCTGCAGACTAGTTCATAATCCAGGAATCTTAGGCTATCAGTGACTTCTCTAAGGAAGGACATGCCACTCAAATGGAGTCCATCATCTTAAGGTTTTATTATATACTACACTTAGAGTATGATCTCAGGGAAATACTTCTGATTTGGCAAGGTGTCTGTCTTAATTACCCTCTGTGTAACTGCCCTGATGAATACTTGTATTAGCAGCCACCCATACATTACTAGTACAGTGACTTTATAACTGTGCTCCTTGAAATCTATTTCTGTACACAATGCCAACAACAGAAAGTCCTCAGAATCCCCCTCCCCCATCCCCCTTAGAATGACTTTCTTTTTGGTGGAAGATGTTGGCCAATGTATGTTGGCCCAGCATAGAATCCTATGATTTGACAGTGGTCTTAAGAAGCCTTCAAACCACCGCCTGTAACATGGGCTTTTAACAGCGTGTTCTGCATGATGTGGGCTTTGAAGAGAGTAGGCCTTTTAATAGTGTGTTCTCCATGTTGTGGGCTTTGAAGAGGGTAGGCCTTTTATCTACGCTACACAGAACAGTAAACTCTTGAAGTTTTGCTGTCTTTTTGCTACAAGTTGCTCCTTGATCTCCAAGATGTTTCCATCAAGCCAGCTGCCATGATGTTAGCTAATGGGACCCACGTTCCAAGTGAGTTTTAAGTGGATGGCTCCTCTGAGATTGCTGTTCATCATTTGCATAGGGAATCCTGTTCTACCCTAGCTGCTACGATTCTGCCGATAGTTCACTCCAGAGCTTACTCTGCTTTTGACTATGTGATAGGCTAGCCTGTCCTCAAAGTGATCCCGAGATAAGACAGGTGTTGCCTAGAGTTTACTCTGAAGAAGTCAGTTAATCCCTTAGCATCTTACACAGCTAGAAACCTCACCACTGTGTGTTTCTGCAAGGTGCTTTGCCCTGTGCAGAGTGTGAATATGGCTTACAAAATGGACAGACTTAGTACAAGGAGTGGGGAAAGCATTGCAACTGTGAGGGTCAGCATTCTGCTTTCAGGAAGGTGACTCATGGTGTCACCTGTGTCTTCACACTGGAACTGTCTACTGTTGACATTCTCAGCTTGTAAGAAGCTGTGAGGACCATGATGTATGGAATTGGGTCATGTTGCCACCTGTGTCTTCACACTGAACTGTTTACTGCTGACATTCTCAGCGTGTAGGAGGCTGTGAGTACCGTGATGCATGGAGTTGGGTCAAGGTGTCACCTGTGTCTTCACACTGAACTGTCTATTGTTGACATTCTCAGCATGTAAGAGGCTGTGAGGACCATGATGCATGGAGTTGGCTTGTTACTGAATCTTTTCCACTGAATCAGTCACCAAGGAGACAGAGATGCCTCAATGGAGTATCATTTGGATGTTGATTGTTTCTTGCCACAGATGTGCTGAGTAAATGGGGTCTACAATCTTAAGTAGCAGACTTCAAATGTTGCACCAACTCTTGACAGGAAGAATTGCTGAAATTTATGAGGCATTATCAGTTGCAAAAAGCAAAGGATCTGAGCACAAATTAGCATTTCCATTTTAACACAGACACAACCTATGAAGAGCAATGGCTGAGGGTGAGCCTTGGGTCCTCACTGAACAGTCATCTCGTCTTTGTATACCAAAATCTCATCTCACACAGACAGTTACCTGTCGGTGTGCTCTAAGATAGGGAATCCTGCTCTACCCTAGCTGCTACGATTCTGCCGATAGTTCACTCCAGAGCTTACTCTGCTTTTGACTATGTGATAGGCTAGCCTGTCCTCAAAGTGATCCCGAGATAAGACAGGTGTTGCCTAGAGTTTACTCTGAAGAAGTCAGTTAATCCCTTAGCATCTTACACAGCTAGAGACCTCACCACTGTGTGTTTCTGCAAGGTGCTTTGCCCTGTGCAGAGTGTGAATATGGCTTACAAAATGGACAGACTTAGTACAGGGAGTGGGGAAAGCATTGAAACTGTGAGGGTCAGCATTCTGCTTTCAGGAAGGTGACTCATGGTGCCACCTGTGTCCATGGTATTTCCTTACCATGGTCTGCTGTGGTCCACCTACTCCTGCCAGCTACAAACGCTTGCACATCTCACTGCACTAGTGAAAACTTAACAAGGGAACAGTGGCAAATGTTGTCTATTTCCTTTATCTAGACGCTCCTCTTCCTAAATCAACCTCTTCACTGTGTCCCAGGCATTTTGACATGTGATTCCAGTCTCAACTGTCCCAAGAAAAGATACAAGTTGAAAATAAAGAGAGAGATGGTGATACTACCTTCCTTTAAGCTCCATCTGTCCATCTGTCCATAAGAGCAAAGACATCAGAGCAAAAGTGCCAAGGTCCACTTTGTCATTAGCCTGAAAGCTATCTCAACATGACCCAACGGCTCAAGTAGTGCTTTAAAAAAAGCTCAGCAGAAACAGTAGGCTTCAATGGTGTTCAAACTTCAGAAGTCCTAGCCCTTTCCCCCCCATTTCCCAAAAGACTTGAAAAACAACATGCCTGGAGGTGTGGGAGCCATAGCCCTCACTTCTCAGCCACTGCTGAAGAAGCAGTGTGGATCTGGAACACCTTACAAGCCTCCCCAGCCTGATCTTTCCTCACTTCCCAGCAAAGCTCTGCTGAGACAGCAGAGCACGTGTCTTCTGACTCAAAGCTCTCACGGTGAGCAGCCTGGCTACAGACAAATATTTGACATTGGAGCCATCCAATGTGCTAATACCAGTGAGCTGAGCTTAAATGTGGTCAAATGCTTGTACAGTCTGTTGATGATGACAGCAAGATACTCTGAAAAGCCCTTGACACCTCCGGGTACTGGAAGGCCATACATAGGAAAGGATGTGAGAAGGGTCTTTATCTTCCCTATGATTGGCCTCGAGTCTCTGTACAAGAAGTAAGTGGCACTGAAGGTAGAGATGCAAAATCCCAGATCCTGAACGTGTGTCTCTACACATAGACAGAGATGCTCCTGTGGCAACCAGGAGAGAAATGTTTAAGCCATTTAAGGAGCACATCACACAATAGAGAGCTGACTTCTCTAATTGTGCAGGTGCTACATGCATCAGTCATTTTTCTGTTTCTATGATTTAAAAAGATGACCAAGATAACTACACAGAAGAAAGAGGTTTTTTTTTGGGGGGGGGGGGACTAACAGTTTCAGAGGGATAAGAACCCATCAAGGCCAGGAGTCATGGCATCAGACATCATGGCCAGAGCTGAGGGGCTCACATCCTCAATTGATGCATGAAGCAGAGAAGCTCTGTGAGGGGCTCTGTTGGGAAGAGCACCTGCAGTTGTAACCATGGGGACTTGAGCTTGATTCCCAGCACTCACATAAAAAGCCAGTGTGGCCATGTGTGCACCTGCAAGCCCAGCAAGTGGAAGGAGGCTAGGGTGTGCCGGGAGCTTGCTGGCTAGCAGCCTAGCTCAGGGTTCAGCGAGAGATTCCTTCCCTTGAGGGAGTAAGGCAGGGAATGATAGACGGGATCATTAGACATCCTCCTCAGGCATAGGCTTCATGACTTAGGAGGAGAAAAATATATAATTGGAGGTTTGAACTGTCCCCTTCCCCTCTGCCTCCTTGCCAAAATGGACATAACTTTCATAAAATTTCTATGGAAATTAAGGGACACGTAATAGTCAAAACAATAAGGACAAATGTGAAAACTCATGCTTTCCACTAGCAGCTAACTGGAAGGTTAAAGTAACAAGGGTGGCAGAATACTGGCATACAGAGAACCATATGAAGTGGAACCATACTCAGAATCCAGAATCAGGCCCTGCATATAGGTGTGTGCAGCTGGCTAGCCGTGCATCAGTGCCGCCTCCCAATTTCTAGTTGGCGCTTTTCCAACCTCAGTGATTATTTAATGGAGGAGAGGATAAAGAAAAATTAGGAAAAGGAACAGAATGGAGCAAAAATACTAAAATTGTATATGTGCACATGAACGATGAGTGTGCGAGTGGATGCTGTGGGTGGTATATGTGCACATGGATGAGTGTACAAATGGAGGCTGTGGCTGGTATATGTGCACATGAATGATGAGTGCGTGAGTGGACGCTGTGGGTGTATAGGTGCACATGAATGATAAGTGCGTGAGTGGACGCTGTGGGTGGTATATGTGCACATGGATGAGTGCGTGAGTGGATGCTGTGGGTGGTATATGTGCACATGAATGATGAGTGCGCGAGTGGAGGCTGTGGGTGTATATGTGCACATGAACGATGAGTGTGCGAGTGGACGCTGTGGGTGGTAT
>NW_022196909.1:64403818-64417797 GCF_008632895.1 Mastomys coucha | reverse complement strand
CATGAATGAGTGCGTGAGTGGAGGCTGTGGGTGTATATGTGCACATGAACGATGAGTGTGCGAGTGGAGGCTGTGGCTGGTATATGTGCACATGGATGAGTGTGCGAGGGGAGGCTGTGGGTGGTATATGTGCACATGAATGAGTGCGTGAGTGGAGGCTGTGGGTGTATATGTGCACATGAATGATAAGTGCGCGAGTGGACGCTGTGGGTGGTATATGTGCACATGAATGACGAGTGCGCGAGTGGACGCTGTGGCTGTGAGCACACAAAAGCAGATGCACACAGACACCTGAAGGGGACATCACATCTGATGGAGCTGCCAGATGGGGAACGGAACTTGGGTCTTCTGCAGGGGAAGTATAGTCGTAGCTGCTGAGCCACGTCCCCAGGTCCCATTTTTCCCTAGGCCCCATCTACCTTGTAAGGAAACTGACATCAAATCTACAAGCCATAGAACATTAGAAATTACATCACAGTATTGAAAGTCAGTTGAAAAGTTCAAATCAGGGTTGGCAAGATGACTTAAAGGGTAATGGTGCTCGCTGTTAAATCTGAGAAACTGAGTTCAATCACTGGGATCCACATAGTGAAGAGAATTGACTTCTCTGACCTCCAGACACACACACACACACACACACACATACATACACATACAGTCACAAACACATCCACACTCATACCCATAAGCACACACAAACACAGTTACACACACATAAATGAAAAAAAAAAGGAAAGTAGGCAATGAATCTGAATCTGAATTTAAATAGATTTACATTCCTGATTCTGACGAATAAGCAAATAAGCCATCTCCATACATATATCCATATATTTAAAAGAATGCATTCAACTCTAAAGCCCGAGTTAGATGGAAGAAACCAGCCATAAAATGTCATATACTGTAAGACCTTGTCTATGCAAAATGTTTAGACAAGCAGATTCCAATCAGTAGGGAAAGTTGCTTAGTGTGTCTAACACCAGCTGAATGGAGACAGAAAATGGGGAGCAAATGTTGCATACAGTCAATGGTTTCTTTGGGGTTAACAAAAATGTCCTAAAATTAATTGACGGTCATGGATGGCTGCACAGTTATTCTAGAAACTACTAAATTGTATTCATCAGCAAATTCTACTACATGTATTTACTTTGTGTGTCTGCACTCTTGTGTGCACCAGGTTACATGGGTGAAGGTCCAGCGACAGTTTACCAGAGTGGGTTCTGGGGTCAAACGTAGGCCCACGGGCTCAGAAGCAAAAGCCTTTACCTAGTGAGCCACCGCACCAGTTCCCTAAATGACAAAGGGCATGTGAGTTACATCGCAAGGAAGCTGCTGTTCCAGTATAGTGGAGGAGAATCATCTAGTGACAAGATGCTTTGGCTGTCTTCCCTAGGTGCTTGTCCTAGACGGAGCACGAGAAACGAGAGAGGCAAATTCTAGTAACTAACCAAGTGGGATGGACCTTTGTGTTGCTAGCTACCTCTGAGAAGCCTAAAGTCAATGCTGCAGGCCCTGCAGCAGGGCCACAGAAAACAATCCACCATTTCTAGAATGTCGTATGATGATCAGGTGAAATGTCTGTTGTAGAAATCATCTTCCTCCCTCTGCAGAGTGCACCCTCCCTCTAGGAGCCTAAGCTCTAAAGACAAGATGTTTTGTCAGCAATCAACTTTTAAGATTTTCATGAATAACTCCAAAATAAAGCCTATTCTCTCTGGGAGATTCTAGACTGAAGTATGAATTGAATACATCCTACGTTTCCACTAGAAAAATATAATCTGTTTCTGTTTAGCTTCTTCATTTGTATTATTTTTGATTGGTTTAACTAGACTTCATATAAAAGATCGTGTAGGTGTGAAGAAAATGGAACTTGGTGTGGTTTATGCTTGATAAAAAGCCTTAGTGTCCTCCTACACCATGACTACATTAAAGCAACCAAAAACATGATCCTTGTGCTAGACATGAAGACGTTTAATTCCAGCACTTGGGAGGCAGATGCTGTCTGATTTGTATGATTTACAGCCAGCTTTGTGTACATACTCAGACTGTCTTTAAAAACATTGTAATGGTAATTTAACTCATTAAATAAAAGATTAATTCTAACCTTCAAGCTTTAATCATAGGACAACAAAAGAAGAAAGAAAAAAAGAAAGAAAGAAAGAAAGAGAGAAAGAAAGAAAGAGAAGTAGAGAGAGAAAGGAGGAGGAGGGAAGGTGGGAAGAGAGGGAGAGGATGAAGGGAAGGGAGGGAGGGAGGGGAGGAAGGAGGGAGGGAAGGAGGGAGGGAAGGAGGGAGGGAAGGAGGGAGGAAGGAAGGAAGGAAGGAAGGAAAGAAGGAAGGAAGGAAGGAAGGAAGGAAAGAAAAGGTGTTGGAGAGATGGCTCAGTGGGTAAGAGCACAGGCTGCTCTTATGGGTGACCCACGTTCAGTTCCCAGCACCTCATGGGGGCTCGCAAACCTCTGTAACTCCAGGTTTACAGACCTGAAGCGCCTTCCAACCTCTCAGGGTTCTTGAACAAACATGGTGCAGCAAATGCATACACTCAGGTATGCACATGAACTCATAATACATATAATTTAAGAAAAAAAACAGTAATTGATGTCATTAGAGGCCTGCTGGCTACTTTTCAGCCAACAGAACCACCCCCTCTAAAATTATTTCTGAGAAATATACAAACTATTTATTGAGGCTGTTTGATTCAAGTTCTTGTTGGCATCATACAATCAGGACCAGCTTCTACTTTGAGGGGAGGGTGGTACCCTATATAGAATAGCTATCTGTTGTTTCTTGAGATAATTACTCAAGTAGCCCAGGCTATGTTAGCCAAGGTTGACCTTGAACTCCTGATCTTCCTGCTTTCATTACCCAAGTGCTGGGATTACAAGTGTGCACCATTATGTCCAGCTTTGAAGGTTCTAACAACAGAGCTTGGACTGCTGGTACAGCTAACTGTGCAATGCTTGTGGGTCTCACATCTTTGCTGATCTTCATTTCTCTGAGAGAGTTATAGCCAAGAATTTCTGGTGTCCCTCCAAGTCCCTCCTGTTGACTCCAGCAGAGGCTGAGGCCTGGCTGCCTTTGCTAAGTTGTGTCACCACTGTTGCTAACCTGACTCTACCGAACTGGACTGCTGGTGCATCCGTGAGGGTTTGCCAGTGGATCGAGCTGCAGCTGCTAACCTGTGAACTGAACTGCCAATTTCCAGATAACACAGATGGGAGTTGCCCCAACGAACCTTTCTAAACAAGTCCACTCCCCTCTCCCCATCCTGTCCCCAGATCCTTTCTTTTCCACTACCTCTGGTGGGTAGTGGGCTACAAGGGAGATTAAAACATTGAAGAACCATCACTAAAAATAAGGTTTGAAAAAATTAAAGTTATATTTCCCACCCCCAACCCCACCATATGTAATCACTACTGCTCTGAGAGGTCTGGACATGAAAATCAGGCAAACCAAAATCACTCTCAAGTGGATTTCCAGGAAGAAAAGAGAAGAAGGAAGGAAATGAGCAGGAGGAGGAAGAGACACTTCTTGTAATGGCATCAGTAGGTCACAGTTGACATGTGCCATAGGCCCAGCCATTTTGGATAAGGAAGTGACCTTCAGAGGTGTGAAGAAGAAATACTAGCTATGTCAGCGGCCAATTCCAGCAACAAGTCCTAGCCTTTCATAGGGCTTTCTTCAGTGATTTGCACTAACCCAGGTATAGGAGCCATAAAAACCATCTACTTCTGAGTTGGGATTTATTATTGCACAGCCCAGAGTGACAAGCAGTACAGTTCCTTCAGTGACTCTGTTGGTGCCATAACATGAAAGTCCTTGCACCTACAGATCTCCAGAGAAACCAGAGCTCACCTTTCCAACGGAAAAGATTTATAACCTGTTCTTCCATGCAGAAAGCTGGGAATCGGAGATGATCAACAGCCTGATGACCTGCGTTATCTGTTGGGCCAGACCATATAACCAGGGCCAGAGGTGGCTTCTACAACCAGCACCAGAGGCTAATAGTACAAATGACCTCCACACTATCTGTATGTCTGAGACCAGGCCAGAATCTTCCCTAGCCCTGAAGCTAATACAAGCAACCTATCTCTGGAACCCATGTTCTTGGAAAAAATTACATGTACCCTGAGATGAGCTTCAATGTAATTACACTTCTTTGTGCACTGGGGACTGTATGACACTGGGAAACTTTTCCAGATTGGACTGTGTATGATGAGTCTTGATCCAGGTTGAGAAGTCAATCTTCATCATCAATGAACCTAGTTCTTGTTCTCACCTCTCCACAGTTTTCTTCCCTGCCAGCCATAACCACTTGCAGGGTCCCCTTCATGACCCAAGTGACATGGTGGCCCCAAGCTGATCTTTTGCAATCCCTTTGGGTAGGACTCGTGCTCTCTTGCTTGCCATGGTCTCTACAACTCACTAATGTCCTGAGACTCAGGTGTTTCCCAAATGTTATCTGATAAGACTTGATGGTGGGCTGTGTCCACACACCATGACAGAGACAGTCACAGACAGCATAGTACCAGTTATTCACACAGACTACTGAGGGTCCTGCTGGACATTTAGTTTTGCCAGGGTCAAAGAAGGTCCTTTCTAAAAGCATGTTCTGACAAGATCATTCTTGGTTCACCTACAGCTTCACTTCAGTGAGTTCACAGCTAACTTTAACTGGCCCCACTCAAATGATCTACTTTTTGGAAAGGGACAGCTAAGAAAAGACCATGCAGATTAGAAATAATTCATAGAGGGCTGTATGATGGCTCTGCCATTACCAGCACTGACTGCTCTTCTAGAGGATCCTGGTTCAATTCCTAAAACCCACACAGCAGCTCATAACTGTCTATAACTCCAGGTCTAGGGGATCCTATGCCTTTTGTTTTTGTATCTTCAGGTACTGCATGAACATGGTACATAGACGAATACAGGCAAAACACTTATACATAAAATATTTTTAAAAGGAAATAATTAATGAACATATTAAAATATATTTTGTGAGAAAATGAAAATCATAGGTGGTACTTTATGCTTCTGTGATCACTACTCAAAACCTTTTATAATTTCCTGTGTACATATTGATTATTGGCCAAGTTTAGCCAGTGTAGCCTTTAGCTTGAACAGTACTGTCTTTGTTTAACTCAGTCTGAATACTCCTAAAGCAAGGACCTGTGCTCTCTGGTTGAAACACAGCTCCACTGATGATACCAGACTCCCATCGTTTGTGTATTTAATGTTAGCTGCCTGCCTCCAGTCATATGCTGAGTTTTTTAATGCCTGAGTGACTCAGATAAATGCCACAAGAGTAGCAGTCTTTTTCAAAAAATAGTTTAAAATAAACCAAGCTACATTCCAGCATCTTCCAGGTTTTGAAATGTCACAAGTGACACCCTTATCCTGTCATCTGATCAGGAATGGGCAGGGAAACTTTCTTCCCATTGCTCATAGTTTATAAGTTTTAAGCAAGACCATTGGGTGTGTCATTTCTCCTCAGCACAGGCAGGACCTCCACTCTTAGCTCCATCATGAAAACAGGGAGAGCAGCTTCTACCTTGAATGGTCTGTAAATCCTCTGCCTGATATGCAGGGCCTGAGAGAGGGAAGCTGAAGAGGGTTTTCCAAGCTCAGAGATTCGCAGGCTTTGTTGACAGTCTCGTCTCAACTACTTCAAACTGGACCCAGTAGGAGTCAAACATTATCACAGGACACTATCCAAACAGTCTCTCATAAAGAATCCTCGATATCTTAAGCCATAAGTTGGTGGATCAGATACAGGGCACAGTGGTCTTTAAACGTGAGCAACTTGTTTCCCCCAAGTTCCTGCAGAAAGCACATTGCTCCAGTATTAACAAGCATCTGAAGCCTGGGAACCTGACAGAGATGTGTTTGGCTTTAGGAGGAGGAAGTGATCCCTGAACAGGATCCAGCCTGTGGACCTGCTTTGGCTGGAAGGCAGCATGCAGGACGGCTATATTGTATTTTAGTTACAGGATGAAAACCCACTGACTGTAGCACTTCTGACAACAGTGATCCTTGAGAGTAAACACTTGGACTCATTAAATATGGAATCCTTTTCAGACACCCATGGTGATTAAGTCAAACCACCAAGTTGTATGTAGTAATGTGGGAAATTCCATGCTCTGTAGAAACATCCCTTAAAACTTCAACTGGCTACTTTTGGCTTCTTTTACAGGGACACAAACAAAAAGAGAAAAGACACCTGAGTCTCAGGACATTAGGGAGTTGTGAAGACCATGGCAAACCACAGAGCATAAATCCCACACAAAGGGACTTAGAAGATAGCTTGGAGCCACCACTCCTCATCTCAGCTCTCCGGTCATGGTCATGGTGGGCAGGGAAGCAAATTATGGAGAGGTGAAAAAGTTTCCCAGTGTCATACAGTCCTCAGTGCACAAGGAAGTGTAATTGCATTGAGGCTCATCTCAGGGTACATGTCATTTCTTCCAAGAGATAGGTTGCCTGCATTGGCTTCAGGGCTAGGGCCGGATCTGGCGTGGTCTCATACATACAGATAGTGTGGAGGTCATTTGAACTACCAGCCACCTCTGACCCTTGTTGTGGAAACTTGCTACGGTCTGGCCCAACAGATAATTCAGATCACCAAGCTATTAATCATTTCCAATTCCCAGCTTTCTACATGAAAGAACAATTTAGAACTATGTTCTAGAATTGTAACAGTTAAGTTTATACTGGTAAATGAATCGTGTCTCTCT
This sequence comes from Mastomys coucha, assembly GCF_008632895.1. Lineage (NCBI taxonomy): Eukaryota > Metazoa > Chordata > Mammalia > Rodentia > Muridae > Mastomys > Mastomys coucha. Next base: position 64,411,066 of record NW_022196909.1, on the reverse strand, counting down.
CTCTCTCTGATTCTATGTGTGGGCATGTACAACTGCTCACGTATATTCCTGTAGATGGAATTGCTCAATTACTTTCTACCTTATTCTTTGAAACAGGGTCTCTCACTGAACCTAAAGCTCACTGATCAGTGAGCTCTGGGAATCCTCTTGTCTCCATCCCCTGAGACTGGGATTAAAAGCATGCACACTGTAGTTGGCTTTCACATGGGTATTGTGGATCCAACCTTAGGTCATTTCAGGACAAGCAGGTCTCCCCATCCTCTCAGTTACATCATTAAAATCAATCATGTCTTTAGATCTGTTTATCTGGAGGGAGGTTTAGTGGTTGGAATGAGAGTGTCTCCCATAGATTTACAGATTAAAACATCTGGTGTTAGTGTTGTCTAGAGGAAATTTAGGTAGGTCAGCCTTCCTGGAGGCTGACTATCACTGGGGACAGGCTCGGACATGAAAAGCCCAGCACCGCTTCCATTTCCCCATCTCTGCTTCCTGGTTGTGTTTGATGATGTGAGCTCTCAGCTTTCTGCCCCTTGCTGCCATGCCCGCCAGCTTGCTGCATCCCTACCGTGATGTTCCCAGAAACTCCTTATAGAAGTTGCCTTGGTCTTGGTCTTTTATCAAAGTAACAGAAAAGGAACTGATCTGGGGACAGCTTGTGGGAGTCAGCTCTCTCCTGCCAGCTTGTGTGTCCTGGAGGTCGAACTTGGCTACAAGTGCCTTCATCTGCTGCGTCAGTGCTCAGTCATGTTTCGTAAGCCTCCAGAGCATTGTGAGGAGTCTGATGTGCGTCCCTTGTGAACTAACAGAGGGTTAGGTGGTGAAGTTTGTAAGAAACTTGCAACATAAGATCAAACAAAACAATTAGCAAGATGAAGGTCTTTAAATGCACGGACTCATGGGTCTACTCACTTACTCAACCGTCTAATTTACACAGTCTACAACAACAACAACAAAAGCCCAAATGGCTTGTTTACGAAAGAGTCTAGAGATAAGGAGAAAGATTTCTCCTGAGAAGGCAAAGTGAGGAAGAAGTGCACCCTACCTGCTTCATTGCAAATGTGGGTATGTCTGTGTTCTCTAGCCATTTGTGTATACAGAAGCACAGGCCCATGAAGCTAGGCTAGCAAGTGGGGAAGATGGGCCCAGAAGTGAAGGGACACTGGTGTCCATGTTGCGGGGACTGTTGATAAGTTTGGTAGAATGTAGAGAGTGAGAAATGGAGGCTGGTGGGTGGCTGGATACCAAGGGGGGGAAAGGGTGCAGAGAGGCTACGTACGTGAAGTGTTCAGAACATGAGAGTGTTGGCTCTCCTCTCACTGAATGCCCTGAGAGCTGCGACATTCCAATGGGTAGTAATCATAGGGGACAAGGCCCTTTTGGAATAGAGAGATACATAGGAACACATCTGAAGAGGGTGCCCAGGCTATCCACTGTGGCTTTCAGTTACGTCATGGGTATACTCCGAGAAGCTGGTTTTGGGAGCTGAGTGTTGCATTGGAAATGTCCGATTGGGAAAACACACCAAAGAATGAGGAAAAAAGGAGAAAAAGAAGGAAGAAGGCACGGGCTAGACCTTTTCTTAGCGGCTGTACAGCTGAACAACAGCAAAACTACCTACAGGGATGGAGACCTGTGGACAGGTGTCTGCAGAGGTAGGGTGTCGTAGAAGAATGTTCTAGAAGCACACTCTAAAAGGAGGCACAGGAGGAACAGGGGAATAGTGACCACAGGACTCTAGCATGGGTGTCTTCTGTTAGTGTACGCATACCATCTTACTAAGTGTCCTTAATAATATGGTATAAAGGGGCTGGAGAGATGACTCAGCAGCTAAGAGCTAAGATTGCTCTTGCAGAAGACCTAGGTTTTGTTCCAAGCACCCACATGATGAATTCTGACCTTCTTTAACTGAAGTTCTACAGGATCTGACGCCCTCTTCTGGCTTAAGAATTTTATGCTTAAGCACAGGCATTAAGCATATGTATGATGTACAGATAACACTCAACCAAATGCCCATAAAGTAATAATTTTTAAAAAGCAAATTTTTAAAAGCAATTTTTAAAAGCAAGTTTATCAGAAAACTAAAGATGTATATAGTCTTAAGAAGCCATCAATAAAAATTGATAAAGATCTCCATATACATGCATACATAATTTTTTGTAACACTTCACATCCTTTACACCAAAAGTTAATTTGTTACTTTTTCTCTTATATATACATATATTCTTACTTTCTCAAATAATTATCCCAAAGTCTCTCTCCCTGAGATACTAGCAGGGCAAATCAATGGCAATGTCTTGAAGATGAAGCTGCTGGCTTCATTTGAAGGATTTGCAGGCGTAATTAGCATAGGGAGATGTGAATAGGTATCCCAGGTTAAACTATGCATAGTTCAATGATGGACGTCACACCTTTCAGTGTTTCCCAGCTCAGATGCAAACCTTTGCTGCTGAAGGACCTCACATGGAGAGGGTCCCCTGTGTCTTACAGAAGACTGCAGATATACCACCCTGCCTTCTGTAGCACCTGATGTTCATCAGTTCCACAGTAAAATCCTTCCAAGGACCGTTTTATAACACGGCTAACTAGGATAGTAAACACGAGGACAAAGTTAACCACACTGAGGATGACAACAATCTATGTCACCCACTCAGGTGGGCGGAAGGCAAGGATGCTCCCTCCCCACTGACAGTCAACCGGCACAGAGACAGACAAAGGTGAGCCTTCCCTAGGCCTTCCCAGTAAATGACATATCAAAAATAGCACTGCCAGGGATCTGGAGGACAGCTGGGGACGTAGAGGATGGTCCCCACCAAAGCGAGAAGCTTTAGAGAAGAGGGCGAAAGGATGCAGGTATTCTCCACATTCTCCTTTGATGTACAGCATCTAAAAACCCTTTCCAATTCCATGTCTGGAACTGAAGGACCACGAAGGGACTGCCGCCTAGAATGAGTGCCTAAATATATTTTTACATGAAAGATGAGGTCGGCCGCTGGAAGGTGCGTACACTAGGAAAGAGGGGGAGGGGCAGAGCTACTTGTCACACTTTGCCCTCACTTCACAGTTAGCAGGCTGTTGAAGGGGAACAGCAGAGGGCTTTGTAGGGCCACAAAACAGGAAATTGCATGCAGAATGCTGAGGGGCAGTGGCTTCATGGGCTTTTCTGTGCAGACGGCTGGCAATGGGCCTTTTGAATGCACTGGGGACAGGACAACTCTTGAGCACAGATGGGAAGACACCAGAAGTAGTGCTGGCCATTTGGAATTGTTTCCCTGGTCCTTGGAAACAACAGGAGTGAGTCTATTGGAACAGTCCATTCTCACAAGGAATGTGCTCTGAGGGCAGCCTGGAAGAGTCTGTGGAAGCACGTGCAAAGGCCACTTTGAAGCAGCTCTCTCCAAAGAAAAATTTGAGGGATGAGCCTGCATCTCAAGACATGAATCACGTTCCATGGGTTGGAGGTGAATGGCCACAGAAGCCAATGGGTAATTTGCTGACACCTTCGGTGAGCAAATGGTGATGGGGAACAAAGAGGAAACAGAGAAAAGAACTGGAGAACTAATTAATATACTTATATAACACAACAATATGTGTGCTCAATAACATAAGAAACAAGCATGCCCATTTTCTAAGGTAGAAGCATCCATAGAAGAAATATGAATACAGGGAAGTAGTTAGTTAATGGAGTCAGGCCCCTGGGGGCGGAGAGCAATGCAGAAGTCCCTGTGAAGAGATTAGCTTTTGGATATAGGAAGGTTGATCTGTGTGGCCAGAAGCAGGAGGGATAAGTGGGACTCCTGGACAATGACTTCCATGCGTGGGAGTGGGGGAGGGGTGGAGAGGAACACAAGAATTTCCCATGCAATGGCTTCTATTTTTCTTTTCAAGTCCCAACACCTACACCTAGCAATTCACAAGTGCTTCTAACTCCAGCTCCACGGAATCCTCTGATGGCCTCTGCACAGATGCCTACACATGCACACATTAAGCTGTGGCTGATTTTAAAGTGAGCATGGGGTCTGTCTTTCATTAATTGTGAGATTATCTTTACTCCACGTGTTAGAATGTTTCACATTCTCTCCAAGTAGTAACTAGCCTTGTTTTAAGAGTTTCATTACATTTATTTATTTTGTGTATGGGCCTGCAGTGCCTGTGTGGAACCCAGAGGATAACTACCAGGAGTTAGTTCTCTTCCACAATGTGGGTTCCAGCAGGGATCGAACTTGGGGCACTGAGCATAGCAGAAAGTGCCTTTACAGAAGCCATTCTTAACTTTTTCTTTAATTTTTAATTAATTATTTTCTTTATGCACATTCCAAATGGTACCCCTCTTCCAGAGTTCTTCACCTCACCCCTCTCCTCTTTGCCTCTGAGAGGGTAATCAGGCCCCTGGGATTCTCCCTCCCTAGGGCATCAAGTCTCTACAGGATTAGGTGCATCCTCACCCCGCTGGGGCCAGAGAAGGCAGTTCTCTGCTACAAAGTGCTAGGGACCTCAGAGCAGCCTGTGTATATACTCTTTGGTGTCTCAGTCTCTGGGAGCTTCCAGGGGTCGCTCTTCCTATGGTGTTGTCATCCCTTCAGCTCCTTCAGTCTTTCCCTTAACTCTGCCATAGAGGTCCCCGACCTCAGCCTCATGCTTGGCTGTAAGTATCTGCATCTCTCTCAGTGAGCTGCGGTAGAGCCTCTCAGGGGACAGCCATGCTAGGCTCCTGTCTGCAAGCACAACATGGCATCAGTTGTGCCATGCCTGTGGGTTGGTGCCTGCCTGTGGGAAGCTTCCCAACTTGAACTGGCCTTTCCTTCAGTCTCTGCTCCATTTTTTGTCCCTGCATTTCTTTTAGACAGGTACCATTCTGGGTCAAAATTTTTAAGGTCAGTTGGTGACCACATCCATCCACTGGGGGCCCTGTCTATCTACTGGAGGTGGTCTCTTCAGCTTCCATCTCCCCACTGTTGGACAATTTTGGCTAAGGTCACCCCACTGAGTCCCGGAAGCCTCTCACAGGCCAGGTCTGGGACTTTCTAGACGTCCTCCCAAGCCTCCACCCCTGATGCTGCACATTTCCATTCATTCTCCTGGTCTTCTGGGCTTCTCTCTCATCTCCCCCATACCTGATCCTGCCCCCTTTCCCCCTCCACCCCTGATGCTGCAGATTTCCATTCATTCTCCTGGCCTTCTGGGCTTCTCTCCCATCTCCCCTATACCTGATCCTGCCCCCTTTCCCCCTCCTCTCTGCTCTCCTACCCAAGTCCCTCCCTCCCTCTCCCTCCCATGATTACTTTGTTCCCCTTTCTGAGAGGGACTGAAGCATCACAAAATAGAAACAGAAGGAAAACTACTTAATTCATTCCATGAAGCCGCAATTACTCTGATACCTAAACCACACAAAGACACAACAAAGAAAGAGAACTTCAGCCCAATTTCACTTATGAATATCAATGCAAAAGTACTCAATAAAATTCTCACAAACCGAATGCAAGAACACATCAAAACCATCATTCACCATGATTAAGTAGGCTTCATCCCAGGGATGCAGGGATGGTTCAATACAGATGAAAATCCATCAACATAATCCATTATATAAGCAAACTCAAAGAAAAAAGGCACATGATCATCTCATTAGATGCTGAAAAAGCCTTCAACAAAATACAGCACCCCTTCATGTTAAAAGTCTTAGAGAGATCAGGAATTCATGGCACATACCTAGACATAATAAAAGCATTGTACAGCAAACCAATAGTCATCATTAAACTAAATGGGGAGAAACTTGAAGCAATCCCACTGAAATCAGGGATAAGACAAGGCTGCCCACTCTCTCCCTACCTATTCAATATTGTACTTGAAGTCCTAGCCAGAGCAACTAGACAACAAAAGGAGATCAAGGGGTATGAATTGGAAAGGAAGAAGTATCCCGATTTATATGATAGTCTACATGAGGGACCCCAGAAGTTCCACAAGAGAATTCCTATAGCTGATAAACAACTTTAGCAAAGTGAGGCATATACAACTGACTCAGACAACCCAGTGGCTTATGTTTCAAAGGTGTCTAGGGTGGCTGTTTCCCCTGACTTGTACTTAGGTACCATTCACTTCCTTGTGTGCTTTCCCTGTTCTCTGCCATTGCAAGCCTGCTGCCTCCCTCGCCCTCTCTTTTTCAACCATTCATTATATAGAAAACATATTTTAACGTACAGTTCATGAACATGAATTTGACTTTTCTTCTGCTCAGCTGAGAGCCTAGTTTTCCCAGTGCCATTTATGTGGTCTATTGTCCCCTAAATCACAAAACAAGTTTCCATATGCTCCAGTGGGCTGCTGGGTTATCCATTCGGCCTCCCTAATTCGAGCCCTCTGTTCCTGGGTAATATCACACTGTTTTAATGATAACTGCTTTGTCCTGTCATTGGGCCTTATGGTGGGAAAGCCACCTATCTTTGTTCTAGAAAGTGATCATCTTGCATAATCACATACGTCCTCCTCTCCCTGGGAGATTTTAAATCACTTTTGTCACATGTTTCAGTTGCTTCTAACCACAAAACTCCTTTTCCCTTTTAGAGAGATTAACGTTCAAAAGAACATACCCCGGAGACACACAGCTTAGGTTGTATCTGGCCCAAAGACTTGTTTTGTTTGGTTGCTATCTTGTTGTTCTATTCATGTCTTTAAAAGCATCTGACACCTCTGTGAGAGCCAAGAGTCTGTACTGAATGCACAACAGGGTGTATGTGTTTGTGTGGTAGGATGTTTTGCCCTCCTGTGTGGCTGGCACCTAGAGGCGACTGTTCTTTGTATTCACACAGCTCTCTGTCCCAGCTCTCCTGTGTCTGAACATGGCTCCTTTCCATCATTTGTGTGGCCTACTTAGACCCTACACAGCTTTCGTCTGGGGGACCTGGGGTCACTGTAGCTCCATTCGCAACAGCCTGGAATCTTTCCAACCTACCTCTGTCTCCACTGCCACCAGAACAATCTCTGCAGACGGGACTAGATGTTCTGCTCTGGTTTCAATTATTTGTCAACTTCAGATTGTCTTTAGGATGGGAGCCAACTTGCTTTGTGGGCAGTACGGGCGCTGTCACAACCTAGAACACCTTTCATAGGTCACCCTCAGTTATTTCCAGGCTATCCCATCTCTAGCCACTTGGCCCTTCTGCAGTTCCCAGTTCACCCCACCAGTGTAAACCCCACTGTCCAGGCCTCTGACTCCCTTCCCCGTCCCTTCCCTTCCCTTCCCTTCCCTTCCCTTCC
>NW_022196909.1:64388321-64403808 GCF_008632895.1 Mastomys coucha | reverse complement strand
TAACTTGAATAGTGTCTACATCTCCAAGTCTTGGGTAAACCCCGCTGCAGCTGCTCGATGCTCCCTGTGAATGCTTCCCTGATGGCCTCATCTTCCACCACCTCAGGAAGAGACAGAGACCTTTGTATGCCTCTCTTCTTCAGATGTCTTCCTCTAAATCCAAGGGCAACTTCATTTATTTTTTGGTCCAAGTGATTCTATTTTCCTTAGATGTGTTTTACCTTAATCAATTCATTGCATCCTAAGCATAGGTAAGGGAAACTAGGAGACAGCCTGCAATCAGTGCAACCCTGCAGGGAAGAGAAGCAGGAGGGTGTGGCAAATGGAGGCAAAGAAAGGGTTCAGCTGTCACCTCCACTCTGGGGGCCTCCACGAACACTCCAGTCATTATTCAAAATCGCAGCAAAGCCAGCAGGACCCAAATACTAAATCCTCAGGAAGAGAGTGAAGTCAACTTCATCCCCATTCTAGCCAACAGTGAGAACAAACACAATTATAGGATTGTTTCTCTGACAAACATGGGGGCAAAAAAGGGCAAATCACATTTCCCCTAAACTCAAAGTTAATATTTTGCATGTTATTTTGCCTCACAGCTAATATAGTTTTTGTTGTTGTTTCCAAAGTAATAAGGGAATTTGATGGGGAAAGTGATAATCTTTGCAAATATTTGCTTTGCATGCAGTTATTTGGTAAAGTTCAGATAGTATGTCGTCAGCTCGGCTCTCTCACCAAAGCGCAGTCAGTTAGATCAACCGGCTTGGCCCCGAAATGGAAGTCACAACTTACAGGGACACCAAAGCTCCAGAGTCACACACAAAGCGAATGGAGACTCTGAGTGTCCGTCCTGGCAATTCTGGGATCCATCTCACAGAATTACCCACGCGCTTATAAAGCATGGGCTCTGCTGGCTTATAGCAACCTTCAACTCTAAACACACAGGACACTGAGAAGTCACTCCTCTTGAGAACTTTAGCTTATGCAGTTTATAGGTGTGCATGCTCAATGTCCATACCAAAGCAGTAAGTACTGAGATAGACTGCAGATAGAAAGAATGTATTTAAAACAGAGCAAATACCCCGCCCCCCCCCCCCCCCCCCCCCCGCTTCAGGATGTCAGTTGTTATTTTACAGAATAATACAGAAGAGAAGGTGAAATCAATTTGAGGTGGTTTACAGTGGGATTTGCAGGGATTAAAAAGAAGATGGTTCATCAGTTAAAGCAAGTGTGCAGTTTTTGTTGAGACCTGAACTTGGTTCCCAGCCCACAATGGATGGTTCACAACCACTTGTGACTCCAACTTCAGATGATCTGCTGCCCTCTTCTGGCCCCTGCAGGCACTGCACCCAAGTGTACAAACACATAAATAATTAAAAATAAAAATAATTAAATTGAAATATTTATGTTGAAAAAACTTCTTTACATTGAAAACTACTATACAGATCAGGTGTGCTTACATGTGTGTCATCACAGCTCGCAGGAGGAAGCAAAAGGTCCAGAGTTCAAGAGACCCTGTCTCAAAACACAAACCTGCAAACAATACTGTATACTTAGAGGATATTTTAAGTTCATAAAAATGTAAGCAAAATTAACCTTTGTTTCCAAATTAAGTAAAAATGTGAAAACTATTGTGATAAAATAGAATATATATATATATGTGTGTGTATATATATATACATATATATACACACACATATATATATATATGTATATATATATATATATATATATATATATAAACCAGATGGACTTTCAACACCTTATAATTCTAGTAACTATTGTGCTTTCTCAATAAAATTCTTCAGATCCATAAATTCTATAAGAAATTCTTTCAGCCTGGAACTCAGTACCTTGCTCTCTTGAAAAGCATAATTTGCTGCAATATTATGGAAAATGCTTATTTTATTCCAGCACTACTTAACTCAACATATTAAGTTTGGAGTGGTACATTAAACAATTTTCCAGTGAGCTGAGGCCAAGCTCATGTATTTCTACCCAGGGGGAAAAAGTTCAGAGGGAATGAAAACAGAATTCAATAATGAAGGTCTTCATTTGAGGGCAGGTAGCCAGGCTGGAGTGTAAAAGTCCAACATTGTGTGTAGCTCATATTTAAATACACACACACAGAGAGAGAGAGAGAGAGAGAGAGAGAGAGAGAGAGAGAGAGAGAGAGAGAGAGAGAGAGATATGCCCCTGCTACATCATTTAAGAACTGTGGCTCCCTTCTAACTTCTAATGAATCACACAAACTGTGGGTCTTAAGGAACAGCCTGCTCTTCAGGCGAGCCCACCCAAACTAGTCTGGACAGAGGAGATATTGAACTGTGCTTAGACTCTGCCAACAGAATTCATAATTGCTTCTAATAACTCCTGGTATTAAACAGCCTGTCAAGAAATCTCCTAATATCTCCAGTAAATCTGTTGTGCTGAAATATAAACCGGAAGACTGGCCCCAGTGTGACTTGAAAGCGACTTGAATAACCTTCCAACTTGGAGGCTATATCCTCTATAAAGGCACATACAATGGGACCAATTCTATACGTGTTTTATAGGAATTTCCCAAGAGTTTTTTTTTTAAATGTAATTGGGCCAAGAAAGTGTGGCAAGTAGAGAATATTTATCCTAGCTTATATATTATATATAATATGTAAATATATGGGGATAGCATATCATTAATCTTTTCCCCCTTCTTTAAACACAACAACTCTAAAGTCAACATTACGGCACAGAAAAAGACCAACTCTGCACACACTACTGTGCTTGTCACTGGGTGGTTAAACTGCTTTTGTTACTGTGTTGGTTTGAATGAGAAACATGCCCCCTAGGCTCATGTGTTTGAGCACTTGATCTCCAGCTGGTGGCGCTATTTACGGAGGTGATGGGACTTCAGAAGGCAAACCTCATTGGAAGAAGTATGTCCATGGGGGCAGGTTTAGGGTTTCATAGTCTAGACCCATTCCCTGCTCTCCTTTCTCCCTGGTGACCTCCCAGCTCTGTGACTGCCCAGCTGGTCCCATGTGGCCACTACCATTAATCCCTGCCATGAAGAGCATGCCCCTTCTGGAAAGATGAGCCAATAGACCTTTGCTCTCTTAAGTTGCTTTTGCTCAGCGTACTGTATTGCAGCAAGAGAAAAGTACCTGACCTTTTCACCATAGTGATGGATAGCTGGGTCGAGGGTTGTGGGCTGTAGGTCATGGTTGATTAGCTTAGCCACATAATGATACATAATGACTTGAATTGATAAAATTGTGTTTTCTAGAGTTTACTTTGACTAAAATAAATGGCTGGCCTTTGACTATGCTTAGAACTGGCTTATCTCATATTTTTCTACATGTTCACCTATGCAATATTAAGTATTTCATTAAAATCTCTAGTAAAAAAATGAATTGAAGGCCTTGTATGTGTTCCTTCATTCATCCATTAATTCATGAAGTTATTATGGAGACATTTATAGGGTCCCATCTTCAAAGTGCCGTCTTAAGTACGGGATAACACGGAGCAGAGGAACTCCTGAACCATGGCAGCGCCTCTGCAGGGCACAGCCTCGTCTATAACCTGGGTGGTGTCCTAGATAAGGTTTCTGTTGCTGTGACGAAATGACATGCCAAAACAGCTGGGGAAGGCAAAAGGCCTGAGGGCATCACTGAGGGCAATCAGGGCAGGAACTCACACAGGGCAGGGACCAGGAGGCAGGAGCTGAAGCAGACGCCATGGAGGGTGCTGCTTACTGGCTTGCTTCTTGTGGCTTGCTCAGCCTTGCTTTCTTATTAGAATCCAGGACCACCATCCTAGGCATGGCACCACTCACATGGCTGAACTAAGAAAGTACCCTAGAGGCTTGCCTACATCCAGATCTTACATAGGCATTTTCTCAGATGAGGCCCCCTTCTCTCAGTTGACTCTAGCTTGTGTCAACTTGACATAAAACACACAGATGGGAATCACCCTGCCTTGGACATCTACTTGAGGGTCACTGAATTAGATCATTAATTCAAAACCAAAATTATGGCTGTGTGAGGTCATTCTCTGAGTGATCCAGGTACCTGTGATGTCTGATGCACCTTTGAGAACATGATTCAGAGGGACCAGGATCTGAAGGAAACACAGGTAAAGGGGCTCACAGTAAAGGAATGACAGGAGAGGGGGTGGTCTGAAGGAGTCTTGAGGGCTAATAAGATGTAACCTGGGCAGGCTACAGTGAAGGATCCCAGGAGAAGTTAATTATGGTTTGGTTGCCTAGAGCCAAGAAGTTAACACCAGCCTGACTTTCTCCAACGTCCTCAATTTTCTTCACCCAGGAGCCAGAAGCCATCTTTGAAAAGCATAAGCCAACCCAGGAGGAAATATGGTGACACTCTAATCTTTCAACCTAGGAACTTTAGCCATCCTAAGACAACACATCAGTTTACTGTAATTGTGTGTTCATGCAAGTTTAAAGAATAAGAACATAAATAAATAAAGTCAAACTCATACTTTTTCTGCACTATGCAAAGAGAGATCTTTGCATCACTGGTCTGGTTGAACAGTTTGTTTGAACAGTTTGAAATACTTAAAGAGATTATGATTTCAATTTAAAATGTGTAATTGATTTCAGACTTGTGATATTAAGTTGAAGGGCTTCAGTATATTTGATTTACTATTGGAAATAATGTTGAAATGTTAAAAGAGCCAATTTACTGCATGCATATGTTCCACTGCTAGTATTTCTAAGTTGCTTACTTGCTTAGAATGATCGTTTGTTAGGTTGGAAAGTTGGCTCTGTCAGGCGTGAGAGAAGCTTGCAAAACTCAGCCATATTAGACGGGTAAACACAGTTTAAAATGCTGGTAGGAATTAAATTACCTTAATTGAGATGAGAACTAATTGTTCAGGGAAATTTCAACTGTTAGACTTGAATTACCTAAACACCAATAAGATAATATATGAAAGAAGCAGTTCTTACATAATAACTTGCTCTTAAATAGAAGCATAAGCCTTTTAGGCTGGGGTAGGTTTGTGAATGAACAGCTTAATAAATTCAATAGTAGTTTTAAACCTAATTAAACAGAAGCTTATTATAAAATTCCCTTTGCCTTAAAATGCCTTAAACGCATGCCCCAGGAAAGTATGGGTTTGTCACTAGTCTTTATTGTCAACTTGACAAGTTAAGGTCCCCTCAGGAGAGGAAGCCTCAATTTAAGAATTGCCTTGATCATGGCCTATGGCCATGCCTGTGGGAGATTATCTTAAGTGAAGACTGGTGTGGGAGAGCCCAGCCCGCTGTAGGCAGCACTGTCCCTAGGCTGTATTTGAGAATAGGCTTGAGCGTGAGGCAGTGGAGAGGTCAGGGAAGTGCTGACCAGCCTCCTTCTCTGACTCTGCCTTCCAGTTCCTGCTTCAGTTCCTACCCTGACTTGCCTCCATGATGTGAAGGTAAGCTTAGTAAGCCCCATCCTCCCCAAGTTGCTTTGTTGGCGGCGTTTTATCCAGCAGCAGAAAGCAAACTAGAAGAGACTCTTCCCTGCCTGGTTGATCTCAATGTCCTCAGAGATAGTAAAACAAGACAACCAACAAAACAGCATCTGCTTGCAGCTTCCATTTTAGCTTTGCATTTTCCTCAAGACATTAGAGTGAGCATTCACTAACACCAATGGAGGAACTATGTTCTGTTCTAGAACATTAGAGTGAGCATTCACCAGCACAAATGGAAGAACTGTGGTGTTCTGTTCTAGAACATTAGAGTGAGCATTCACCAGCACAAATGGAAAAACTGTGGTGTTCTGTTCTAGAACATTAGAGTGAGCATTCACCAGCACAAATGGAAGAACTGTGGTGTTCTGTTCTAGAACATTAGAGTGAGCATTCACCAGAACAAATGGAAGAACTGTGGTGTTCTGTTCTAGAACATTAGAGTGAGCATTCACCAGCAGCAATGCAAGAACCATGTTCTGTTCTAGAGAATTCACAGATGTGAAAAACAAGGACAGGACACCAAGAACAATAAGTCTCTGGACAGTGGTTATAAATAGGCTGTTGGAGATGTCAGGGGTTAAACAAATAGAACCAAGAAGCCCTCAAGACTTTTCTGAGGAAATTTTCCTGATCAGTAAAGGCAGAGCCAGCAGTGCGGCCCCTCCCGTGAAGGAGAGCGTGTGCGAAAGAGCAGGAGGTGATGACTGACAGACAGGCTGCTTAGCTTTGGCTCTGAGAGATTTGGGACAATGCACACTTGCTGAGGGGAGTTCAGACAGTATGGACATAGCAAAGCCATCTGCGGAGCTACCTGGAGGGGAGGGGACAAGGCAACAGGGCTGGACAGCAGCTAGCTAGACCTGGGGCATGCGATGACAGTTAGGAGCAGAGGCAGAGATCATCTCAAGGAATAGTTGCTTTAAAAGACAGTAATGGGCTGGGAGGATGGCTCAGTTGGTGAAGCGCATGTCTGTCAGGCTTGAGGCTCTGAGTTCAAGCCCCACAACACACCTAAAAAGGTTGGTGCAATAGTATGTGATTGTTGTAACTGCAGAGCCGGAGGGCTGGAGACAGGTGGAACCTGGCACTCAGTGGCCAGTCAGTCCAAGCCAATAAGAGATCCTGCCTTAAAGGAGGCAGAGGATGAAAGCTCAAGCTGTCTTCTGGCCTCTACATGTACCTGAACACACATGAATTTTGTACAGACATATGCACATGTAGCATGCATAAACAACCATTCTGGGTGGAAAGATGGTACAGAGATTAAAACTGTTCTTGCATAGGGCAAGCCTTAGCACCCACCTCAGGTGGCTCAGCACCTGCCTGCAACTCCAGTTCCAAGGGGATTCAATACCCTCTCTGGTCTCTGTGGGGACTCACAGAGGGCACACATAAACTCACACAGAGACACACATGTATACCCATACTTAAAAATAAAATAAATCCTAAAACAAAATAATTGTGAGATTCAGCTCTCTTGAATGCTGTGTACTGAAGAAAACATTTTATGGGACCAGAGAGAGGAAGTTTCAAGTCAGATAAGAAAATTCTGCTTCCAGGGAGAAATCTAAAGTAAGTCATCCAACTGCAGTAGAGACTTTAGCCTAAATGATGGGCTTGCATGCCGAACTGGGTGGCTAGTCACTACTCTAGGAGCTAGAAATGCAGCAGTGGTCAGGACAGACTGGGGCTCACAGTCTAATGTAAGGAACGAAGATCAGTTACATGTTGCATTGTGCTCAGCACATTCTGTATATTACGTGATTTCATGTGTCATAGCTGCCGTAGGTGAAAAGCAAGCCGGAAAGGGAGGCTGCCTGGCAGGTGTTAGCTGATCACCAGCACCACACAAAGCCGTGAGCTCAAGCTGGAGCTTGAGGGTTCTTGGTGTTAAGCCCCAAAGGAGAAAAAGGAAGTCATGTGGGCAGGTTCGTACTTCTCGAAATGCCGCCCAGCTTCAAACAGTGATGCTGCAATTACCTTCCATTTCCCTGAATGATGGCGGCCTCGATTCTGAGACTGGAAGTGGCTTGTCTGCTCTCCTCTACTGCCCTGGCAGAGGCTGTCAGAGCTGACAGAGAGCTTTGAGGGTGGGGGTTTTACAGGTCTGCCTGGGGCATTATAAGGTAAATCCGTGTCTACAGGACTCAAAACACACATTGCTCTCCATGAGAGCTGACTTCATGTAAAACTATGTAAGCTACATTTGAATTGGATGTACAACAAAGTACTGCAAGCTGCTATGTGCAGATGTGCGTCCAAAGAAGTGGCTCAGACATTTATGTTCTCACCCCAAGTTCAAGTCCTAAGACTGAAAGTTAAAGTCACTGGTTTGTGTGTTCTTCAAAACTCAAATACATCCTCTTTTCCCTACTTAAAAACTAGAAAGAAGTTAGGAAAGGGTTCAATAATGAATTAAATAACTAAGAGTGGTTTTGTGTGGTGTATGTGGAGGTGGGTGGTGGTATATAGGGAATATGTAATTCTTAGTGTGGATGTGTGTATACACAGGTAGAGGCTAGAGGCCAACATCTAATGTCCACGGTGGATCTCTACCTTATTTACATATTTATTTAATTTTGAGATAAGTCCATCCATCAGCCAGGCTGGCTGGCCAGTGAGTTCCAGTGACCTTCCACTCTCCCAGCCCTGGGATTACAAACATGCACAGCTACTCTCAGTTATCCGCAGGTGTTGAGGGTCCCACCCCAGGTCCCCCTGTCCCCCTGCTTGTGTGGCAGGCACTGTCTCCCCTGAGCCATCTCCCTAGCCCAAAGGAGGTTTCTCTTACTGGTTCTCTTTTCATGAGCAGAATGCACATAAGGTGAGGTCAGGCACTAACTGGATGTAGTGAAAAATGTATGTTGATGATTTAGACCGCCTCCAGGCTGGCTGCGGATCCTTGGGAGCCCTCAGCAAGCCTCCCTCCCAGAGCATCTTATGGGTGATGGAGAACAGCCACTCCCCAGCCCCTAGTGGAAGGCTGCTCAGCATTTGCTTGAACCTTTCACAGATGACAAAGTGTCCTTTCACCAAGCAGTCACAGAGCTTCTGCCCAGTTCAAACGCTCATTGGTCCCTGTGCTTGGAGACACACAGCTCCTACTTATGTTCCCTAACTGTGTCTCTACAGTCTCCCCCCAGATAATTTTCCTCTGACTCTCTCCAATAAGAAGCACAAAGCTAACTGGGGAACCCTCTTTCGTTATAATTGTGAGCAGTATTCAAGCTTAGATTCAAAGTAGTTGAGTGGTTCTGTGGCTATGTAGTGTTCAAGTCCCTTCTCAGTAATGGAATATGAAATCTACTAACTTGAAAGAGGCCTGGAGAGAAGCCCACATTGGAAACATCACTGAGACCTCTACTCAGAGGCTAAACACTGAGCAATTTCATATTTTTTTCCTTAATGGTTAGAAAGTTAACTTGAATCCACTCACTTTAAAAAATTATTCACCCTTTTGCTTTGACTTAACACTTACGCAGACATTTGATCTTCGAGATTGAGGCTAATATTTCTCACCAGGAGCGCTTCGATGTCATGAGAAGGTGAAAAGGCACACTCCAGGACAAATGAACCGGTGGAAAACTTAACAGAACAGCCCACGCTAAATGATCCCAAGGTCACTTTTTAATTACTTCACAAAGCATCTGTTTATGAAATGAAACTCGACTTCTGCAGCCCCTGCCTCCCCCTGGCTCTTAGAAGAGGGCAAAGGTCGCTCTTGGGGGCCGCTTTCTCTTTGAATGCAGATGTTAAGCATCATCCCTGCATGTTAAACAGAGCACACACATATGGATGTGCCCAGCCAGGGTGGGCAGGCTCTCCTGGGAATATATCAGCTCACCCACCCCTATGTTTCTGTGTCACACATCTTTGAGTTTGTCAGTCACTGACTTTGCTCTGGTGTAATTTTTACCTCTCATATTTACCTTTGAAGTTGTTCCTTCTTCCCTTTAGGCCCAGCTATCTTAAAAACTCTAGCTTCAACAACAGGCTCTGGAGATCCTTCTACAGCAAGGCTAACCTCTGACCACAGACTACTTCCCTGCCCCGCTTTCTCAAACAAAATGCTAGAAGGCATCGTTTCTGAGAATAAAGTGTGTGCCTAATCGTTATGAGGTAGCAGAGGCATGATGGCACCTTGGGTGGCACAGCTTGGTGCCTGAAGGGACTGGTGCAGCCCAGTCCAGTCCAAGATCAGCAGGCATGGGCCACTCTTGGTACCTGGACATTCAGCATGCTCAGACTTGTAGATATATACCAAGGGTGGTGAACACATGTTGTTTGCCTCTCTGAGTAGGCTAGGCAGGAGTAGGGATTACTTGCTCTTCTGGGGGTCTCCGGGAAAGGGCTCTTTAGTGGGGGGTCTCCGGGAAAGGATTCTCTAGTGGGAAATCCTACCCACAACCTCTACTGAAATAGACAAACAAGATGTCACTCAGTGACGACCTCTGAGGAGATCATAGGGCTCTGCAACACACTAAGACCATGTGTCACGATTTTACAAGTCTTCTGAGAAAGAGAAAACATAGGCCCTAGACCTAGAGAGTGTTTGAGGATTATCCTAGAAGACATTCTCTACATCTCTACAGTAATCATTTGATGCTATGGTTGCCCCTTACCAGAACGTCAATTGGGATTGCACCACTTAAGTCAAGTAACTGGGACACGGCTGGCTCACAGCCCCCACTCTGTGCTACCCTTAGGGAGCCTTCCTCTCCATCAGCTGACAGCTCTTACTGTCTGCCTCTGGCCCTCCCCAAACCAACCACATGAGGGTGCTGTGGTTGTCGCCTAGAGTGAACCTGAAATTCACATCTAGTCAGGCAGTTTGGGTAAGTGCCAACTGCAATCATGAGCGTGTTTTAATCTACAAAGTCGCTAATTTGATTTTCCATTCCATGTGCGATGTGTTTCTGTCACATACAGAGCTTCGCGCTAATTGCTGTAGGACATCAATGCATAAAGACAAAAGCACAGGGCACAGATTAAACATCGAGAAAGCATGGAGGAAGGGAAGACTGTAAGATCCATTGCAAGATCCCTGGGTGTGCTCTGAGTGGGATATACAGAGGCCTTACGTGCTAAATACTCATAACAGTGGGCTTACATGCTAAATACTTACAACAGACACCATGGTCAATGGTCCCACACACAACTAAAAAGCAAACCCTAGCTTACAAAGTATAACAACAAAAACAGTAAGAGAGATCCTACCACAAAGCGAGGCAGGAGGGAAGGAGTGCCTCCTAACCTGTGCAAGCACTCTATGTTGGCATCAGGACCTCTGAAACCCGTGACATCACACAGGCAGGCTCCATAGACCTGTTGCCAAGGCAACAGCCACCATATTCCCAGAATCCACTTGGTCTCTCCCAATTTTCCTATGGTCTCGGTTTCTGAAGCCAGGCTTCCCAGTATACAAGGTCTTCCTTTATACCAAGCTAGCTCAGGCCACGTGGACGCAGCACTCTCTGCCATACATAGGCCAACACACACACACACACACACACACACACACACACACTTAAAAGTCATGAGCATGAAGAGAATAATTGATTTAAAAGCTTACCCAAGTCTTAAATCACAATTTGGAAAGAGCGGAACTGATGTTACTATTAGGGGAATGGGAAGTATATAGGGGTTCATTCTCTTCCTAGATGGGACAAGGCAAGGCAAGCACTGGGCAGGAAACCTGCAGTGGGCGTGGCACCAGCACGGGGGTGGCGAGTGGGGGGTGGGAAATGTGTCAAACAGAAAGCAACAAGCCTTCCTGATCTACAGCTGGTAGCTGGCCTTCCGAAGGAAAAAGCCAGCAGCCTGAATGCAAAGCCAGTGCTCACCCAGGTCAAGGTCCTCCATGAAGCCGGTCCATGTTCAAAGACCCAGTTAGAGAAAAGTGAGATGGGATCTTGGAGCAGCTTGGGAACCTTGACCAAGATGGTCAGCAAAAATGGACCAGGCCAGAAAGGCTCAGACTGACACGAGACTTCGGTACTGTTTCCCTTTGAAAGATAGAATTCTAAGGAACATTTTAATCACTGGTAAAACTGTTAGACCAAGGAAACCTGAAGTAACCATGTCCAATCTTTCCAGCAGTCTGTCACAAAGATACTCTGAGATTTTAGGACTGCAAACTACCAGGAACTTATTAATGATTAATAACACAGAAAAGAGATATAGAAATCAAGCCATGTATGGACTCTATACACTTCTGAACTATATAGAAAGTCAAGTTTTGTGTTGAGTGAAGGTCATACAGGTCAAGGAGAAGCCACCCCTATCAAATGCAGGAAAGAAAGTGCCACGTGGCTGGCTTGTGGCTCGCCTAAACATTTCCTCTACTGAGATGCTAGAAGCACAAAGAGAGCTCTGGCTCCTCTGCATTTACTCCCCTGGTGTGCTTCACACACAGAAATCAGGACACATACTTTCTTCAGAAAACAGGATGCCTAAACTGAATGGGATTGAGCTTGCAAGTTCGCTGGGAGAAAGCCCTGAGGACAGAATGTTGAGATGCTATTGGGCAAATCCAGAGAATATGCACATCCCATTTGCAGACAACCCCAAGCCACAAGGTAAAACTGATGATATTCGAGGTAACTGACTCGGAATGTTTTTAAAGCTACAAGAAGGGACCAGATCCAGCAACAAGATGAAATGAAGATCAAAGACCGATACAAAGTCCTACAGTGCATCACATTAGCACAGAATAGGAAACTGCAGACCCAGGCATCCAGCTCCTGCACCATGGCTGCTCAGAAAGCCTGTGAGCATGAGCATGAGCTCTCCTCCTTAAATTTACTTATGGATTCTCCTTAACCGAGCTTTCTTTACTTGCATAATTAAATTTGCAGGCATGTAAGGAAACAACGCAAAACAAAGAGGTAAATGAAAGGCGAAGCACAAAGTGAGAGAAGAAAAAAAATCAGTCCACACTGAGGCCATTTTGAGTCCTCGACACAGGTACTTCAAAGCAATGTCAGAGGCCCCCTGCCTACAAAGGACCGGTTAGATCAAAGCTGACTTCCTAAAAGCTCAGTGTAAAAGATGACGTGGTGAAGTCTTTCAGAGACTGGGAATCAGAGCCAAACAGAGCTTCTATGCCTAGCTAACACAGACAGCCAGGAGATCAACATAGAGTTCTCCACGGACCCCAGAAAGGGAAGGATGGTTTCCAGGAAATCAAATGGAGGGGCAAGAGGCATTGGTGTAAAAAACGGGGAAATCCAAAACAAAGCAAAACAAAAAGTCACAAACATCCAAACACACTCTTTTTTTTTTAATTTTTAATTTTTAATTTTGAGACAGGATCTTGCTATGTAGCCCAGGCTGGCAGGAACACTGAGTCCTCTTGTCTTGATACCCCAAGTGCTACAAAGCAGGTGAGTATCACCACACCTGTGAAGTGGCTTTTTTAAATAATAACAACTACTAATTGAAAACTACAAAAAAGAGGGAGTTAAAATATTTAACAATATGATACAATGAAGATTAAAGTTAATCACTAATTAGAAATTTAGAGATTAATTCCTTTTAGACTCTACAAAATCAAGCGTGCATATAACTTTATATCATCTTATTATTTGATTTACTACTTATTTATTTACTGACAGGGACCCACTGTGAATCTCTGGTTTACTTGGAACTTGCTCTGTAGCCCAGGCTTGCCTCATGCTGGGGATTCACCTGCTTCAGCCATCTGAGTGTTGGGATTGCAGGCATGCACCCCCATGCCTGGCTTATATGTTAAAAAAATGGCCACTAAAATAAAAGCGAATGAGAATATAACATTTTCCAAATAACAAATAAGGAAAATGGAGTCAGGGAAACAGATGGCAAACAGACAGACAAACAGACAGGACCAGCAAACAGGAGAACGGATGTAAACAGGACAGAATTGCAAATGTTGGCCACCACTAAATAGACTTAAGCTTGGATTCAAAACTGAAAACAAGCCACATGTCACTTACAAAGAGGCACAACTAAGCCCACGACTACAGGAAGGTGGACTGCAAATGAAATAACATAAATTTAAAAAAAAGATGAAAACAAAAATTTCTATTTCCCACCATGAGTTTGCCAGTGCATTTGGTTACTTAATGCTGGCCTCATTTCTCTAATGCTTTTCTAGAATATTCTGTATTCCATATTTTAGATATGGGCTTTACAAAAGAGATGGCACACTTGTATTTGTTTTTAAAATAGATTGATTACTGTGTAGGATAAAAGGAAAAAGAAATCTCAGGAAGGTGAGATAATCCTAAACTAATAAGGGAGTCTCTGAATCCATAAGGCACAAGCTGGCAGAGTTCCAGGAGGTCAGGGCACAGTGGGAGAGGTTTGTGCATATCTCCATTAGTTCTTTATGGGTCGCAGAGTCATTTGTATTGACAGGCATAGCAATCTTGGACCATCATGCCAATAATCTCAAGTCTAAGGACAAATATAAAAGCCTGCTAGAAACCACTCAGCTATTAAAAGCCTTCAATAATTTCAAACTGGGATAGTACATTAGGAGCAGTGTGGTCAAATGACCTTGGAGATCTCAATTGAGGCAAAGATTGTTTAGTCTGGCTTCAATAAATACATCATGTAAGTTTTAAAATCTAGGCTGGATTTTGATTTTTTTTCAAAACTGGGTAAAGCTCTATGATCCGTGCATGACATATAAACCTCAGCACTCCCGCTGAGTTCCACTTCAAGCTTAGTGTGGGTGGGGATCACCAAGCTAACCCCAAAGAGAAATTTGTGGGTGCAGCCTGAGGGGTGTCCAAGAAAACTAACCAACAATTTTGAACAAACTCATGTGCCAAAACCACTGAATTTCACTCAGTAACAAAGGTCCATCTTAGACTCCCACACAACAACCTGAACCAACTGTCCCCAACCCTCAGAGGACAACTCTTCCAATCCTCAAAAGCCAACTGCTCCCTACATTCAGCTGCCAACTCTCCTCCACCCTCAGATGCCAACTGTCCTCCACCCTCCGGTACCAACTGTCCTCCACCCTCAGATGCCAACTCTCCTCCACCCTCAGGTACCAACTCTCCTCCACCCTCAGATGCTAACTGTCCTCCACCCTCAGGTACCAACTCTCCTCCACCCTCAGGTACCAACTCTCCTCCACCCTCAGGTACCAACTCTCCTCCACCCTCAGATGCCAACTCTCCTCCACCCTCAGGTACCAACTCTCCTCCACCCTCAGCTGCCAACTCTCCTCCACCCTCAGGTACCAACTGTCCTCCACCCTCAGATGCTAAATCTCCTCTACCCTCAGATGCTAAATCTCCTCCACCCTCAGATGCTAAATCTCCTCTACCCTCAGATGCTAAATCTCCTCCACCCTCAGGTACCAGCTCTCCTCCACCCTCAGGTACCAACTGTCCTCCACCCTCAGGTACCAACTGTCCTCCACCCTCAGGCACCAACTGTCCTCCACCCTCAGATGCCAACTCTCCTCCACCCTCAGGTACCAACTCTCCTCCACCCTCAGATGCTAAATCTCCTCTACCCTCAGATGCTAAATCTCCTCCACCCTCAGGTACCAACTGTCCTCCACCCTCAGATGCCAATTCTCCTCCACCCTCAGGTACCAACTCTCCTCTACCCTCAGGTACCAACTGTCCTCCACCCTCAGATGCTAAATCTCCTCCACCCTCAGATGCTAAATCTCCTCCACCCTCAGATGCTAAATCTCCTCCACCCTCAGGTACCAACTCTCCTCCACCCTCAGATGCTAAATCTCCTCCACCCTCAGATGCTAAATCTCCTCCACCCTCAGGTACCAACTGTCCTCCACCCTCAGATGCTAACTCTCCTCCACCCTCAGGTACCAACTGTCCTCCACCCTCAGATGCCAACTGTCCTCCACCCCCAGGTACCAACTCTCCTCCACCCTCAGATGCCAACTCTCCTCCACCCTCAGATGCTAAATCTCCTCCACCCTCAGGTACCAACTCTCCTCTACCCTCAGGTACCAACTCTCCTCCACCCTCAGATGCCAATTCTCCTCCACCCTCAGGTACCAACTCTC